>NC_060145.1:92037798-92347590 GCF_021461385.2 Schistocerca piceifrons | reverse complement strand
TCGAACTTGCACTGCACTCTTTTAATTGTTTCATTTTCTTTCCGGCTTTTTGAGTCCTCTTTTTTGAACGTCCTGCAAGATTTTATTGCGCTGCCTGCTTTTCTAATTTGAAACTAAGTGTTTTTGGCAGATTATAAAATTTTCTTTGTGGATGTTTGTATTTTGTAATCAGCGTTCTGTTGTCTTTTCATTTATGCGTCGCATTGGCCCACAACGAGAGAATAAACAAGTAATCAGTTATAAACCACTGTCACCTCCGTATCAGGCGTGATGCCAATGAAGGCATCCTTAATGCAACCTGTTTTTAAGTGTACAATATCAAAAGAATATTATTTATTCATAATGTTAGTAGCGCCTGGTGATACTAAAAATCACTTGCGACGAACGTCCTTCTTGGCATCCAGTATGCTCAACTCTTACAGTGCTGGTCTCATAGACAGTTGTTATTACCTATGGGCTGGCCAAAATATCTGCTTTTTAAGTTATAATACGTGTGTGCTTATATGTAGTTAGTTAGCATTAAAAAAAAGTTCAGGTTCATCAGACTCTCTACGTTGAATACAAGTATTTTGCTATTGCTAGTGTTAAATTTGGAATAAGTAAATGAAACTCCAGTGTAACAGTAATCGTCACAGTTTGCATTTAGATCACAGTCCAACATTATATTCATTGGACTATGTTCACATTAATTTCCTGATGTACCTGGAGGAGCATCGTTCAACAACACAATCTGTGAAAATAATATGACAATCGTATGCAGCAACTCATCTTCAAAAAAGCCTAAAATTACTACAATTTTCACATACCGTGTAATCTGAACCGTCATCAAATAGTTCCTGTTCATCATCTGTAGACTTTCTAAATCATTTTCTCAAAACGTTGCTTTTCTTCACTGGAGATTTAGAACACAAAATCAACATAGAAGCACACAAAACACACGAAAAAGAGAGATCTCGAACGTGAGCTAACGCCTGCGAAGCAAGAAACAATAATTAAAGAAGTGATACTGCCACAGTAATCTACGTAAGTACAGACGTAACACATTACTCCGGGAGCCGTAAAAACACATCCGACATAGCGGAAAATCCTCGCAACTGTTGAGTCGTAATATTACGTCCTTGGCAAATTCCCGTCTCCAACAACTGCCGTAGTACTATTACGTCAACACATGCCAAGGGTTAAGACAGAAAAACAAACATAGCTACAACACTTACTGAAGAAGACAGCCACCTAGATAATTCCCCTTGTAGATTTTCTATGATGTTCGAACTGCAGTCAGTGCGTATATATATTATTCCTAACTTCTCTTTAGACCCAAATCACACTCACAGAAATGCGAGTAAGCCTCACAGGCCTGCAACTTTAGGTATTTCGGCTCCCAGTCAACACTTTGGCTGGCTTCTTCAAATTGCGACCTCCCCAGTGCTATCCAGCTCAAGAAACACGTTGCCTGTGCAAACATGTCTTCTTGGCACTATCCTGGTGGAGAATTCGCAACAGTGCAGAATACATTTGGCAATTATGTGACCATCAGAGTAATTGCTGGACTGGTTCAGAACTACCCTGCCAAATTCACCTGATATTTTCTTGATATTTTCAATCATCATCATCATCATTTAAGACTGATTATGCCTTTCAGGGTTCAGTCTGGAGCATAGTCCCCCTTATAAAATTCCTCCATGATCCCCTATTCAGTGCTAACATTGGTGCCTCTTCTGATGTTAAGCCTATTACTTCAAAATCATTCTTAACCGAATACGGGTACCTTCTCCTTGGTCTGTCCCGACTCCTCCTACCCTCTACTGCTAAACCCATGAGTCTCTTGGGTAACCTTTCTTCTCCCATGCGTGTAACATGACCCCACCATCTACGCCTGTTCGCCCTGACTGCTACATCTATAGAGTTCATTCCCAGTTTTTCTTTGATTTCCTCATTGTGGACACCCTCCTGCCATTGTTCCCATCTACTAGTACCTGCGATCA
Source organism: Schistocerca piceifrons (assembly GCF_021461385.2). Taxonomy (NCBI): domain Eukaryota; kingdom Metazoa; phylum Arthropoda; class Insecta; order Orthoptera; family Acrididae; genus Schistocerca; species Schistocerca piceifrons. The sequence continues at coordinate 92,345,608 of NC_060145.1, read as the reverse complement.
TCCTAGCTATTTTCATATCCGTAGCCTCAACCTTATTGATAAGGTAACCTGAATCCACCCAGCTTTCGCTCCCATACAACAAAGTTGTTCGAAAGATTGAACGGTGCACAGATAACTTAGTCTTGGTACTGAAATGGTTCAAATGGCTCTGAGCACTATGGGACTTAACATCTATGGTCATCAGTCCCCTACAACTTAGAACTACTTAAACCTAACTAACCTAAGGACATCACACAACACCCAGTCATCACGAGGCAGAGAAAATCCCTGACCCCGCCAGGAATCGAACCAGGGAACCCGGGCGCGGGAAGCGAGAACGCTACCGCACGACCTCTTGGTACTGACTTCCTTCTTGCAGAAGAGAGTAGTTCGTAGCTGAGCACTCACTGCATTAGCTTCCAGTTCTTTCACTATGTTGCCATCCTGTGAGAATATGCATCCTAAGTATTTGAAACCGTCCACCTGTTCTAACTTTGTTCCTCCTATTTGGCTTTCAATCCGTTTATATCTCTTTCCCACTGACATTACTTTCGTTTTGGAGATGCTAATCTTCATACCATAGTCCTTACATTGATCTAGCTCTGAAATATTACTTTGCAAACTTTCAGTCGAATCTGCCATCACAACTAAGTCATCCGCATATGCAAGACTGCTTATTTTGTGTTCACATATCTTAATCCCACCAAGCCAGTCTATTGTTTTCAACATATGATCCATAAATAATATGAACAACAGTGGAGACAGGTTGCAGCCTTGTCTTACCCCTGAAACTACTCTGAACCATGAACTCAATCTACCGTCAACTCTAACTGCTGCCTGACTATCCATGTAAAGAACTTTAATTGCTTGCAAAAGTTTGCCTCCTATTCCATTATCTCGTAGGACAGACAATAACTTCCTCCTAGGAAGCCGGCCATATGCCTTTTCTAGATCTATAAAGCATACGTACAATTCCCTGTTTCACTCGTCGTAACACTTCTCCATTATTTGCCGTAAGCTAAAGATCTGGTCCTGACTACCTCTAAGAGGACTAAACCCACACTGATTTTCATCCAATTGGTCCTCAACTAATACTCGCACTTTCCTTTCAACAATACCTGAGAAGATTTTACCCACGACGCTGATTAAAGAGATACCTCTGTAGTTGTTACAATCTTTTCTGTTTCCATGTTTATTTTCAATAAATAATCTTAATTGTTACAACTTAAGGTATAATACTGACTTGTAAAATATATTATTTGATTCAGGGAAGTTCGTAGTTTTCTGCTTATACCTACTTAATATTTAGTTCTTGGTGAATACACAGTTTAATTGGTTTATGTGTGGCTCTGAATTAGGTCTTAACTGAGTTTCTTTCATTACCAGATTTACATACTTTAGCGGTAGTACTGAAATCCTTCTTGGGGAGAACAGAGGAGTTCACGTTGACATAGATAATATCGAGATCAAAAATACACAGTATACCATAAATGCACGATGTTTTGTGCAGGATTGTATTATGGATACTATCTAGTTTATTAAAATAGCCTTCCGTCATTAGGTTACCATGGCAAATTGTAATTCATTTATATTAGAGTAGCGCAAATTTTTACATTGGCTCTCATTGCAGTCTTACTATAACAGAAAAACACAACAGAGAAATTGATCATCAACGATATATTCTCTCACACTAACTACAACTGATGACGCTCAGGCAATTTTTGGATCCCACGCCTGTAGAAAGGCACTGGTTTAACAATGACATCGTCAGTCCAGGTTTAAAGTGCCTTTTCAGCTACAGAAGGTAACGAGCAAGGAAGGTAAACGTTTGATGGCGCAACATAAAAATAAGTACGATACGGATGGCTTACTAGCCAACCACTCAGAGAGGTTCTTACTGAAATAAGCAGAGTAGATGAGTGTTTTCGTAGTAACAACACTTGACGCAGTCTCCTTAGTTGGTTTTCTTATACTGCGACAGCATGGCTTCTCAATTGTTAGCAAGAGATGCCAAATGTGGTGGACCCATGCCTAGGATACAGTTCGTAACACAAAACACTTTTACGCCACCAGAAGCAAAACGTTACATTTTGAGCATTCGCACAGGTCTTGGTCCAGATTTGTTTTTAGGGCCAACCATCATTTTCTTTTTATTACGTTATCAAATGGTGGTTCAAAACGCTACGAACTTACGCACCAGTCTCCTTTTTGCTGAAAATTTTTGTCTGCAATGGTAAATTACGTTCTTCAGTATTCTTCACCTCATATGTTGTACGAAGAATTGCCACAACACTGTTGCCTATGTGATAATATGAGACTAAATGCGGTTTAAGCTCTAAAGAGAGCAGCGCTTTCGATATCATCTTTACAACGCAGCAACTTTTTCTCTAGACCTTACATGCATACAGCATCATAGCAGCGTAAGTATAAAGCAACACTATCCGCAGAAATTTCCACATCCTACAGCGTTTACAGTTGGCGCAGATGGCCATTATGTGATTTTATTTCAGCAATTACAAAATCGAGTCTACAGAAATCTCCACATCTTACATTATTTCCATTTCATGCAGATTGCCATTAGGTGATTTCATTTCAGTGATTGCAAACTGAAGTCGAAAGTTCGAATTGGGTTGAGGCAGGTAGGAAAGATGATTCAGATGAACTAGAAAATGAATGTTTTAAACAGGCTTTAATCCCCTCCAGAGAATGAGAATCCTCATTCAGTGTGGAGCATCCTCCACTACTACAAAATCATGTATCAGCTGCATGTATAATTTAGTAGTCTGTTGGACTGATTCTAGCTTTGTTTGCTTAAGGTCTGGCTCTGATTCACACATCAGGCAACCACTTTCAGTAAACATGAACAGACTATCTCACGTCTGGTAACACGAATTGAACAACGTGGGGTTTTATTGTAGTTCCAAATCCCCAGTAAACATAATGTCCCTTCGCTAAAACAAGCGGAGGGATGGTGTAGGTTGGAAACAAAGGTGTGCCATAAAAACATCCAGGAGAGAGACGACTGTGGTGAATAATATGCGTAGTCTAAAATTAGCCGAATTGGTTGCAGGTGAAGGAATTGTAACGCAGATAAAATTAGAATCCAGTATACCTTCAGTTATTAATCAATTTTTACGAGTTTCGGCGTTTGGCACCATCAGAATCCCGAATCGGGCAAGAACCAGAGGATTACATAATTACGTTGCTTGACTTCCAACGAACGTGCGCAGGTTTGACCATGACAGAAACGAAAGTGGAAGTCACGGCCAAGTAAGAACTCTATCACCAGTAAGCCTCCTTACACCGGAAATTTTATTTTGTTAGTCAACCAATCGTCATATAAAGTCATACAGAACATATTTCTGATTGTATCTGAAGTTGAGATGTTGAATATACTGGTGATAGAGTTCCTACTTGGCCGTGACTTCCACTTCTGTTTCTGTCATGGTTCAAATGGTTCAAATGGCTCTGAGCACTATGGGACTTAACTTCTGAGGTTATCAGTCCCCTAGAACTTAGAACTACTTAAACCTAACTAACCTAAGGACATTACACACATCCATGCCCGAGGCAGGATTCGAACCTGCGACCGTAGCGGTCGCGCTGCTACAGACTGTAGCGCCTAGAACCGCTCGGCCACTCTGGCCGGCTGTTTCTGTCATGGTCAAACCTGCGCACGTTCGTTGCAAGTCAACCAACGTAATTATGGAATCCTCTGGTTCTTATCCGAATCAGGATTCTGATGATGGCTAACGCCGAAACGTGTAAAAATTGATTAATAAATGAAGGTATACTGGATTCTCATTTTATTTGCATTACAATTCCTTCACCTGCGGCCTGCGATTGTTGTGTGCGGATGCGAGCCGAGTTGGTCACACTTCGCTCTCAGCTTCAGGCTATGATGACTTCCGCTGCACAGCTTGAGGCTGCAGTTAATCGGCACCACTGTTGTGGGCCGGCCGTGGGGATCCAGCGGACGTCCAGCTTGTCCGAGTCCTCCGGCCGGTCCTCACCGGTGGCCAACCCAGTTACTGCTCGCACTGAGGCTGGCCCTCCACCTGTGGTCGAGTAGGAAGTCGCCCCGGAGCGAAGCAGGCGGCGAAAGACTTCCCAGGCGCCGCACGTAAGGTATCCCCGGTTTGTATGACAAACAGGTTCCACGTACTGTCTGTGGCTGACACTGTCACTGAGCCTGATGCTGTCGCCTGACCTGTTTCAGAGGAAACCACCTGTAAGATCCGGGAAATCGCAGAAGGTGGGATTTTTGGTAGTTGTGAGCTCCAACGTTAGGCGCGTTATGGGGTCTCATAGGGACTTGGCTGAGAAGAAGGGAAAGAAAACCAATGTCCACTCCGTGTGCATACTGGGTGGAGTCATCCCAGATGTGGAAAGGGTCCTCCCGGATGCCATGAAGAGCACAGGGTGCAAGCAAAAGCAAATGGTAGCTCACGTCGGTACCAATGATGTGTGGATCAGAAGAGATTCTCTCTGGTTTCTAGCGGCTAACAGAAGAGGTAAAGCCTTCCAGTCTTGCTTGCAATGTGAAAGCAGAGCTGACCATTTGCAGCATGGTCAACAGGACCGACTGCTGATCTTTGGTGCAGAGCCAAGTGGAGGGTCTAAATCAGAGGCTCAGACGGTTCTGCGACTGTGTAGGCTGCAGATCCTCGACTTGCGCCGAAGGGTGGATGGGTTTCGGGTTTCGCTGAATAGGTCAGGTGTCCACTATACGCAGGAAGCTGCTACACGTGTAGCAGGGGCTGTGTGGCGTGGACTGGACGGTTTTTTAGGTTAGAGGGTCTCGGGACAGCACAAGAAGGGCTTCAGTCACAAAGGGTGCAGGCTGAACGCAGGAAGAACGTGGATACAGGAACCATTGGTATAACAGTTGTAAATTGTCATAGCTGTGTTGGGAAAGTACCAGAGCTCCAAGCGCTAATAGAAAGAACTGATGCTCAAATAGTTATAGGCGCTGAAAACTGGCTAAAGCCGGATATAAGCTCAGCCGAAATTTTTGCGAGGAGCCTAACGGTATTCCGAAAGGATAGGCTAAACATGGTTGGCGGTGGCGTGCTTGTTGCTGTTAGAAGTAGTTTAACTTGCCGCGAAATTGAAGTAGATACTTCCTGTGAGTTAGTGTGGGCAGAGGTCATTGTTAGCAACCGGAATAAAATAATAATTGGATCCTTTTACCGACCTCCCAATTCAGATGATACAGTTGCTGAAAGGTTCAAAGAAAAATTGAGTTTGATTTCAAACACGTACCCGACTCATACCATTATAGTTGGTGGTGACTTTAATTTACCCTCAATACGTTAGAGAAAATACATGTTTAATCCCGGAGCGACGCACAAAATATCATCCGAAATTGTGCTAAACGCTTTCTCAGGAAATTATTTCGAGCTGTTAGTTCATGAGTCCACGCGAATAGTAAACAGTTGCGAAAACACACTTGACCTCTTAGCAACAAATAATCCTGAGTTAATAACGAGCAGCAGAACCGCTACAGAGATTAGTGAACACAGAGTTATCGTAGTGAGATTTAATATTGTAATCCCCAAATTCTCCGAAGATAAGTGAAAAATACACCTATTCAAAAAACAGATAAAAATTCACTTGACGCCTTCCTGAGAGACAATCTCCACTCATTCCAAATTAATAATATAAGTTTAGACCAGATGTGGTTTGAATTAAAAGAAGTAGCATCGACAGCAATTGACAGATTTATACCAAATAAATTAACAAACGACGGAGCTGATCCACCTTGGTACACAAAACGGGTTAGAACACTGTTGCAGAAACAACGAAACAAACATGCCAAATTTAAACAGACGCAAAATTTCCAAGATTGGCGATCTTTTACAGAAACTCGAAATTTAGCCCTGACTTCAATGCGAGATGCTGATAACAGTTTCCAATATGAAACTTTGTCTTTAAACCTGGCAGAAAATCCAAAGAGATTCTGGTCATATGTGAAGTATGTCAGCGGCAAGAAACAATCAATGCCTTCTCTACGCGATAACAATGGAGATACTATCGAAGACAGTGCTGCCAAAGTAGATGTACTAAACACAGCCTTCCGAAATGCCTTCGCAAAAGAAGACGAAGTAAATATTCCAGAATTCGAATCGAGAACAGCTACCAACATGAGTAACGTAGAAGTAAATATCCTCGGAGTAGTGAAGCAACTTAAATCACTTAATGAAAGCAAGTCTTCAGACCAGACTGTATACCAATTAGGTTCCTTTCGGAGTATGCTGATGCATTAGCTCCATACTTAACAATCATATACAACCGTTCGCTCGACGTAAGATCCGTACCCAAAGACTGGAAAGTTGCACACGTCACACCAATATTCAAGAAACGTAGTAGGAGTAATCCACTAAATTACAGGTCCATATTGTTAACGTCGATATGCAGCAGGATTCTGGAACATATATTGTGTTCAAACATTATGAATTACCTCGAAGAAAACTGTCTGTTGACACACAGTCAACATGAGTTTAGAAAACATCGTTCCTGCGAAACACAACTAGCTCTTTATTCACATGAAGTGTTGAGTGCCATTGACAAGGGATTTCAGATCGATTCCGTATTTCTGGATTTCCGGAAGGCTTTTGGCACTGTACCACACAAGCGGCTTGTAGTGAAATTGCGTTCTTGTGGAATATCGTCTCAGTTATGTGACTGGATTTGTGATTTCCTGTCGGAGAGGTCACAGTTCGTAGTAACTGACGGAAAGTCATCGAGTAAAACAGAAGTGATTTCTGGCGTTCCCCAGGGTAGTGTTATAGGCCCTTTGCTGTTCCTTATCTATGTAAACGATTTGGGAGACAATCTGAGCAAGCGTCTTCGGTTGTTTGCAGATGACGTTGTCGTTTGTCGACTAATGAAGTCATCAGAAGATCAAAACAAATTGCAAAACGATTTAGAAAAGTTATCTAAATGGCGCGAAAATTGGCAGTTGACCCTAAATAACGAAAAGTGAGGTCATCCACATGAGTGGTAAAAAGAATTCGTTAAACTTTGGTTACACGGTAAATCAGTCAAATCTAAATGCCTTAAATTCAACTACATTCCTAGGAATTACAATTACGAACAACTGAAATTGGAAGGAGCACGTAGAAGATGTTGTGGGTAAGGCTAACCAAATACTGCGTTTTATTGGCAGGGCACTTAGAAAATGTAACAGATCTACTAAGGAGACTACCTACACTACTCTTGTCCGTACTGTTTTAAAATACTGCTGCTCGGTGTGGGATGCTTACCAGATAGAACTGACCGAGTACATCGAAAAAGTTCAAAGAAGGGCAGCACGTTTTGTATTATCGCGAAATATGGGAGAGTGTGTCACTGAAAAGGTACAGGATTTGGCCTGGACATCATTCAAACAAAGGCGTTTTTCGTTGCGATAGAATCTTCTCACGCAATTCCAATCAGCAACTTTCTCCTCCGAATGAGAAAATATTTTGTTGACACCGACCTACATACGGAGAAACGATCGCCACGATGAACTATGGGAAAATAGAACCCGTACGGAAAGACATAGGTGTTCGTTCTTTTCGCGCGCTATACGACATTGGAATAATAGAGAATTGTGAAGGTGGTTCGATGAACCCTCTGCCAGGCACTTAAATGTGATTTGCAATCCATATAGATGTAGATGTAGATGCAGATACTCATATTGGTGCTAGACTGGGATTCGAAATCAGACTCCTCCTTTCACGGGATTTGACCCCTTCAGGATCATTCAGTTCCATTGTTTGTTTCCTGAAGATTCAGAAACCCTCAAGATCTCCATGAAAGATCCACAATGCCATTTCAAGCTGTAGCGTGTGCCCATCAGACCAGCAGGTGAAAAAATATTATGATTTTTAACATCTCTTCGTATGGTGACAGCTACATAGCTTCGTGCCGGTTACGACTCCAAGTCAGATCGAATACCTTTCGTCACATTATTTACAGTTCAGACGTGCGTACATCTCACTGCTGGCGAAATACTTTAACCGATATTTAACATCTGTTCTCGGCAAGAAAACGACGGCAATAGGTGTAGACGCCGGCCGGCGTGGCCGAGCGGTTCTAGTCACTACAATCTAGAACCGCGCGACCGCTACGGTCGCAGGTTCGAATCCTGCCTCGGGCATGGATGTGTGTGATGTCCTTGGGTTAGTTAGGTTTAAGTAGTTCTAAGTTCTAGGGGACTGATGACCACAGATGTTGAGTCCCATAGTGCTCAGAGCCATTTGAACCATTTGTTCCGTTTGAATCCCCGTCCAGCACAAACATTACATCACGATACTTCAGTTTCGAACATGTTTACAGATTGCTGTTTTTTACTGAAACGATATTTAAGATGTTTCATGCTTAGTTAACTGGAAAATTAGCGGACAGGAATCCTGAGTTCAGTACAGCACAAACATTTTTGTCAAGTACTTTCAAATTGAAACCTGCTTTTGAAACGTCATTTATCGTAATACCGGTATCTTAACATGCGTGTGTCATCACTTTAATTTGCATCTGGGTTGATAGCCATATGGAGTAATGTTCTCTAGTGGTCTCTTGCAGTATGCACTTCGTATAGTCAAAAGAGTGTACTGAAAACAGATTAGAGGACCTGCAAGAAAGTTACGTTAAGTGTGTTGCTTATAAATTAGGCGGAACGCAATTGAGTTAGTTCGAATGCTTACTTTCGCTGTAGTATCTATATTTGTCCCACTTTTTGATTGCCTTTTTTAAGATATCCGTTCCTCTTCGACTAATGTGGTACTCATTATCGCAGTGTGGTAGCCTTAGAGAAATTGAAACGCATATCATCGTCCCTCAACAGTTCAGTGTCCCCATTGATGCTTTTGGATGATTCCCTTAAGGCTCAGCCCACTATCTAACATTACTAACTAGTGGTCTGAATCTGTACCTGCTCCTGGATACGCCTTGGAATCCACTATCTGTTACCAGAATCTCTATCTCACCATTCCGTGTCTCCAGGCTATTTCCGGTTGTCATTTTTCAACGATGTACTCTCTATTACCAGCTGAAATTTACTACAGAACTTATTTAGTCCTTCTCCTCTCCCATTCCTACTACCAAGCCCATATTGTCCCGTAACTTTTTCTTCTATTCCCTCCTCTAATACAGTGTTCCAGTCCTACATGATTATTAAATTTCCATCCTCCTTTACGCACTTTATTACTTGTTCATATCCTCACATTCTTTCCCTAGCTCTTCGTCTTCTGGTTGTAATGTCTGCATGTGTAGCTTAACTATGCTTTTAGCACTGGCTTACTGTCGACTCCGATGATAAGAATCCTATCCCTGAAGTATTTACTGTAAATAATTATCTGCCCCACGTTTCTTTTTTCACACAAAAATTGTGAGGGTACAATGTGAAACAATAACTGGACAGCATTTTTACAGTGCATGCGCCCAGTGAGGTTGCCAATTACAGAAAATATCGCAGGTCGCTTCCGCATCGATTTCGTCAATCGAAAGGATCGATTAGGATAGAGCCCAGCTGGATGGCTTCTAAATTCACTGACAACAGGACGATTCCTTTGATTCTTTTGCCAGAGAGTGTGGTGGCCTGCAAATATCAGAGACTCTTGTGTGTGGAACTGAGGAGTGGGATTACACAGGGTGCTTGCTTTAACGCTCTTTCACGCTATGACATCAGGCGTCCCAGTTACGCTTCCACACAATGTAGGCCACTCCAGGACAAGACGAGTCAAGGCAAGACAACGTGCGTGAGAGCCTCATACTCGACACATGCCACTGCTGTTCTGAATATCCTCACAATAGAAACGATTGTTGTACTCTATACATTGAAACAAATGCGATACCGGACAGGCTGTGACTACAGTAAAGCTGAGAATGATTCGTGGTTGGCGTTATTAGTTTTTTTCAAGACTATAGAACAATTTATGCCCTTTAAGGTGAGTATTCAATCAGTCACAAAGTTACATGCTCGAAAGTAGTGGGGCAATCTAAATGGAATTCTCCTGGTATACTTCCCGTCAGCAGGTATGTAAATAATCGGACCTGCAGTCATTTCCGCCGGCTAGAGGGGTCACAAGAGTGCATTGGTATTGTCACCACGTGAACTCGTCCTAAGATCTGAAGGTGACTGGGGCGGAGAAAAATATTAATGGTAAAGTCATAACAGGACGGAGGATATCGAAACGAGAAAACATTTGCTAATAACCATATCTCGAAAATGTACCGTGGTGTAACTGAGGAAAAGAAACATCGACAGCTAGTGCAGCTAAACTAAATTACCCCAGGTTATAGCTAATCCATCCCTACATGGAGCGACAGACAAGCGACTGCATTTTTGCGTACGTATGAGCCCTAATTTCTCTTCGTGGTTCTTACGCAAAATGTACGTTGGTGGCAATAGACTCATCCTGCAGTCAGCTTCAGATGCCGATTCTCTAATTTTTATCCGTAGTGTTTCCCGAAAATAGCGTCGTCTTCGCTCCAGGGATTCCCTTTTGAGTTCGCGAAGCACCTCCGTAATACTCGCCAGTTGATCGAGCCTACCATCACCAAACGTAGCGGCACATCTTGAATTTCTTCGACCTGGAGGAGATCCAAAGTACTTAAGCAGTACTAGTGACTAGGTCACACTACTGTTCAAGACGCGGTCTCCTTCATAGACGCGCTACACTTCCGTAAAAACTCTCCCAGTAAACCGAGGCCGACCATTCGCCTTTCCTACTACGAGCCTTACGGACTAGTTTCATTTCCAATCGTTTTGTAATGTTACACCTAGATATTTAATCGATGTGTGTCAGGCATCACACTACCAGTGGTGTATTCAATATTATGGGTTTGTTTTTCCTACCCATCTGCATTCACTTACATTCTCCTGCAATCAGACCTAGCTGCCATTCCCCACACCAAACGAAAATGCTGTCTACTCCACCATTCATTCTTCTAGGCTACTACAGTGTCAACAGCAAAAATTAGCAAATTGCTGCTCACCTTATCTGTCATGTCATTTATCAAAGCTAGGCAGACTTAATTTACTATCCATGGCTGGTTAGTTTACACACGAATTTTCTCTGTGGCTTACTGCGTTAAGTGTGACTAAAATGCAACAAGTTCCGCAATGCCATTAAACTGTGAAGATAATGAGCTGTACTGTAGAAACAGCACTCCATTAAGACAGTCGACATGTGATTCCGTTAAGTCCTGTGATATTAATAACGACCTCTGAAGGCCATATGTTTGAACTATTATTCCGATACTTACAATAGATCATTAATACTTTAGCAGTCGAAATTTTAGAGGTCATTCAATGTACAGGGTAAGTGAAAAAGGACATTACAAGTTTGGAATAATATAGAAATTTATTAAGATAACTTACAGAATCGGTAGATGTGTCACTTTGTAGAGAACAGCCTCAAGTTTGATTTACGTAGTGCATCAGTACATCTTTGCGCCACCAGGAGCGCCAGCGCAGCGCCCAGTTAAAATGACTACTTTCACTGGTGCGGAATTCCACAGATTTGACACCGCTGCATTTCTTTATATGGGGTTTCATTAAAGACCGTGTATATGTTCCTTCCCTACCAAACAACGCAGCCGAATTGAAAATCGATCTACACTCTCGTTGCACAAGTTACGCCAGATAAACTGCAACAAGTGTGGGAGGAAACTGATTGTCGTGGGATGTTCGACGCATCACCAATGGTAGTCACATGGAACCAAAATAACACTAATCACTTTCATGTGAAACTTCAGCTTATTTATTACAAAATTACTCTACCGATTCCGTAAGTTATCTCAGTAAATTTCTATATCATTCCAAATTTGTAAAGTCCTCTTCGACTCACCCTGTATATGAAATTCCACTTGAGTGCGGTAGTTACGTATTAAAAAAAAATAATTAGGAGTGCCAGATAGAATTCAAGGAGATTAGTCTGAAATACAGTGAAAAAAAAAGCAACAACAGAAAATAATTACTGTGAAATAAGGCAATTTCTGGAATACATTTGTCTAGGTAGCAGTGCAATATCACAGTTTAATGTAATCGCGAGATAAACTATTGCAAATGTGAAATGCTGGTACATTAATAACTGACATAAACGCCAAACTGTTGAACACGAGCATGCAAACGTGCATACAGTGTGTTGCGTGGGTGCCGGATGTCGATTCGTCGGATGGAGTTCCATGCCTGTTGCACTTTGTAGGTGACTACAGGGGCGATTAATTTTGTTTGCGGATGAAGTTGGAGTAGTCGTCTGAAGATGTCCCATATATGCTCGATTGGAGACAGATTTCGTGAACGAGCAGGCCAAGAAAACATTTCGATATTCTGCAGAGCATGTTGGGTTACAGCAGCGGTATGTGGGTGAGCGTTATCCTGTTGGAAAATATCCTTTGTAATGCAGTTCGTGAATGGCAGCACAGCAGGTCAAATCACCAGATCGAAGTACAAACTTGCAGTCAAGATGGAATAATCATGAGAGTGCTCCTGACGTCACACGATATCGCATTCCAGACCATAACTCCAGGTGTAGGTCCAGTGTGTCTAGCACACAGGCAGTCTGGTTGCAGGCCCTCAACTGGCCTCCTTCTAACCAACAAACGCCCATCACTGCGATCGAGCTTTCATCAGAAAACACAACACACCTCCACACTGCCCTCCAATGGTCTCTCACTTAATACCACTCAAGACGCAGATGGCGATGGTTTGGAGTAAGTGGAATGCGTCTGGCTCACAAGGAGGCGACACGACCGTGGGGTCGGGGATTTGTCCGCAATTTTGTGTTGTGAAAGAGGACCCCTAACACATCACGTGGTTAAAATATTAGGTGCCTTATGGGTATAAAATGTTAGTACACTGCCGAGCCGCCGTCTGGCCTAGGTGTTTAGATGGTCACACTATTGGAAAACCTTTGGCAACTATCTTCAGGCAGCCTTCCTCGACCCCCCCACGCAGTTGGGATGTGCCGTGTGCAGTCGGTGTGCACATTTGACAGCTGATAATGAACCTCACGCTTCTCTCACCACTCAATATGTAATGCACATACTATACCATGAAATGATCTACATGTTCCATTTAACAGAGTGATCTTTATTGAAAATAAATAAAAAAAAACAACAACATCCCTGTTCCTTTAAATTTGTGATTTGTTTTACGATGATTTTTTTTTTCCAGAGGATGCATTTCATTTAGTGTTTGTGAACTATCTAATTTTTTATCCAAATATAATGTCAATAAATAAATGTTAAAAAAAAACGGTACAGGTAAAAAAAGGTGTTTAGGGCTCGGATTCTTACGCCAGAGGTCTCGTGTTCGATTCCTCCTCTGGCACTTTTCTTTTTCTTCTGTTTCATTTTCTTTGGTTATTCCACCAATTATTCAGAAAGTTTCCCAAACCTACATTGTCTTTAACAAATTAGTTTCATTACTGAATAAAAATTATTTTCTTTTTGTCCAACAACACAATTCATGGCGATGGGTTTTCCATTTTTCATTGTAAAGTATACGGGGAGAAACATTGCCTTTTTAATCAGAATAACAAAGTCGATTGGAAAACATTCAATTTTTATACATATAATAATTATAAACAAGAACCGCAGTGGTAATTATCGTAAAAACAAACAAAGCAATAGTTTTTGCGACATTTTGCGTAACATATAAAAGCGGATTTTTTACAATCACAGGGCGTTTGCAATAAATCTGTACAAAAACATGGCCCATTAACATTTACGAAAATGTTTCGAGTTTCTGACAATTTTGAGGCAAACCAGGCATATCGAATTATGTCTCGGAGTATTGATGACGATACTTGATGGTGAATTATAGAATGAATTTTTGTACAATCTTCTAGGGAATTAATTTCACGATTCTCCTGTAACAATGCGCTGCCATTTTGCAAGCAACAGAAGAAAAAAAAAAGGTGCCGGAGGAGGAATCGAACCCGACACATTTGGCGTAAGGGCCCGAGCGCTAACCATATAGGCCAGACGGCGGCTCAGCAGTGGGCTAACATTTTACACTCATAAGCCACCTAGGAAACTTTGGATCGATTTTTCTCGGGATTTTCCGAGTAGTGCGTCCTAATATTTTAGACACGTAAGGTGTTAGGGGTCCACCACACAAAATTGCGGACAAATCCCCGACCCCACGGTCGTGCCGTCTCCTTGTCAGAGCTGCCCTTGAAGCAACCGATTTGTAACGGTTCGTTTTGTCACTGTGGTGCCAACTGCTGCTCAAATTGCTGCTGCAGATGCGGTACAATGCGCCAGCGACATGCGCCGAACATGATGGGCTGCCCCCTTGGTAATGCCAGGTGGCTGTCTGGAGCCAGATCTTCTTGCGACTTTACATTCTCGTGACCACCACTGTCAGCTATCATGTACATTCGCTACATTCTGGCCAAGTCTTTCGCCAGTATCGCAGAAAGAACATCCACCTTCCTCCTCCCCCAAAACCAAAACCGTGGGGGCAGGATGTAAGAGACAGCATATACTTAACCTACACTGCACTGCTTAACCTGGCTGAGGTGGACACAGATTTCTCTATCATATTTCTCATCCCTATGCCTGAGCGTGACCGGAGTGGGAAACTCTATCACCCTATAGGGACCCACAAAACGGGGTGCCAATTTACGGGAAACTTTGCCTGAAGGACCCCTAACCCCAAAGTTTTTAACGAAGACGAACAACTTACACATTCCCTGGACGCCGGCCCTGGTTAAACCTTGCTGCGTTCCTCCAATGGGCGCTCTGGATGTTGGCCTTGACCCTGCGCCAATTATCTTTGATTACCTGACGAGTAATCTCATTTTGTAGGAGGTCGTGAATGAACGAAATGTTTGCAGCAAAGAATTGAGGAGATAATTCAACATAAGAGAGGCAGGAGTGGTTCGGTGTGCCTCACGGTTGGCAGTGTTAGGAGCCAGGTTCAACGAAGGCGAGGTAAGGTGCTGCTTGGTTTGAGCCTCAGAGTGGATGGCGATTAAGGAAGGCCTACGGTTGTAATTGGTGTGCTCCGCAAATGAAGACTGAGGGTAATATGGGATGGTGGGACATATCTAATGCCAGAATAGAAGCAGAAGTTGTGAAATTCTCTAGAAATAAAGCAGAGAACGCTGTCGTTCACAGCGACTCAAGAAGGCCCAAACCAAGAGAAAATTCTATCTAGGTGCTTAATACTTTGTCACGCTGTAATGCCACTACAGGGCAACAGCTGTCTGAACTGAGTGAAAGCCATCAATGGCGCAAACATACATCGATGTGCATCTGAGTGTGTGGAAGGGAACCACCATAGTCGATAGAAAGACGCTCCCTTCACCTTTGCCTATCTGACATAACACTCTCGGCACTGGTTAACCATCTCCTGAGATCCTGATGGAAGGAGGGCTACTTTGAGAGATTCACGTATTTTTCGGATCGTTTTGCAGACTCTCAAATGCCACTGGCCTCAGAGCTCTGGCAATATTTAAGGACAGTCATAACAAGAATGATTGGTAGTCAAATACTAGCCTCTTCATCCCATGGACTTCTGCGACTCAGTGTGTCCTTCCGCGACTCATAACCCTGAACAGCTTTCCCGGACAACCCCTAATGGGGCCTAGTTCACGATCCCTGTGCTGTTGCTGCATGAGGTAGCCAAAGAACACAGGAATGTCAGTCAGAAAATCGTTGACAGAAACTTCTCCTGGGTCGTCCTAATTTCAGTCCATAACACTATACAACCTGCTTTATGGGTGAGACGTGGTTGCTTAGGGAAAACAGATTTTAGTGTGGATGGGGCCTTACTCAGTTACCGTTGGTTGCTCAGTTTTTTGTTTTGCTTTTTTTAATCACATACACTTTATTTGGAACCAATTGCATTTAAGGTTGACAATAAGGAAAATTATCAAATTTGACTGTTAAGATAATATCTAATTAAAAATTCTTTAGACAAATTGCATTCATGGCTGAA
This sequence comes from Schistocerca piceifrons, assembly GCF_021461385.2. Lineage (NCBI taxonomy): Eukaryota > Metazoa > Arthropoda > Insecta > Orthoptera > Acrididae > Schistocerca > Schistocerca piceifrons. Next base: position 92,329,689 of record NC_060145.1, on the reverse strand, counting down.
GGCTTTCTTGACCAGAAATTCAAATTACTTGTCAGCTGAAGGCCCCAATAGTAATAACTCAAAAATCAACTTGACGGCTGAAGGCCTCGACAGCAAATTCTTACTGAAATATTATAAAAAAGGACTATCATATTAAGAGACAATATCTAATTAAAAATTCTTAAGAAAAATTGCATTCATGACTGAAGACCCTATTGACAATCATCACAATCTGATCAAATCAAGAGAGACGTGGGCCTCAGACAGTGCTCCAAGGATCCACCTGGGAAAGTCGCTCAACTTCGTAAACGATGAGACAGGCAGCCAAGAGTTGTATTCACTTGACCGGATGGCAACTTAAACTAGTGACACTTTAAACGCAGATCAACACTCTTGCAAAATCTACCTAACGTCTGGTAACCAACACAAGGATGGAGTGACCCAGGCAAAGCGAATCCGGCGGACAGCACTGCCTCTTCAGAACCCGGTGTTTAGAACATCCAGACGCAGAAGGAACCACTACGGCCAAGGTCGTCCAAAAGAACAAAATATCCGAACCACAATCAAGGAGGCTGTCAAACTACACGCCTTACCAGATAGGAGCGGCACTAGCACACTGGACTCGCATTCGGGAGGACGACGGTTCAATCCCGCGTCCGGCCATCCTGATTTAGGTTTTCCGTGATTTCCCTAAATCACTCCAGGCAAATGCCGGGATGGTTCCTTTGAAAGGGCACGGCCGACTTCCTTCTCCGTCCTTCCCTAACCCGATGAGACCGATGACCTCGCTGTTTGGTCTCTTTCCCCAAACCAACCAACCAACCAGGAGCGGCAAGGCGAGGAAAAGTACACTGTCGCAAGCTAACCTCTAGGGCAGGTAACTGGGACGTTAGCGGCCACTAGGCAGAAAAATGCCGATGGTTGAACTTCATGAATAAACATAAGGAACTCAATGATTAATAATTAGAAGTGGAGGGCAGTTAATTAATTTCGCCAACTCCAAACACTCTACTCGTTGCTCTTGATCTCAGTGACCCTGCGAGCAGCATCAAACGAACAAACGGCATGATCTCAAAATAGTGGAGGTTTCACTACTGGGTTAATGTTCGCTCAACTCAAACGTCCTGGGCCTGGTGGCAACTACAGCCCCTCGATCCGGCAGTGCCTGCGTGCCGCCAGCGGTCCCGGCATGTCTTTGTGCTGCTGGACCTCCCTCCAGCTCCGTCCAAACCAAACTCACAACACACCCGACCCGGAAAGCACTTGACGTCCTTCCGAAGATAGTACCATGGTACTGCATATCGATAAACGCTACTGCTACCACTCGCGGACAGACAACGCTAGCGAAAGTAGTGGCGCCAGTAAACACTAGAAGAATACGAGACGCCACTATCCCTATTACACGATACCAACCTACCAAGGGCACCAACGCGAGCCGCACACGGTTCAGTGGGTATGGGCTAAAACTGAACTAAGTGCATGATTGTCCGTTTCCAATGTGACCTTCCGGCATTCCAAGTAAAACTTGAACTTCTCCAAAGCAGAGAGAACCGTTAGCGCTTCCAACTCGTAAGCGAAGTATTTGTTCTTTCTGGAAGACAGGCACCAAGAGGCGTAGGCTAAGGGCCTCCGCTTCCTGTCTTGTTGCTGAACGAGCACGGTAGTAACCCCAGAGTTCGAGGCATCGGTCTGAACTATAAACGGATGTTTAAAATGGGAGACCACCAGAACCCGAGGGTTACTCTGTGCGATTTTCAGAGAAACAAAGGTGGCTTGCTGCAGCTCAGTCCAGACCAAGGGTTTATCCTTCTTCTGCAAAAGGTTCAAGGGACCGGCCAGTTTAACGAATTTGGGGACGAATTTCTGAAAAGATTAGTCATACTGATAAAAATCGCCACGCTCTTCTTGTTTTTGAGAGGGCGGAAACTATAAATAGCCTTGGTGCTTGACTGGTCTGTACTGACCCCTTCTGTCGAAACTATACGTCCAAGAGAGGGAAACCCACGCCGGTCTAAGGTAACCTTAAATGTTTTTACAATAAGGTCTGGTAGTTTCAAACACTCAAGAACAAGACATAGGTGTTCCAGATGATCGTCAGAAGTGGCACTATAAATGACGAAATCACCCAGACAGCTACATTTAACTTGACATCAGCAAGCACCGAATCAAGCAGCATGAAAAGGACCGCTATGTCAGAAGACAGGCCAAAAGGAACCTGGTTAAACTTGTGTAAGTTCCAATTAGTGCAGAATGCTGTGGTGACCTTGGACCCTTTGGCCAAAGGAATTTGGTAGAAGGCCTCATTCAAATCAAAAACTGAAAAATAATGAGCACCCAAAAATGAAGAAAAACAACGATGTTGCGCGGAGTGGCCGCGCGGTTTGAGGCGCCATGTCACCGATTGCGCGGTCCCTCTCGCTGGAGGTTCGAGTCCTCCCTCGGGTGTGGGTGTGTGTGTGTCGTTCTTAGAATAAGTTTCAATAGTGTGTAAGTCTATGGACCGATGACCTCAGTAGTCTGGTCCCTTAGGAATTCACAAACATTTGAACATCTTTGAATTTGAAAAGCAGCCATGAAAGTCGGGAAGGGACTCCAAGATCAGTTTTTGATTGAGGACACGGTAGTCCACAACCGGTCGGAATCCTCCATTATTCTTCGTGACTAAAAACATGGCGAGGTATCCAGAGAGGTGGATGGTCGTATAACCCCCTCCAAATGCATTTTGTTGACCAGCTGGTGCAGCAACTTCATTTTGGGTGGAGAAAACCGAAACACTAACTGACTGGAATCTGATCAGACACCTAAGTACGATATTCAGTACGGTTGGGAACGCCTAATCTGTCAGCCAACATCTCAGGAAAACTGTACAACATGTCTAGGAAAACCTGAGCTTGACTTGGAGGCAGGTGTGCCGCATTGAAATCCGTACTACAAATCTGATTACTACATGGGCTCACCCCCATAGAAATTAGGCCGGGGAGAGGGCTCTTTTGAACATTTGCGAAAGGTAAATGAAAACTTTGATCGTAAACGTAATGGTAGAAAGCACCTTACTATTGTATTTACGTTGAAATGTCTCTGTGGAGTTGTTTCATAAGACGCTTGTCTCACTGGATTCTGTGCATCCTATTCCGTCCACCGCCTGATTGCTGTTTAATTTATTAACTCTCCCAGAAAGACTGAGCAATCAAAGTAAGGCTTGTTAAATGATATTATGTTTGATTTTTTTGTGTTCCATAGGAAACCATGACCTGTATTTATTACGTTTTTCCCGTCACCGTACCCCATGTGTGCGTAAATGAAACTGAATGAGTGTTTTTACGAGTGTTTTCGACTTCTTTTATGGGGGACGCTGAGTTGGTTGTCGTCTGCTAGGAGCAGGTGATGTTTACTTCTCGTTTGGAGGGTATACTTGAGTATTGCTCATCAGTGTGGGATCCGTACCAGATCGGTTTGACGGAGGAGATAGAGAAGATCCAAAGAAGAGCGGCGCGTTTCGTCACAGGGTTATTTGGTAACCGTGATAGCGTTACGGAGATGTTTAATAAACTCAAGTGGCAGACTCTGCAAGAGAGGCGCTCTGCATCGCGGTGTAGATTGCTCGCCAGGTTTCGAGAGGGTGCGTTTCTGGATGAGGTATCGAATATATTGCTTCCCCCTACTTATACCTCCCGAGGAGATCACGAATGTAAAATTAGAGAGATTAGAGCGCGCACGGAGGCTTTCAGACAGTCGTTCTTCCCGCGAACCATACGCGACTGGAACAGGAAAGGGAGGTAATGACAGTGGCACGTAAAGTGCCCTCCGCCACACACCGTTGGGTGGCCTGCGGAGTATAAATGTAGATGCAGATGTAGATGACCAGCTTAGCATCCCAGTACCTGGACAGAGAGGTTTAACACTTTTACTCTGAGGTTGGTTTGTCTGTCAGGTTGGTGGCGGAAGCCTACCCCTCTGGTAGCTTCCGTTGCACCGGTAGTTAGGCGAAGCTCGGTGGAGAAAGGGCACTCTGCTGCTAGCTGTTGGTGAGTACAGTTTGTAGGTCATAGAGAGGGTTTCTGCTGATAGGAAGTAGGTCGAATTAGAGCTTCCCTATGTTAAATTCAAGGCATATTTAAGTACTTCAGCTTAACTGAAGCGTGTGTAGTTATGTATTTTCGTAATGGGCCATAATTATTTTGTTAAAAGTCGGCGATGATGGTGGTAGAAATTAAAAATGTGGAAGTTTCTTTGTTCCTTTAGGACAGTCGTGGGTACGTAGATGGAATGATTGAATTATTGTGTTCCACTTCCCTTTTGTGTGTTTTTCCTTTTTCATTGCGTGATTCTGCAATTTTTTGCGAATTATGTAGTTAAACTCTTTTATTCAGGCACCAGTCATGTGCATCAAATTCAGCAATGAAATAAACGTGCTACGTAAAAGATAAGCTCTACGTCCTTTATCTTTCTCATTGGTGCCAGTTTTAAAATTCATTTTCTATTCCCAGATTTTTTTTATACACGACATACAATGCTGTTCATCTTGTTAGTTTCTTTAAAAAATTGGATTCTTATAATTAAATTCTTAATTTAATGAAACTGATACTTTCCAGTTCGGTCTTCCCTTAATTGTTGGGAAGGGCTTGGGCTGGTGGCGAGCCTGTAATTTTTAAATTTATGATTGTCCTTGTGAAGTAGCTTAACCAGAAACTGCGCACAAGGGTTACTTCCCCATTATTCTTGGTACATAACGTATGTCGAGCGTTGGCTAGGATCCATTTACTATTCTACATACATACCTTACAATTGCAGGAAAAAGATAGGTTTCTAGATTCAATTTTTTTATTTGAAAATAGAAACTTTGTAGTACTATGCTTAAATTAAATACCCCAATTACCATCTTAATTCATGTATAAAATACAGCCTTGTGAAATCATACGAAACTTTTTTGAACACCCTGTATGTTGTACTTAGCAAGGTTCCACAATGGTAATACACTGGTCGGTCTCCGGTGTGTGGCGGAGGGCACTTTACGTGCCACTGTCATTACCTCCCTTTCCTGTTCCAGTAGCGTATGGTTCACGGGGAGAACGACTGCCGGAAAACCTCCGTGCGCGCTCGAATCTCTCTAATTTTACATTCGTGATCTCCTCGGGAGGTATAAGTAGGGGGAAGCAATATATTCGATACCTCATCCAGAAACGCACCCTCTCGAAACCTGGACAGCAAGCTACACCGCGATGCAGAGCGCCTCTCTTGCAGAGTCTGCCACTTGCGTTTGCTAAACATCTCCGTAACGCTATCACGCTTACCAAATAACCCTGCGTCGAAACGCGCCGCTCTTCTTTGGATCTTCTCTATCTCCTCTGTCGACGCGACGTGGTACGGATCCCACACTGATGAGCAATACTCAAGTATAGGTCGAACGAGTGATTTGTAAGCCACCTCCTTTGTTGATGGACTACATTTTCTAAGGACTCTCCCAATGAATCTCAACCTGGCACCCGCCTTACCAACAATTAATTTTATATGATCATTCCACTTCAAATCGTTCCACACGCATACTCCCAGATATTTTACAGAAGTAACTGCTAGCAGTGATTGTTCCGCTATCATATAAGCATACAATAAAGGATCCTTCTTTCTATGTATTTGCAATACATTACATATGTCTATATTAAGAGTCAGTTGCCACTCCCTGCACCAAGTGCATATCCGCTGCAGATCTTCCTGCATTTCGCTGCAATTTTCTAATGCTGCAACTTCTCTGTATACTACAGCATCATCCGCGAAAAGCCGCATGGAACTTCCGACACTATCTACTAGGTTTTATATATATATATATATATATATATATATATATATATATATATATATATTGTGAGAAGCAATGGTCCCACAAGACTCAACTGCGGCACGCCAGAGGTTACTTTAACGTCTGTAGACGTCTCTCCATTGAGAACAACATGCTGTGTTCTGTTTGCTAAAAACTCTTCAATCCAGCCACACAGCTGGTCTGATATTCCGTAAGCTCTTACTTTGTTTATCAGGCGACAGTGCGGAACTGTATCGAACGCCTTCCGAAAGTCAAGAAAAATAGCATCTACCTGGGAGCCTGTATCTAATATTTTCTGGGTCTGATGAACAATTAACGCGAGTTGGGTCTCACACGATGGCTGTTTCCGGAAGCCATATTGATTCCTACAGAGTAGATTCTGGGTTTCTAGAAATGACGTTATACGCGAGGGGGAAAAAAAAAATGTTCGTTTGAAGCTTTGAGCACGTCTTCCATCGACGGAACGTGAAACATTGGGCATTCTACGTTCTTTACACATAATCAAAGCTGTGGAGTATAGAGGCCACGCAGCTCGGACTGAATTGCCCGGCTGGTTTCGCGGCGAGACCGCGCGTCTCCGCTATCGCCGGAAGCGGCCGGCTTTGCCGCTCACAGGGCTGCCGTACAAAGTGGCAATTAGCCGGCGAGAGGCGGGGAGGCGGCTATCTGGCGAGGATGGCTCGCGTCGGCGGCGGATCGCGCGGCACGCTGCCTATGCAGAGGCGGGTGCGAACGGACGCCACCGGCAACAGCAACACGGCAGCGGCAGGTAGCCGACGAAAGCCGGCGGCGGCGGCGGCCGGCCAGGAATATCGCCTCCAGCCCCAGACTCGCCCACCCGATACCGCTGCTCTCCGCTGCGTTCACACTAGATGCAACGACGCCACGGCAGGCATGTTACGTTTACCGCAGTGCCGTCCTATTCAGTGTTTCCACACGCTCACGTGTTGTTTCCGTGTTCCTCGACTTCAGGAAGGCACATCGTACGAGAAAAATCTTTTCGCAGACCGTTGGCACTCACTCAATTGACTTTTGGAGATCTCTTGATCTGCTTTTTTAGTTCTGGGACTTGCAGTTTCTTGCCTATTAGTGCGTCTATTTGTATGGCTTTTTATTTTTCCCTTTCTGGTACGTCTGCTCTAGGTCTCATTCTTGTTTTAATAACCTATTTCTGTTACTGTGCGCGTTATACACACAATAGGTCCGGCCACCTTGTGGTCGGGTGCCAATGTATCTGGACGCCCAGATTGGCGATTAACGGGTTTTTAGACCGCTGCGCCGCTCTACAGGATTGGCAAGCGGTCTGTTTGATGAAGTCCTCTAACACTGGAGCGCCAGCCTGCTCGTCCAGCTCCCTAGCGGAGAAGCGTCTGGGTAGGTGCAGAGCATGGCGAAGAGCTTTGTTCTGGACTTTCTGTAATTTTCCTATGTGCATGGTGGCAGCATTGCCGCATACCACAGAAATGTGCTCTATAACGGGCCTAATAAGTGCCAGATATAGTGTTAATCCACAGTGGGTGGAGCCTGTGGTTGGATTTAAGATTGAATAAAGCGTGCTAGGCGACCCAATGCTTTTCCTCTTACATCTGCATCTGCTTCTACGTCCATACTCCGCAAGCTACCTGACAGTGTGTGGCGGAGGGTACTCTGAGTACCCCTGTCGGTTCTGCCTTCTATTCCAGTCTCGTATTGTTCGTGGAAAGAAAGATTGTCGGTATGCCTCTATATGGGCTCTAATCTCTCTGATCTTATCCTCATGGTCTCTTCGCAAGATATACGTAGGAGGGAGCAATATACTGCTTGACTCCTCGGTGAATGTATGTTCTCGAAACTTCAAGAAAAGCGCGGACCGAGCTACTGAGCGTCTCTCTTGCAGAGTCTTCCACTGGAGTTTATCTATCATCTCCGTAACGCTTTCGTGATTACTAAATGATCCTGTAACGAAGTGCGCTGCTCTCCGTTGAATCTTTTCTATCTCTTCTATCAACCCTATCTGGTATGGATCCCACACCTGAGAGCAGTATTCAAGCACTGGGCGAACAAGTGTACTACAACCTACTTCCTTTGTTTTCGAATTGCATTTCCTTAGGATTCTTCCAATGAATCTCAGTCTGGCATCTGCTTTACCGATGATTAATTTTATATGGTCATTCCATTTTAAATCACTCCTAATGCCTACTCCCAGATAATTTATGGAATTAACTGCTTCCAGTTGCTGACCTGTTATATTGTAGCTAAATGATAAAGGCTCTTTCTTTCTTTGTATTCGCAGCACATTACACTTGTCTAACCGGCCGCGGTGGTCTAGCGGTTCAGGCGCTCAGTCCGGAACCGCGCGACTGCTACGGTCGCAGGTTCGAATCCTGCCTCGGGCATGGATGTGTGTGATGTCCTTAGGTTAGTTAGGTTTAAGTAGTTCTAAGTTCTAGGGGACTGATGACCACAGATGTTAAATCCCATAGTACTCAGAACCATTTTTGAACACTTGTCTACATTGAGATTCAATTGCCATTCCATGCACTATGTGTCAATTCGTTGCAGATCCTCCTGCATTTCAGTACAATTTTCCATTGTTACAACCTCTCGATACACTACAGCATCGTCCGCAAAAAGCCTCAGTGAACTTCCGATGTTGTCCACAAGGTCATTTATGTATACTGTGAGCAGCAACCGTCCTACGACACTCCCCTGCGGCACACCTGAAATCACTCTTACTTCGGAAGCCTTCTCTCCATTGAGAATGAGACGCTGCGTTCTGTTATCTAGGAACTCTTCAATCCAATCACACAACTGGTCTGATAGTCCATATGCTCTTACTTTCTTCATTAAGCGACTGTGGGGAACTGTATCAAACGCCTTGCAGAAGTCAGGAAACACGGCATCTACCTGGGAACCCGTGTCCATGGCTCTCTGAGTCTCGTGGACGGATACCGCGAGCTGGGTTCCACACGATCGTCTCTTTCTAGACCCATGCTGATTCCCCTTACCTTGGGGACGTGTGATACTAAATCCGCAGGAAGCTTTTTCCTTTTGACGACCACGGCTTGGCCTTTAGCGGGTTTCATCTTCAGTCGCCATTTGTTCGCCCAGGTTCTCGCATACTTCTCGCAGACGACGCCTCATTGTGTGGGCGCTGAGACTGCGCGCAGAGATCGCTGTTTCGTCTGCATGAAGCGTGAGCTCCACTCTGCGGGTTTTCGGTGTGACAAACGTATACAGTGAGTACAGCAGGGGTCCGAGAACGACCCGCATTCGTCTTGAGACCGCTGCCAGTCACAAATTTTTGTTTATATACTCGAATTATGTACACTTCTGGCCATTAAAATTCCTACAATAAGAACAAATGCAGATGATAAACGGGTATTCATTGGACAAATATATTATACTCGAACTGACATGTGATTAGATTTTTACGCAATTTCGGTGCATAGATCTTGCGAAACCAGTACCCAGAACAACCCCCCCCCCCCTCCCCCCCTGGCTGAAATAACGGCCTTGATACGCCTGGGCATTGAGTGAGAGCTTGGATGGCGTGTACAGGTACAGTTGCCCATGCAGCTCCAACACGATACCACAGTTCATCAAGAGTAGTGACTGGCGTATTGTGACGAGCCAGTGTTTCGAGACACAAACTGCTGTAGCGCGGCGTCCGCAAAGCACCGACAGCCATCCGTCCCCGAGCTGTAGCATTTAAAATCCCTCCATTCCACACTATCGGCAGCCGACCATCGGACCGCAACAAGAAGTCGGCCGTCTGGCCGTCAGAGGGCGATACTGGCTGTAGCGGCCACTCCGTGCCAGCGATTGGCGCGCGCAACAGCCAGCGGCGCGCTACGTTACGTATACACCAACAAGGGAACCAGCCAGTAAGAGGGCTGTGCTCATCCGCGCGGCCAGGATTTAAGACCGCGCTCTGGCTGCAACCGGACCTTCTCCAATACGCCGATGACATCGCCTTCCTTGCCCTCGCCCCCACCCTGCAACGCTCCCAACACTTTCTCCAATCTCATCTTGACCGGTTCGCCGCTTGGTGTAACCAGTGGTTGCTCGAGGTCAATGCTTCCAAGACCCACCAGGCGATCATTGTAATCAAAACCACTCTTCCTTCCGTCTCCTCGACTTCTATATCACCATTTATGGCCGTCCTACCACCCTCACTCCCACCCTCAAGTATCTTGGCGTCAACCTTGACCGTCACCTTTCCTGGACTCCCCATCTCCGGAAAATCGCGCCTCCGTCTCTTCAAGCTCCTTTCTGGCCGTACCTGGGGTCTGGACCCCTCCACTATTCTCCACACCTATAAATCCCTCGTCCGCCCTATCCTCTCCTACGCCCACCCTGCATGGATCTCTGCCCCTCCTACCTTTTACAAATCCCTTCAAATCCTAGAACGCCATGCACTCCGCCGCCTCGCCTCTCGCATCCGCCTCTCAACCCCCCCTCCCCCCCAGCGCGCGGATCCTATATGACCTCATCCTGCTCCCGCACCTAGTCCTTTTCCTCGAACGGATACGGATCCTCTAAACCTCCCACAAACTTGATCCCCCACACCTGCTTGTCTCTCCCATCCTCTCCCCGTCTGCTGCCGCGCCTCCATTCCCACATCCCACCTGCTCTCCATCTCTCTATACCCTCTCCCAAGGTGGCTTCCTCCAACTCCCCCTCCCTGATGATGCCCTCATCCCCTCGATCTACCCTTCCTACCAACTTTGATCCCCCCCTGTCCACCCCCTGTGTTTCTTCCCAAGGGCACCCTCTCTCCCTTCTCTCCCTCCTCCCTTTCTCCCTCCCTCCTCTCTCCCAGGCCTACCCTAACCCCCTTACCTTCTATCCTCTCCCTCCCATCTCCTCTGCCACTGGCTTCTACACCCTCCCCTCTCCCTCCTCCTCCACCTTTTCCCCTTTTTGGCAGGTTCCCGGACTCGTACACATATAGTGAACTTTCGCGCGCCAGAGATCATCGCCTAGTGTTTGTGTGTGCCGTTGTGTTCGTGTTCCAGTGTTCCAGTGTTTCATCGTTTGTGCTCCAACGTTCGCGTGTGTCATCTCTGTGCGTGTCCACGTTTCTGAACTTTTTGTTTTCGACACTGTGCCCGTGAACGGCTCCGTGTGTTTTAATTTTGTATGTCTACGTTTGTGTATCCACCATGTCTGATCTGCGAGTGTCTCCTTTTGTATCATTAGTCTTATCTGTGGCTGAAGAGCGACGTAGTATGCTGCTGCTGGCCTACCTGTATCAGGTGTGAAAACAACAATAAAGAAAAAAAATCGCAACCGGGAGTTCGTTCACCTGCCCAAGAGTGACGTTCGTCTCCGACGCCGCCGCCAACGCTGCCTGCCGCACTGTCCACCGCTCGCCTTCCGCCTCCGACGTCGCGCTCCTACTGGGGGCGGGTCCTGCTCTGCGCAAAGCTTTCTGACCTGAAGCAGTCAGTGGTGACCACTGAACTTGGACAAACTTCTATTATTCTGCTACGACACGAACTGTACTCAGAACCAACGCAGGACACAGTACGAGTCAGGCTAGTGACTTTGCTCTTTCTTGTAAGTGTGGAGTTTTCTGCAACGAACTGACAAATGTGGCTCTTTGAGCCTCAACATTTCAGGAAGTAGTTAACCATTAATTGAATATTCAAAAGAATTTTGTTTCCTTTCTCGATTGAAGAATCAGTTAGATTTTGATCAGTCGTTTCAAATTATGTGTAAACAAATATGTTAAGTGACAGAGCTTCCTGTACTCGCTTTTGTGATACTTTTCACAGCTCGCCAGGCAGCAACGGCAGTACAAAAACATTTAACAAAAGTAAAGACAGAGAAAATTGTTCTTTAATATTTTCACGTGGTGTGGTCATCCATCAGAAAGACAGGATAACTTACATGAGAGAATTTTTACTACGTTAGTTAGTCTGCTGTTCAAATAACTTGTTTAAAAAATATTAATTCAATTTGTTCAAATAAAACGGCTGTCTTCTTGCTGTGTGTTTAGTTACAGTTACTGTTATGGTTCATTCGATCTTGTATCTACACTACTGGCCATTAAAATTACTACCCCAAGAAGAAATGCAGATGATAAACTGGTACTCATTGGGCAAATACATTATACTAGAGCTGACATGTGATGGCATTTTCACGCAGTTTGGTTGCATACAACCTGAGAAATCAGTACCCAGAACAACCACCTCTGGCCGTAATAACGGCCTTGATACGCCTGGGCATTGAGGCAAACACAGCTTGGATGGCGTGTACAGGTACAGCTGCCCATGCATCTTCAACACGATACCACAGTTCTTCAAGAGTAGTGATTGGTGTATTCTGACGAGCCAGTTGCTCGGCCACCATTGACCAGACGTTTTCATTTCGCGAGAGATCTGCAGAATGTGCTGGCCAGGGCAGCAGTCGAACATTTTCTGTATCCAGAAAGGCCCGTACAGGACCTGCAACATGCGGTCGTGCATTATCCTGCTGATATGCAGGGTTCCGCAGGGATCGAATAAAGGGTAGAGCCACGGGACGTAACACATCTGAAATGTAACGTCCACTGTTCAAAGTGCCGTCAATGTGAACAAGAGGTGACCGAGACGTGTAACCAATGGCAACCCATACCATTACGCCGGGTGATACGCCAGTATGGCGATGACGAATACACGCTTCCAATGTGCGTTCACCGCGATGTCGCCAAACACAGATGCGACCATCATGATGCTGTAAACAGAACCTGGATTCATCCGAAAAAATTACGTTTTGCCATTCGTGCAGCCAGGTCCGTCGTTGAGTACACCATCACATTCGCTCCTGTGTGTGACGCAGCGTCAAGGGTAACGCAGCCGTGGTCTCCGAGCTGATAGTCCATGCTGCTGCAATCGTCGTCGAACTGTTCGTGCAGATGGTTGTTTTCTTGCAAACGTCCCCATCTGTTGACTCAGGGATCGAGACGTGGCTGCACGATCCGTTACAGCCATGCGGATATGCTGCCTGTCATGTCTACTGCTAGTGATACGAGGCCGTTGGGATCCAGCACGGCGTTCCGTATTACCCTCCTGAACCCACCGATGCCATATTCTGCTAACAGTAATTGGATCTCGACCAACGCGAGCAGCAATGTCGCGATACGATGAACCGCAATCGCGATAGGCTACAATCCGACCTTTATCACGAGGCATCACAACAACGTTTCACCAGGGAACGCCGGTCAACTGCTGATTGTGTATGAGAAATCGGATGGAAACTTTTCTCATTTCAGCACGTTGTAGCTGTCGCCACCGGCGCCAACCTTGTGTGAATGCTCTGAAAAGCTAATCATTTGCATATCACAGCATCTTCTTCGTGTCGATTAAATTTCGCGTCTGTAGCACGTTATCTTCGTGGTGTAGCAATTTTAATGGCCAGTAGTATAGTTATAGATGCGACCGAACACTCGACCAGGTGACCCCCTATTTCGTATAAACAAATTGTTTTAACTTTTTTGTGTGAACAGCAGTTTAACTAACGGAGTAAATATTCCCTCACATTAAATTATCCTTCTCTTCCTCCACAAGATGGCTATAGCACTTGACAAGAGCAACTCTGTTACCCATCTGCAGTTGGTCAAATGGTTTCGTACAGCCGTTGTGTCCTGAAGATGAGATTTGTGCCTCTGAATATTGTTTTACTGCATAATTTAAGAAAATCAACAAAAATTGTAACTGGTAGCGGTCTAGAAAAAACTTTTTCATGTATTTAAACCGGTCAATATAGCTTCCAAATCGCATTTGATACAGTTCTGCATTGTCGTTTAGTGAATGAAGTGCGACCTAACCGAGTATCGGTCTAAATGTGAACTCGATGCAGAACTTCCTTTCAGACAGAACAAAACAAAATGGTTCAAATGGCTCTGAGCACGATGAGACTCAACTTCTGAGGTCATCAGTCCCCTAGAACTTAGAACAAGTTAAACCTAATCAACCTAAGGACATCACACACATCCATGCCCGAGGCAGGATTCGAACCTGCGACCGTAGCGGTCTCGCGGTCCCAGACAGCAGCGCCTAGAACAAAACATATCACTCTTATCGGAACAAAGTCGATAGATGTCCAGGTAATTTCAGAGCACCACAAGTAAGTGTGATAAGCCCGTTGATGCTAACAGTACATATAAACATCTCGTGCAGCGAACGCAGTGGAGTTTCGACGTAAATAAATGTAACGTTTTGCACGTAAACAGGCGATGGAATCCACTACTGTGCTACTACGCTACTGGCGACAAACCACTGGAAACAGTTCCGAAAACAAAAATTGTTTCACTCTTCTGACTCGTTCGATGCAGCAGGCAACGAACTCCTCTGTTGTGCCGAGCTCTTCATTTTAGGGTAGCACTGGCAGCTTTCGTCCTCCATTAATCGTAGAAGATATTCCAATCTCTGTCTTCCCCTAAGGTCTTTACCCTCTACACCTCCCTCGAGTACCATGGAAGTTATTACCGGTTGTCTTAACACATGTCCTGTCATTCCGTCCTTCTTTCTGTCAGTGTTTTCCACATCTTCCTTCCTTTGTCCACTCTCGGGAAATCCCACTGAAACTTCTTGGCAGAATAAAACTGTTTTTTGGACCGGAAATCGAATCACGGACTTTTGTCTTTCGCAGGCTGGTGTTCACTGACTGAGCTATCCAAGCACAACCCACGATCCTCTCCCTACACTTAGGTGACAAAAAAAAAATCTTGGATTACCGTCCAATATCGTGTCGAACCTCCTTTGTCCCGCCATAGTGCACGTGGTATGTACTCAACAAGTTGTTGCAAGTCCCCTGCAGAAACATTGAGCCATAACTGAGAAAGAATTGCCGGTGCAGGTTTTTCTGCAGGAACTGATCTCTCGGTTATGTCCCGCAAATGTCGGACGATATTGGTGGCCAAATCACTCTCTAGGCGTCCAGAATGCTCTTCAAATCAATCTCGAACCACTGTGGTCCTGTGACATGGTGCATTGTCATCGATAAACATTTCATCGTTGTTTGGGAACATGAAGTCCGTGAATGGCAGCAAATGGTCTCCAAGTAGCCGAACATAACCATTTTCAATGATCCGTTCATTTGGACCAGAGGATCCAGTCCGTTTCGTGCCAACACAGTCCACACCATTAAGGAGCCACCACCGGCTTGCACAGTGCCTTGCTGACAACTTGGGTCCATGGCTTAGTGGTGTCTGACCAGGAGGTCACGGTTTCCCAGTCGTCTAAGGTTCAACCGATACGGTTACAACGCCAAGAGAGGTGCTGCACGCGATGCCGTGCTATTAGCAGAGGTATTCGCGTCGATCGCCTGGTGCCATAGCTCGTTGACGCCAAATTTCGCCGCTCTCTCCTAACGGATACATTCGTTTACGTCCCGCATTGGTTTCTGCGTTATTTCAAGCAGTGTCGCTAACCGAGCGAGGTGCCGCAGTGGCTAGCACACTGGACTCGCGTTCGGGAGGACGACGGTTCAATCCCGATTCCGGCCATCCTGATTTAGGTTTTCCGTGATTTCCCTAAATCTCTCCAGGTAAATGCCGGGATGGTTCCTTTGAAAGGGCACGGCCTATTTCCTTCCCCGTCCTTCCCTAATCCGATAAGACCGATGACCTCGCTGTCTGGTTACCTTCCCCAGAAACATCCCCATCCAAGTGTCGCTAGTCTGTTAGCACTACAATTCTACGCAGATGCCGCTGTCCTCGGTCGTCAAGTGAAGCCCGTTGGCCACTGCATTGTCCGTGATGAAATTTGATGCCTGAAATATGATATTCTACGGTTACTCTTGATACTTTGGCTCTAGGAATATTGAATTCCCTAACGATTTCCGAAATAGAATGTTGCTTGCGTCTAGCTCCAAGTACCATTCCGCGTTCAAAGTCTGTTGATTTTCGTCGTGAGCCCATAATCAGTTCGGAAACTTTTTCACATGGATCTCCTGAGTGCAAATGACAACTCCACCATTGCACTGCCCTTCCATACATTATGCATCCGACACTACCATCTGTACAAGTGCATATCGCTATGCCATGACTATCGTCAGTTCAGTGTTCTTCCGTCAGGACTTCCTACTTTCCAAAGCTCCCGGGTTCGAGTTCTGGCCCAGCACACGATTTTTATCTTCCTGGAAATTTCAAATCACGCACGCTGCGCTCCAGAATAAAAATTCATTCTGAAACTCCTCATCCCTTGTCTGATCATTTCACCAAAGTTTCAACACCGTTCTATAGAGCCACAGCTCAAACGCTTCGATTCTCTTTTTCTACAGTTTCGTCACGGTTAGTGATTCACTATGATACAATGCTGTGCTCCAAACTTACAGCCTCAGAAATTTCTTCCTCAGAATAAGGCCGATGTTTACCACTAGCATACTTTTCGTGGCCAGGGATGCCCTCTTTGTACACTCCTGGAAATGGAAAAAAGAACACATTGACACCGGTGTGTCAGACCCACCATACTTGCTCCGGACACTGCGAGAGGGCTGTACAAGCAATGATCACACGCACGGCACAGCGGACACACCAGGAACCGCGGTGTTGGCCGTCGAATGGCGCTAGCTGCGCAGCATTTGTGCACCGCCGCCGTCAGTGTCAGCCAGTTTGCCGTGGCATAAGGAGCTCCATCGCAGTCTTTAACACTGGTAGCATGCCGCGACAGCGTGGACGTGAACCGTATGTGCAGTTGACGGACTTTGAGCGAGGGCGTATAGTGGGCATGCGGGAGGCCGGGTGGACGTACCGCTGAATTGCTCAACACGTGGGGCGTGAGGTCTCCACAGTACATCGATGTTGTCGCCAGTGGTCGGCGGAAGGTGCACGTGCCCGTGGACCTGGGACCGGACCGCAGCGACGCACGGATGCACGCCAAGACCGTAGGATCCTACGCAGTGCCGTAGGGGACCGCACCGCCACTTCCCAGCAAATTAGGGACACTGTTGCTCCTGGGGTATCGGCGAGGACCATTCGCAACCGTCTCCATGAAGCTGGGCTACGGTCCCGCTCACCGTTAGGCCGTCTACCGCTCACGCCCCAACATCGTGCAGCCCGCCTCCAGTGGTGTCGCGACAGGCGTGAATGGGGGGACGAATGGAGACGTGTCGTCTTCAGCGATGAGAGTCGCTTCTGCCTTGGTGCCAATGATGGTCGTATGCGTGTTTGGCGCCGTGCAGGTGAGCGCCACAATCAGGACTGCATACGACCGAGGCACACAGGGCCAACACCCGGCATCATGGTGTGGGGAGCGATCTCCTGCACTGGCCGTACACCACTGGTGATCGTCGAGGGGACACTGAATAGTGCACGTACATCCAAACCGTCATCGAACCCATCGTTCTACCATTCCTAGACCGGCAAGGGAGCTTGCTGTTCCTACAGGACAATGCACGTTCGCATGTATCCCGTGCCACCCAACGTGCTCTAGAAGGTGTAAGTCAACTACCCTGGCCAGCAAGATCTCCGGATCTGTCCCCCATTGAGCATGTTTGGGACTGGATGAAGCGTCGTCTCACGCGGTCTGCACGTCCAGCACGAACGCTGGTCCAACTGAGGCGCCAGGTGGAAATGGCATGGCAAGCCGTTCCACAGGACTACATCCAGCATCTCTACGATCGTCTCCATGGGAGAATAGCAGCCTGCATTGCTGCGAAAGGTGGATATACACTGTACTAGTGCCGACATTGTGCATTCTCTGTTGCCTGTGTCTATGTGCCTGTGGTTCTGTCAGTGTGATCATGTGATGTATCTGACCCCAGGAATGTGTCAATAAAGTTTCCCCTTCCTGGGACAATGAATTCACGGTGTTCTTATTTCAATTTCCAGGAGTGTATGTGCTAATCAGACTTTTGTGTCCTTCTTGCCTTCCTTGAATTTGTCTTTGATTTCTGACAGAGCGTCTTTGACTTATAAACTGAACAATGAGGGAGAAACACAGCATCAATGTGTTACACGTTTTAAGCCAAGCACTTCGATCTCAATCCTCCATTCTTATTGTTGCTTCTTGATACATATTGCATATGGCCTATTTTCCCAATAGGTCTTACAGAAAATGTCGAACATCTGCGCCATTTTATATCTTCGGACGCTTTCTCTAGATCGAGAGCTCCTATGAAGATGACTTGTCGATTTTTTTTTAAGTCTTGCTTTCATTATGAAGCACAACGTCACAACTACCTCCCTGATACCTTTACCTCTTCTGAGGGCAAACTGATAGTCATGTAACAGATCAACCGTCTTTTTCAATCTTCTGTATACAATATTTCTCAGTAACTTTGATGCAAGAGCCGTTAAGCTTTAAATGCGCCTGCTCTTTGCCTCGTTTCATTGACACACTAAAGTGAGTCTAGTCTGTCATTTCGAAAGATCAATAAATTTTTGTGTGGACATGATCTCGTGTGAAAGAGAAACTTCCGTTGTACATTGGATTAGCATGTGACGAGTGCCATGTCGCACACGAGACTCTTTGGATACATTTATCCAATTAGACGTATTGTCACGAGAATTCTGTTTGCAGACGTTACACAGTACTTATACTCGTATTTAGGCATGCGTAGACACTTTTGTCCGCAGCTCGTGGTCGTGCGGTAGCGTTCTCGCTTACCTCGCCCGGGTTCCCGGGTTCGATTCCCGGCGTGGTCAGGGATTTTCTCTGCCTCGTGATGACTGGGTGTTGTGTGATGTCCTTAGGTTAGTTAGGTTTAAGTAGTTCTAAGTTCTAGGGGACTGATGACCATAGATGTAAAGTTCCATAGTGCTCAGAGCTATTTGAACCATTTTAAACACTATTAGGGTCCTACTTCCGTGTTGGTTCTGGTCGGTCGCACAATCGTTGTCTGCCGGTCGCTGTGCTGCCTTCATCCATGTTTCCGCCATTGCTACGGAGATCGCTACGTGCTTTTGGCCTTAGCAAACGCACTGCATCCGCATTCGGTTTCATTCATTTGCCACGAGCTTATAATGGTATCGAAAACTGACGGACGAAAGTAACTTTTGCATGATGTCTCTCACTGCCAACTCGATGAACGTGGAAAAACTGCCACGTCTTCCCACCTCTTGTCATACGCCACTTAATGCACCCAGGAACACTGTCGAACATGACTGTTTTGAGGGTGCAGGTGCTATGTTGAGGGGAGGCATAATGGTTCAAATGGCTCTGAGCACTATGGGACTTGGAACATCTGAGGTCATCAGTCCCCTAGAACTTAGAACTACTTAAACCTAACTAACCTAAGGACATCAAACACATGCATGCCCGAGGCAGGATTCGAACCTGCGACCGTAGCGGTCGCGCGATTCCAGACTGAAGCGCCTAGAACCGCTCGGCCACAACGGCCGGCTCGAAGTTGTTGTTGTTGTTGTCTTCAGTCCTGAGACTGGTTTGATGCAGCTCTCCATGCTACTCCATCCTGTGCAAGCTTCCTCATCTCCCAGTACCTACTGCAACCTATATCCCTCTGAATCTGCTTAGTGTATTCATCTCTTGGTCTCCCTCTACGATTTTTACCCTCCACGCTGCCCTCCAATCCTAAATTTGTGATCCCTTGATGCCTCAGAACATGTCCTACCAACCGATCCCTTCTTCTTCTCAAGTTGTGCCACAAACTCCTCTTCTCCCCAATTCTATTCAATACTTCCTCATTAGTTGCGTGATCTACCCATCTAATTTTCAGCATTTTTCTGTAGCACCACATTTCAAAAGCTTCTATTCTCTTCTTGTCCAAACTATTTATCGCCCATGTTTCACTTCCGTACATGACTACACTCCATACAAATACTTTCAGAAACGACTTCCTGACACTTAAATCTATACTCGATGTTAACAAATTTCTCTTCTTCAGAAACGCTTTCCTTGCCATTGCCAGTCTACATTTTATATCCTCTCTATTTCGACCATCATCGGTTATTTTGCTCCCCAAATAGCAAAACTCCATTACTACTTTAAGAGTCTCGCCTCCTAATCTAATTCCCTCAGCATCACCCGACTTAATTCGACTACATTCCATTGTCCTCGTTTTGCTTTTGTTGATGTTCATCTTATAACCCCCTTTCAAGACACTATCCATTCCGTTCAACTGTTCTTCCAAGTCCTTTGCTGTCTCTGACAGAATTTCAATGTCATCGGCGAACCTCAAAGTTTTTATTTCTTCTCCATGGATTTTGAGACCTGCTCCGAATTTTTCTTTTGTTTCCTTTACTGCTTGCTTAATATACAGATTGAATAACATCGGGGACAGGCTACAACCGTGTCTCACTCCCTTCCCAACCGCTGCTTCCCTTTCATGCCCCTCGACTCTTATAACTGCCATCTGGTTTCTGTACAAATTGTAAATAGCCTTTCTCTTCCTGTATTTTACCCCTGCCACCTTCAGAATTTGAAAGAGAGTATTCCAGTCAACATTGTCGAAAGTTTTCTCTAAGTCTACAAATGCTAGAAACTTAGGTTTGCCTTTCCTTAATCTATTTCCTAAGATAAGTCGTAGGGTCAGTATTGCCTCACGTGTTCCAACATTTCTGCGTAATCCAAACTGATCTTCCCCGAGGTCGGCTTCTACCAGTTTTTCCATTCGTCTGTAAAGAATTCGCGTTAGTGTTTTGCAGCTGTGACTTATTAAACTGATAGTTCGGTAATTTTCACTTCTGTCAACACCTGCTTTCTTTGGGATTGGAATCATTATATTCTTCTTGAAGTCTGAGGGTATTTCACTTATCTCATACATCTTGCTCACCAAGGCCGTCAGTAGTTCCAATGGAATGTTGTCTACTCCCGGGGCCTTGTTTCGACTCAGGTCTTTCAGTGCTGTGTCAAACTCTTCACGCAGTATCGTGTCGCCCATTTCATCTTCATGTACATCCTCTTCAATTTCCATAATATTGTCTTCAAGTACATCACCCTTGTATAGACCCTCTATATACTCCTTCCACCTTTCTGCTTTCCCTTCTTTGCTTAGAACTGGGTTTCCATCTGAGCTCTTCGTATTACGTACATCATAATTCTTTTGCAATGCTGCAGTACAAATCAGCTTTTTCTGGTTGAAGAAACGCGGGTGGTCGTCAGCGCTCGGTTCGAGCCTCCAGTGGCTCGGTGATGGTTGCACCACACTTGTGCGTAACTAGGCTAGTGAAAGCACAGCACACAGTGGGTTTGGTTTCCTCGCTGCCAGGCGGCTAACGCGCCAGCCACGACGGCCGCTACCTCGTCCGCCAAGCGACACGGCCCGCAAGTACAGAGGGCCGCATTATTGGCCGTTCCGCGCCGAGTCCTCACCCGCCTGTCGGAAGTAGCACCGCGCCGACAAACCTCTAGCGCTGGAAACGCTTACAAGGACGTCTGCAGCGCGTCCTCCAGGGCAGTCGACCGCACTGGCTGTGACAGTGGGCCAGTAACGCATCACAAACACTGTCTGCCCTTCCTGAAGTTACCACCCGTAAAATACACGGAGCGAACTGTTAAGCCCTACAACAGTGATAGTGTGAACTGCATGAAACTAGCTAATTCTTATCGTTTACATTTTGCTGGAGAAAAATATCGCTGAAAAAACTGAAATATAGTTCTGATTTTCGTTTTACAAAGATTTTAATTCATAAAAGAAAATAGCACAAATTTATTGCAAACGTACGCGTAATCTATACAAACAAAAATGTAATGTTCGTTCATTCAAATCCTTAATCTCCGAAAGTTCATGACCGATTGCTTTCAAATTTTGACACAACGTCGCATTCTAATACAGGTGTGTTATAAGGTACCAATATCTTTAACATAAGTACATTTTAGTACATGTAATACATATGTAATATACAGGGCGTCCCATTTATCTTGACCACGCCAAATAACTGTTTGTACAGATGCAAATTACAAAATGTTTCAAGCAGATGTTCTTTAGTCGTCAGGGGGACATCAATCAGCATTCGTTGTAGCTTTGTTTTTTTACGAAGATATGAACAGCGGTATGACTTTTAAATGGCACTCTGTATTTTTATTCGGTAATTCATTTCCTCTACTAAAGACCTGTCGAAAAATGTATCACAGTGTACCATTCACTGAAACACGTTATTGATTACATAACACAACACTGACTTTGAGCCCGGGTTCACAAACTCGTCCACTTGCTGGAGTTTTCAGAAAACAAATGAAAATCAAGTAGCCGGCCATGGTGGCCGAGCGGTTCTAGGCGCTACAGTCTGGAACCGCATGACTGCTACGGTCGCAGGCTCGAATCCTGCCTCGGGCATGGATGTGTGTGATGTCCTTAGGTTAGTTAGGTTTAAGTAGTTCTAAGTTCTAGGGGACTGATGACCTCAGAAGTTAAGTCCCATAGCGCTCAGAGCCATTTGAACCATTTTTTTGAAAATCAAGTAAAAACATACCGCAAAATTGACTTTGACTCTCCTGTACCATTGCCCAGGAGAACATTCGAAGGTATTCATAGTGGTGACCCTGGACACCGATACACTGGTGCACTCTTTGAAAGAATTATTTACTGCTTCCATTGTTGCCTGCTGAAGGGAATTACAAGCAAGCACGATACGTTCCTGCATGTCCTCTGCAGTTGTTGGAATATCGTTAGACAACGTCTTTAATGCATATATGAATTCTTCACGGGTTGTCAGCCGAGTAGCGTCGTCGTCTCGCAGCAACGTGTCGTTGTAATGCGTCTCCATCATCTTCAGGCGAAGATGACAATCCGTGAAGACTTCATGTATGAAATTCGCCGAGAAAGCCTGCACTCATGTCTTTAATGCATTTCCAAAGAAAAAAGTCCAGAAGATTTAAATCAGCAGACCTAGCAGGCCAAGTAACTGTGTCTCCTCGACCAATCCATCTGGCAGGATACATTCGCTTCAGAACACGACGTGCACGCAAAGTATTATGTGTTGGACACCCATCGTGTTGATACCCTGTAAGTATTCTGATTCTTAGCGGCACTTCATCCAGAAGAGGAGGAAGAATTCGTCTCAGGAAGTTGGCATACGCTGTGCCGTTTAGACCATCATTGATGAAATAAGGGCCAATAATTATAGTACGAAGCATCCCACACCAGAGGTTAACTCTCCACTGACGCTGATGTTCCACCTGTCTAAGCTTTCGTGAGTTATTGCTGGGCCTTCTATTTACCTGAGCTTTGTTCGAGAAGAAACACTCATCAGTAAATAGAACATTGGAGAAGAAGTTCGAGTCAGCGACGATTTGCTGCTGTGCCCATTGACAGAACTGTACACGATTCTGGAAATCATTCCCATGTAATTCTTGATGTAGGTGTATAGGGTAAGGATGGAACCGGTGACGTGTAAGAATACGATGTATACTGGTCTTAGGAATGACAGTCTCGTGTTCAAGCTGTCGTGTGCTCATATGTGGATTCACTGCAACGGAAGCGAGAACAGTAACTTTGGCAGGTTCGTCATTGCGAGTGGTACAACGATTGCGTTGTCGTGGGGTGAAACTTCCCGTTTCCTGAAGCGTCGCAGCAAGACGAGAAAACATCCGTCGGGAAGGTGGGTTCTTGTCAGGATATCACTCTTTGTACAGTTCCGCTGCCTGCGTAGCATTTCGCCTACCTCCAACAACAACAATAAAGGGAACGTTATGCCGATTCAGTTTGTAGGAAGGACAGCCTTTACTGAATGCCTACTCTATACAACAGTATTTAAAACGACTAAACTACTGTACATAAGAAAACAGTAGTGCAATTACTGTTTGCTAACTTACATTCCCCATAGATGAGTAGCATTTCTACCTTCTCTTCGTTGGTGCACATTCTACTCACACAACAACTGGCGATGATTGACGGAATGACGGGTGTGCTTTCTACTTATGTTTACATTTGTCCTCTGTCGACGTCAGCACGAGGATGTGTTCCATTACCACGAGTACCTGCACTAAGCGCTGGGAGCGTCAACGTCAATGTTGTGTTACGTAATTAATAACGTTGTGTTTCAGTGAATGGTACACTGTGATATATTTTTGAATCGGTCTTCAGGAGATGAAATGAATTGCCGTATAAAAAGTACAGGCGCCATTTAAAAATGTCATACCACTGTTCATATATTTGTAAAAAATAAAACTACAACGAAGGGAATCATGCTGATTGATGTCCCCCTGACAGCTAAAGGACATTTGCTTGAAACATTTTGTAATTTGCGTCTGGAAAAACTGCTATTTATGGTGGCCAAGATAAAGGGGGACCCTGTATAAAGGGAAAATATTGTTACCAAAAACCTGAAAATGTACCTTTGTAAGTAGGCTGTTTAGGTTCTTATGTTGGTAACGCCATATAGCGCTCTATACGAAAATCACTGACTGTGCTGTTTGCAGTCTGTGGCTGGTTTGCATTGTTGTGATTTGCTATTGTAGTGTTGGGCAGTTGGCTGTTAACAGAACGTAGCGTTGCGCAGTTGGATGTGAGCCGCCAGCAGTGATGGATGTGGGGAGAGAGATGGCGGAGTTTTGAGAGCGGATGATCTGGACGTGTGTCCATCAGAGACAGTAAATTTGTAAGACTGGATGTCATGAACTGATATATATATATATATATATATATATATATATATATATATATAATATATATATATATATATATATATATATATATATATATATATATATATATATATATATATATATATATATATATTGACGTTTGAACACTATTAAGGTAAATACATTGTTTGTTCTCTATCAAACTCTTTCTTTTGCTTAGTATGCTTATCAGTAGTTAGTGCCTTCAGTAGTTAGAATCTCTTGTACGTTGGGGCGAGGAGATTGTTTTTGTGCATCTTTGGAAATTTTGCGATCTGCTAGGAATCATTAAACTTGAAACAGGTAGATCAGTAACCTTGAATATATCATTACGTAAAGCCAAGGGGGGGGGGGGGGGGGGAAAGATCCGAACTTAACTTAAACTGATTATCATACAGGGAAGACTGAACTTTACCCCAAAGTAATAGACTGTCAGTAATTTACCGGCTTAGGAAGTGAACATTCGTATAAAAGTCACTTCCTTAATACAATAATAGGACGTGAATAGTATAGAATAAACCAGCATAAAGTCAATTTGCCGTGTGACATTCCTTTCAACGCATTTAATATTGTGTATTTATGGAATATTTATTTGTGCGACGACATAGATTAATAACAGAGCGCAGCATGCATAAATATTCTTTGCCGCATTAGAAAGTTATTGTACCGATTCGAACTGTTAAGCTTACGTAAACTGAAAACTTAAGGAGAGAAACTATTGCCGTACATGGACTATAGCCATAATTAGTACAAGGATAGCCATTGGTGTGCAACTAAGTGTAGCTGTGCTCTTTCGCGTCGGGGAGCATATAATCATCTGAATTGATCACTCATACGCAGTCGGCATGAATACAGTGCAGCAGGATAGATTTTTATTGTGTAATGTTCCTCATAAGACAGTATTACCGCTAGTTAGTCGGAGCACGAATTTCATCAACGAACATTTCCAATGTATCTTAAGAGGAGAACTTGCAGGTGTTACAGAAGAATGCTGAAGATTAGATGGGTAGATCACGTAACTAATGGAAACGTACCGAATAGGACTGGGGAGAAGAGGAATTTGTGGGAGAACTTGACTAGAAGAAGGGATCCGTTGGACACGTTCTGAGGCATCAAGGGATCACCAATTTAGGAGGCCAGCGAGGAGGCTAAAGGTCGTAGACGGAGACCAAGAGATGAATACACCAAGCACACTCAGTAGGATGTAGGTTGCACTAGTTATTCGGAGATGAAGAGGCTTGCACTGGATAGAGTAGCATGGAGAGCTGCATCAAACCAGTCTCTGCACTGAAGACCACGACAACAACAGTGTATTTTGCTTAGCTCCACCTACACAGTGAGAACTGATCATCGTAATAAAACAGGAGAAATCAGTCGCACGGAAAGATGTAACCGTCCATTTTTGCACGTCCTGTTCGAGTGAAATTGTCGAGATATGGTCTGAAGATGATTCTGTTGTAACGCCCCAACGACCACTTTAAAGTCAATTAAGAAAGAACATGAAGTAGGGAAAGTTACGACATCTTTGCCGATGAGCTAACACGAAACAGTTTTGTCAGCAACTACATTGTACACCACTGAGCATATTTGTTAGCGAAAGAGAAAGAAGAAGCATTGTATTTCAGCAACGGACAAATATCCATGTAACAAATGTGAAATTAATATCTCAAAAGTTAAGTCCAAAGTAATGTCATCAGAGATAACTTTTATGTGCAAGAGAGTTGTAAGCGCAACGAAGAAATTCAATGCGCCTACAATGCTCTTCCACAGATGAAGTCGCTTGCTAGAAGTCATCCAGTGCAAACGTACGAGAGCAGTTCTGATCTGAATTATTGAGATTGCGAATCATGACGAGATTGTTTTCGAGTTTAGAAGTGTTTGTTGCGTGACGGGATTCACGGCTAAAGAAACTGATTTTATGAACTGAGACAGGAACAGATAGACTCATTAAACCGTGCACTGCGGGGTAATTGAAATCTAATGACAGAATTAGTGAACATTTAACTTGACTTTAAATTAGTTGGAACTTAAGGAGTAGTGAACATTCTATGAAAGAATACACGCCATTACTCTTGAGTAGGACGCAAGTAGACGACATCATGAAGATAAAACAATTACGCTAATGTGTTGAGTTGTGGTAATTGCCAAGAAACTATAACTCAATCGGACTGACTTAACTAAACTATTCCGTGTGCGTGTGGTGCGGGAGTTGTAAGTATTTAATGACAGAATAACAATTAACTGTTCGTTACCAGTTAAATACCCGGTGTGGACTACATCATTAAATAGTTTGATAAATGACTAAATCAACGACTACTCATGAAAGACTATTTTATTGAAGTGCAAATATTCATGTCTTTAGTTGAGAAGTGAAATTTGAAATAATTTCGTATTACGACGCAGTCTTACAAAGACTGAATCAAAGAGTATCTCTGGATCTCGCTGCATACCAGCACAGCAGTTCCATGGCAACGAGACAATAGCGTAAGAAAAAACTGTTAACTAAAATATTTCCTCGCAATCAGTGGTGTGTGCTATGCGAACGAGAGAAGAATTAATAACTGCTTTAAATCCGGGCAATTAACAACACAATATTAATAATAAAAAGCATCAATTATACGAGTTCGCATAAGTGGAAACGCTGCGGACTTGTTCAAATGGCTCTGAGCACTATGGGACTTAACATCTATGGTCATCAGTCCCCTAGAACTTAGAACTACTTAAAACTAACTAACCTAAGGACATCACTCACATCCATGCCCGAGGCAGGATTCGAACCTGCGACCGTAGCAGTCGCGCGGCTCCGGACTGAGCGCCTAGAACCGCTAGACCACCGCGGCCGGCTGCGGACTTGTAATTGAGATACAACGACTACGCAAGGAACGCCTTTTCGGAAGTTTTTCAGGTTTTTTTTTCTCCCGTTAATCTACGGAGACTGACGTTATATCGCATCGTGTCTCTAGTCTGCCGCGAGAGCTGTGGCAGTAGCAGCTCTACGGCGTCGACTACATCAGCACGCGGTTGGAGTCCGGGGGCACGCGCCACACTGTGCACCGTCTGCACAGTAATCACGAAGATGCAGATGTAGATGTAAATGTAGACGAGAGCCTTTCATCTTGGGAGAGCTTGCGACGCCTCCAGTGGAGGTAATATCCAGCAAAGTGGCGGGGTCCTTAAGTGCCAGCAGCCCTGCGGTCGCTTCGGCCGAGGTATCAATCAGTGGTGGCTCCTGCGACGGCTTTGATCTGAATTTGTACACACGGCGGCCGGCGCCTGGATGGAGTGGACGAGTGACGGCTGCGCGGTCCCCACCAGCAGTCTGTCATCCTGCGCACGGAGGCGCGCCGCCGCAGCGGCCGTTACCCGCCTCGGAGCCGCATGCTGCGTCACTCAGCAGCGGCGCGGGGGATCGGCAATAAACACGGGCCAGACCGGCGCCGAGCAAAATGGCACATGTGAGCATCTTATTTTCCTTTTCCCGTGTGAGCTTCTGCTGTCCCATCAGCGGGGATGCTGGGCAGGTGGGCCCATCAACATGTCGACACTGCTGACACTGAACAGGGGCCGCTGTCAATTATGCGCCTCCACCCACTAATATTTCTCCCTCTCCTCATTAATATGACAGCGGGAAGATTACTTGAGTATCAGCTGGTAACCGAACGCAGGTACAACGGTGACTACCACACCTAAGTGTAGACTACGGTAGTAGCTTTTCTCAGTTAAGGTCGCGCCCGTAATACTTGTGCATTGGATGTATTGTATATCATCGGGTGTTACCTGTTCACGATCGCTTTCTTTAAATACGTGATCAGCGTCTTACTAGATTCCTCAAAATCCCGGAAGTTGTTGCCGGCCGCGGTGGTCTAGCGGTTCTAGGCGCTCAGTCCGGAGCCGCGTGATTGCTACGGTCGCAGGATCGAATCCTGCCTCGGGCATGGATGTGTGTGATGTCCTTAGGTTAGTTAGGTTTAAGTAGTTCTAAGTTCTAGGGGACTGATGACCATAGATGTTAAGTCCCATAGTGCTCAGAGCCATTTGAACCGGAAGTTGTTAACCATCTAAGACACTGACTGAACACGTATAAAGGGCCGGAAAATCTACGGAGGCCGGCCGGGGTTGCCGTGCGGTTCTAGGCGCAGCGACCGCTACGGTCGCAGGTTTGAATCCTGCCTCGGGCATGGCTGTGTGTGATGTCCTTAGGTCAGTTAGGTTTAATTGGTTCTGAGTTCTAGGCTCTAAGCGACTGATGACCTCAGAATTTAAGTCGCGTAGTAAAAAAAAAAAAAAAACCTACGGAACTTTTTTGTTCTACATTATATCCTCCCGTCTGTTAGTTAAGAATAAACTTTATTTACAGTAAAGCTGAAACTATGTATGTTCGGGTCAGGTTTTATTTGAAAATTGTTGATTTATAACGTGAAACAGACGGATGTTGTAATAAAAACGCAATTTACTCAAAAAAGGGTAAAATATTTTTGAAAAACGAAACAAAAATACGTATCTAACATACTACATATAACTTTTGTAACATATATTTCAGATATTTATAGGCGCACGGGATTAGCCGAGCGGTCTAGGGTGCTGCAGTCGTGGACTGTGCGGCTGTTCCCGGCGGAGGTTCGAGTCCACCTTCGGGCATGGGTGTGTGTGTTTCTCCTTAGGATAATGTAGGGACTGATGACATTAACAGTTAAGTCCCCTAAGATTTAACACACATTTTTTTCAGTTATTCATAAACAACCTTCGCATTTATCAATAAGCACAGGAAACTGTCCCCTTAGATCATGATGGAGAACGTTCTATAGTATAAAAAATAAGTATTTATATATATTACTGGCCACTGTAGACGGTTGATAAATAAAAGAAGAGAAACTCGTATGAGAAAAAACAAACTGCCTTTCATTTAGTTGCGTAGATGGAACCTGCGTCCTTTATCCGTAAAGAAAAACGAAACTACTACTAACAGAAACTAGAAGAGACAGAAGCAGACTTCACAAGGACCAACACGAGGAATTTCTACAGGGCGTTCTGAGAAAACATGATGAAATACCAAGAACCGAACCTCTGCTTTAGGAGACCGGACGGCACACTAGAGACCAATACCAGGAACAACGTAACCTCCTAGCGAAGTACTTTGAGAAACTCCTAAACGCAGAAATTGGACACAGAGGAACCATCACCAAACCCAGATAGCGAACCGCCATTGGTAGAAGAAGTAAGAGAAATCATCAAGAACCTCAAGAACAATAGAGCACCAGAAGAGGACGGAGCTATCGCGGAATTCTAGAAGATAAAAGACCCGGATCTCACAGGAGACATACACAACATCATGAAACAGATATGGGAAACAGAACAGATACCGAAAGAATGGCGCACAGCGCTGATACACCCTTTATGCAAGAAAGGAGATAAGTCGGATCCAAACAACTATAGGGGCATGTCACTGTTACCCGTCAGATATAAGATACCTTCCAAAGCACTGAGAAATAGATTAGACAAGCAAACAGACCACCTGATTGCCGAATACCAGGCTGAGTTTCGTAAACACAGGTCATGCGCTGAACAGTTATAGAACCTTAATATGTCTACCGTGAAAGCTAAACATACATTCTCGCTGACTTCTAGTTAGATCTGCTTGAGCTCTTCAACCTGGCACTACGTAACTAGATGTAGCTCTTATACAGGGTGGTCCATTGATCGTGACCAGGCTAAATATCTCACTAAATAAGAGTCAAACGAAAAAACTACGAAGTACAAAAGTTGTCTATGTTCCAGGGGGAAACCAGTTGGCGCTATGGTTGGCCCGGTAGATGGCACTGCCATAGGTCAAACGGATATCAACTGCGTTCTTCTAAACAGGAACCCTCATTTTTATTACATATTCGTGTAGTACGTAAAGAAATATGAATGTTTTAGTTGGACCACTTTTTTCGCTTTTTGATAGATGGCACTGTAATAGTCACAAACATATGGCTCACAATTTTACACGAACAGGGTTCTTAAACGAACACGTTTTTTAAATTAAAATACAGAACGTAGGTACGTTTGAACATTTTATTTCGGTTGTTCCAACGTGATACATGTACCTTTGTGAACTTATCTTTTCAGAGAACGCATGCTGTTACAGCGTGATTACCTGTAAATACCAATTTAATGCAACAAATGCGCAAAATGATGTGCGTCAACCTCAATGTATTTGGCAGTACGTATAATGAAATTCCTCTCAAAAGGGAGTAGTTCGCCTTCCGTAATGTTCGCACATGCATCGACAATGCGCTGACGCATGTTGTCAGGCGTTGTCGATGGTTCACGATAGCAAATATCCTTCAACTTTCCCCACAGAAAGACATCCGAGGACGTCAGACCCGGTGAACGTGCGGGCGATGGTATGGTGCTTCGACGACCAATTCACCTGTCATGAAATATGCTATTCAATACCGCTTCAACCGCACGCGAGCTATGTGCCGGACAGTCATCACGTTGGAAGTACTTCGCCATTCTGTCATGCAGTGAAACATCTTTAAAACCCCTACTTGGGCGTCATTATTTGTTGCAGGTCGTGGTTGACGTTTCACATGTGGTTGAACACTTCCTGTTTCCTTAAATAACGTAACTATCCGGTGAACGGTCCGGACACTTGGATGATGTCGTCCAGGATAGCGAGCAGCACACATAGCACATTCCCGTTGGGCATTTTGATCGTAATAGCCATACATCAACACGATATCGACCTTTTCCGCAACTAAATGGTTCAAATGGCTCTGAGCACTATGGGACTTAACTTCTGAGGTCATCAGGCCCCTAGAACGTAGAACTACTTAACTCTAACTAACCTAAGGACATCACACACATCCATGCTCGACGCAGGATTCGAACCTGCGACCGTAGCGGTCGCGCGGTTCCAGACTGTAGCGCCTAGAACCGCTCGTCTTGCCGCAACTGGTAAACGGTCCATTTTAACACGGGTAATGTATCACGAAGCAAATACCGTCCGCACTGGCGAATGTTACGTGATACCACGTACTTATACGTTTGTGACTCTTACAGCTCCATCTATCACAACGCGGAGAAAGTGATCCAACTAAAACATTCATATTTCTTTAATCACTACATGAATACGTAATAAAAATTTGGGGTTCCTATTTTAAAAAACGCAGTTGATATCCGTCTGACCTATGGCAGCGCCATCTAGAGTGCCATCTGGTTTCCCCCTTCAAGCTAGACGAGTTTCGTTCTTTGCAGTTTTTTCGTTTGATGCTTATTTCGTGAGATATTGGGCCAGGTCACTATCAATGGACCACCCTGTATATTACGTAGCGTATATCAATCGGAAACATTTTTACTTAATTTAGCTGATGAGATTTGAACGGCTGAATAGACTTACATGGAACATTGCTAAGAACCATCCTGATTAAAATAGCTTTCAAATAAAAAAAAAACTGCATTAAAATCGTACCTTTCCTGTGGGAGCTATGATACCATAGACAGATACACAGACACACCCGTTAGACTTGTAACTACCCTCTGTTTGCGTCGGGGTTAAAAACGGATAAAAAGGTCACCCGGCATCAATTGCAAACTGCGTATCTAACGGCCGCTAGTATCTACATAAATTTTCTTTTCACAATTTCACATAAATACTGATCGAATTTGAAAATTACAATGCTGTCATAATGCACTCATCAAGAGGTATAATCTTCCGTTAAATGTTGCACGCAATACGTGAAGTATTAAGTTCTAAGCTATGTACGCATCTTGGTGCAGCGTAAGTTACAGCAGCGCAAAGTACCCACACTATAATCATCAAGTATTTGGGAATGAAAGCAGTTAGCGATTTCCAACTAACTTTAAACGTAATTTGAAAACTTTTTCTCGTCTGCAGCCCTACATAACGAAGAAAGTAAAACAGTTTGTCGCTTAGTAATTGTTCGTCGTTCACGCGGCAGCATCAAACACGACGTTGTAGTTTATCATTTCTTTACTACCGACATTATTCGCTACCCATTTTGTAGACAACATACTCCAACGAAGATGCATATACTCCAATGAAGATACCTACAAAACATTTTATATATGGGAGTTCGATTGTTTGAAGAATCGTCGGGGTTGCGGGTATTTATGGTTACAAATTGAAAAGTCATTTTTGGCAGAAACTTCTTAATACAAAGCTGTATCAGGAGAAATGGTTAATATTCAAGTATGTGACAGGAAGTTCATTTGAAGCAAAGTAATTCATATGGACGTATGCCCTTTTCCAAATGGTTTCCCAGCTAGAACACAATGAACATTCGGTTTTCGACTAGTTTCGTACACGTGTGAGTGTTACCCACGTAAACTCTTTGACGTCTTATTTTAGCCCAACCTACTTCGTTGTTCTCATCCTTTTTTGCCCGGGATGTCTTCCTCTCATGAAACATCTGTTGAACGCGAAGCTGTCCACGGCGTGTTTTGAGTGAAGTAGTCCTAGGGATTGAGAGTGCCTGAAAGAAGGATCGGTTAACTGTGTTTGTACACGTGTCGGCAGCTCGTGGTCGTGCGGTAGCGTTCTCGCTTCCCGCGCACGGGTTCCCGGGTTCGATTCGCGGCGGGGTCAGGGATTTTCTCTGCCTCGTGATGACTGGGTGTTGTGTGCTGTCCTTAGGTTAGTTAGGTTTAAGTAGTTCTAGGTTCTAGGGGACTGATGACCCTAGATGTTAAGTCCAATAGTGCTCAGAGCCATTTGAACCATTTTGAACACGCGCCGGCTGAAATGCCACGCATCTACACTAACGAAGAATATGCAGGTATGATGTATGTTTACGGCTTCTGCAATTGTACTGCTTTTGGTGCTGTCGTCAAAGAATACCTTAGTGTCCGCGTTTTCTGATACGTCGAATGTTTGATCGTAGACTGTTTACCAGAGTTTTCAGCACACTGCGTGACACAGGTGTTCTTCCATGTTCCCATTTTTCTTCTGAACCTCTAGTGCAACACATGTTCGGGAACAGCAACACTTTGTTGAGATGATGTGGCGGGTCCTACTACCAGCTCACGATGACGTGTACGATAAAGCTTACAGGAGAATGTGTTGAAAATCCATATTATCCAATTTATACTTCGTAAAATGCAATTAGTAATGTTTACTGAATCTTGTAGATGTGTACATTTGGAGACTAACAAAGTATTGAATAATTCGGAAACTATATAACTCTGTGCATTAAATATATTCTATCACGGGAACATTCGGAATAGGCAATGTGTCCATATGAAGTTTTTTGCTTCAAATGATCGTTATTTTTGTAATTTATTGCGTGTTTGAGTGCCTACTAGACACAACCGTTTATTTTAATAACAGTGTAGTGTACAGTATGGCCGTTGCTATCGACCCTCGTATCGTACAGGCTTTTGTTTGTTTGGTTAGAACAGCTCAGTGTCGGTTAGACCGTCAGTGAGAGAGCACTTCGATTTCCTGCTGCTAATAAGGCGAGTACACCGTTCGCTTGTAGGGTAAACATAGTCATGTGTAGGGACTGTGGTTGTTGTGAGCGGACGCAAGGAGAATTGGCCACTCTTCGGGGGCAGGTGGAGGCTTTGTCTGTTAGGCTCATCGAGCTCGAGGCGCAGGCGTCGGCTCGTAGTGGCGTTGGGGCAACTGTGGTGAGACCTATGCCTACTTCGGTGGCCTTGGAATCGCATGGAACCCCTGATGTCGCTGCGTCTTCCGGCAGTGAGCATCTTACCGGTCAGCCATCACTCCAGGGTGAATGGCGGACAGTGGTGGGCTCGCGCGTGCCTGGCCGAAAGGCGAAGGTGGGATCTGGCCGCGTGGCAGCTGCCTTACCCCTTTCCAACAGGTACGGGGTGCTTCCTAGTGGTGATGACATCGTTTCCGAGCCACCACAGGATGCCTCGCCTGTTGGGCCAGTGGCCGATTCTCCGGCAAGGTCCCGACAGTCACAGACGGCGGGCCTATTAGTTATAGGGAGCTCCAACGTTAGGCGGGTTATGGAGCCCCTTAGGAAAATAGCGGGTAGGTCGGGGAAGAATGCCAGTGTGCACTCGGTGTACTTGCCGGGGGTCTCGTCCGTAATGTGGAGGAGGCCCTTCCGGCAGCTATTGAACGCACTGGGTGTGACCGGCTGCAGATAGTAGCACATGTCGGAACGAATGACGCCTGCCGCTTGGGTTCTGAGGCCATCCTTGGTTCCTTCCGGCGGCTGGCTGATTTGGTGAAGACAACCAGCATCGCACGCGGAGTGCAAGCTGAGCTTAATATCTGCAGCATAGTGCCCAGAGTCGATCGCGGTCCTCTGGTTTGGAGCCGTGTGGAGGGTCTAAACCAGAGGCTCAGACGACTCTGCGACTATAATGGTTGCAAATTCATCGACCTCCGTTATTGGGTGGAGAACTGTAGGGCCCCCCTAGACAGGTCAGGCGTGCACTACACACCGGAAGCAGCTACTAGGGTAGCAGAGTACGTGTGGCGTGCACACGGGGGTTTTTTTAGGTTAGAGGGACCCCCCCTTGGGCGAAACGATAAAATACCTGACGGCTTACCAGAGAGGACATTATCATCGTTGATAAAGAACGTCCGTCCTCAGAGACCAAAAACAGGAAAAGTCAACGTAATATTGGTAAACTGCAGGAGTATCCAGGGCAAGGTTCCTGAATTAGTATCTCTTATTGAAGGAAATAGTGCGCATATAGTATTAGGAACGGAAAGTTGGTTAAAACCGGAAGTGAACAGTAACGAAATCCTAGACACAGAATGGAATATATACCGCAAGGATAGGATAAACGCCAATGGTGGAGGAGTATTTATAGCAGTAAAGAATTCAATAATATCCAGTGAAGTTATTAGCGAATGCGAATGTGAAATAATCTGGGTTAAGCTAAGTATCAAAGGTGGGTCAGATATGATAGTCGGATGCTTCTATAGACCACCTGCATCAGCAACCGTAGTAGTTGAGCGCCTCAGAGAGAACCTGCAGAACGTCGTGAAGAAGTTTCGTGATCATACTATTGTAATAGGGGGAGACTTCAATCTACCAGGTATAGAATGGGATAGTCACACAATCAGAACTGGAGCCAGGGACAGAGACTCTTGTGACATTATCCTGACTGCCTTGTCCGAGAATTACTTCGAGCAGATAGTTAGAGAACCAACTCGTGAAGCTAACGTTTTAGACCTCATAGTAACAAATAGACCGGAACTTTTCGACTCCGTGAATGTAGAAGAGGGTATCAGTGATCATAAGTCAGTGGTTGCATCAATGACTACAAGTGTAATAAGAAATGCCAAGAAAGGAAGGAAAATATATTTGCTTAACAAGAGTGATAGGGCACAAATCGCAGAATATCTGAGTGACCACCATCAAATGTTCATTTCTGAGGAAGAGGATGTGAAACAAAAATGGAAAAAATTCAGAAACATCGTCCAGTACGCCTTAGATAAGTTCGTACCGACTAAGGTCCAAAGCGAGGGGAAAGATCCACCGTGGTATAACAATCATGTACGAAAGGTACTACGGAAACAAAGAAAGCTTCATCATAGGTTTAAGAGTAGTCGAATCATAGCTGATAAGGAAAAGCTGAACTAAGCGAAAAAGAGCGTAAAGAGAGCAATGAGAGAAGCATTCAACGAATTCGAACATAAAACATTGGCAAACAATCTAAACAAGAACCCTAAAAAGTTTTGGTCATATGTAAAATCGGTAAGCGGATCTAAATCCCCTATTCAGTCACTCGTTGACCACAATGGCACCGAAAAAGAGGACGACCGAAGAAAGGCAGAAATACTGAATTCAGTGTTCCGAAACTGTTTCACTGCGGAAAATCGTAACACGGTCCCTGACTTCAGCCGTCGCACGGACGCCAAAATGGAAAATATTGAAATAAACGATATCGGAATTGAAAAACAACTGCTATCACTTAGTAGCGGAAAAGCATCCGGACCAGACGAGATACCCTTAAGATTCTACAGTGATTATGCTAAAGAACTTGCCCCCTTTCTATCAGCAATTTATCGTAGATCGCTGGAAGAACGTAAAGTACCTAGCGACTGGAAGAAAGCGCAGGTCGTTCCCATTTTCAAGAAGGGTCATAAATCAGATGCGGATAATTATAGGCCTATTTCGCTTACGTCAATCTGTTGTAGAATAATGGAACATGTTTTGTGTTCTCGTATTATGACGTTCTTAGATAATACAAATCTCCTTCATCATAACCAACATGGATTCCGCAAACAGAGATCATGTGAAACTCAGCTCGCCCTATTTGCCCAAGAAATTCACAGTGCCGTAGACACTGGCGAGCAGATTGATGCCGTATTCCTGGACTTCAGGAAGGCATTTGATACGGTTCCGCACTTACGTTTAGTGAAAAAAATACGAGCTTACGGAATATCGGACCAGGTTTGTGATTGGATTCAGGATTTCCTAGAAGAAAGAACACAACATGTCATTCTTAACGGTTCAAAATCTGCAGATGTAGAGGTAATTTCGGGAGTACCGCAAGGAAGCGTGATAGGACCTTTATTGTTTACAATATACATAAATGACTTAGTTGACAACATCGGTAGCTCCGTGAGGCTATTTGCAGATGACACGGTTGTCTACAAGAAAGTAGCAACATCAGAAGACTCGTACGTACTCCAGGAAGACCTGCA
Organism: Schistocerca piceifrons; assembly: GCF_021461385.2. Lineage (NCBI taxonomy): Eukaryota > Metazoa > Arthropoda > Insecta > Orthoptera > Acrididae > Schistocerca > Schistocerca piceifrons. The sequence continues at coordinate 92,292,755 of NC_060145.1, read as the reverse complement.
GAGGATTAATGCATGGTGCGACAGCTGGCAGCTTTCCCTAAACGTAGATAAATGTAATATAATGCGCATACATAGGGGCAGAAATCCATTCCAGTACGATTATGCCATAGGTGGTAAATCATTGGAAGCGGTAACGACCGTAAAATACTTAGGAGTTACTATCCGGAGCGATCTGAAGTGGAATGATCACATAAAACAAATAGTGGGAAAAGCAGGCGCCAGGTTGAGATTCATAGGAAGAATTCTAAGAAAATGTGACTCATCGACGAAAGAAGTAGCTTACAAAACGCTTGTTCGTCCGATTCTTGAGTATTGCTCATCAGTATGGGACCCTTACCAGGTTGGATTAATAGAAGAGATAGACATGATCCAGCGAAAAGCAGCGCGATTCGTCATGGGGACATTTAGTCAGCGCGAGAGCGTTACGGAGATGCTGAACAAGCTCCAGTGGCGGACACTTCAAGAAAGGCGTTACGCAATACGGAGAGGTTTATTATCGAAATTACGAGAGAGCACATTCCGGGAAGAGATGGGCAACATATTACTACCGCCCACATATATCTCGCGTAATGATCACAACGAAAAGATCCGAGAAATTAGAGCAAATACGGAGACTTACAAGCAGTCGTTCTTCCCACGCACAATTCGTGAATGGAACAGGGAAGGGGGGATCAGATAGTGGTACAATAAGTACCCTCCGCCACACACCGTAAGGTGGCTCGCGGAGTATAGATGTAGATGTAGATGTAGATGTTCCTGTCATATCGCTGAATACTGTCCACTCCTGCCGGCCGGTGTGTCTGAGCGGTTCTAGGCGCTACAGTCTGGAACCGCGTGACCGCTACGGTCGCAGGTTCGAATCCTGTCTCGGACATGGATGCGTGTGATGTCGTTAGGTTAGTTAGGTTTAAGTAGTTCTAAGTTCTAGGGGACTGATGACCTCAGCAGTTAAATTCCATAGTGCTCAGAGCCATTTGAACCATTTTGTCCACTCCTCCAGGGACACTGTGTACCTGGATAGTATTTAATGGTACTTAAGGAGCTGTTCTGCTACGAGGGACTGATGTTCATGTTGATGGTTAATAACATTCTTGATACACTGGAACAAGGTAGTGGATAGAAATATCAGCGTATAAGTACGGGCGCCCACTCGCCCAGCAGCAGATACACTATACGAGCACCAAAGAAACTGCTTTAGGCATATGTATTCAAACATAGGGATATATAAACAGGCAGAATACGGCACTGCGATCGGAAACGCCTATATAAGGCAATGAGTTCGTGGTGCAGGTGTTAGATCGGTTACAGATGCTACAATGGCAGATTATCAATATTTAAGTGAGTTTGTCAAGATTTAAGTGAGTTTGAACGTGGTGTTACAGTCGGCGCACGAGCGATGGGACACTTCATCTCCGAGGTAGGGATGAAGTGGGGATTTTCCCACGAATATCAGGAATCCTGTAAAATATCAAATCTCCGACATCGCTGCGGCCGGAAAAAGATCCTGCTAGATTGGTACCAACAACGGCTGAAGAGAATCGTTCAGCGTGACAGAAGTGCAACCCTGCCGCAAATTGCTGCTGATTTCAATGGTGGGCCATCAACAAGTGCCACCGTGCGAACCATTCGACGATATTAGCTTTCGGAGCCGAAGGTCCGCTCGTGTCCCTTGATGACTACACCACACAAAGCTTTACCCCTCGCCTGGGCCACTCATCACCGGCATTGGACTGTTGATGAATGGCAAGATGTTGCCTCGTCGGACGAGTTTCGTTTCAAATTTTGTCAAGTGGACGGACGTGCACGGATATGGAGACGACCTCATGAATCCATGGACCCTGTATATCAGCAGGGGACACTTCAAGCTGGTTCAGATTCGGTAATGGTGTGGGGCGTGTGCAGTTGGAGTGATATGAGTCCACTGATACGTCTAGATACGACTCTGACAGGTGACACGTAGGTGAGCATCCTGTCTGATCACCTGCATCCATTCACGTCCATTGTGCATTCCGACGGACTTGGGCAATTCGAGCAGGATAATGCGACACCCCACGCGTCCAGAATTGCTACAGAATGGCTCCAAGAACACTTTTCTGTGTTTAAACACTTCCGCTGCCCGCCAAACTCCCCAGACATGAACATTACGGAGCACATCTGGCGTGCCTTGGAACGTGCTGTTCAGAGGAGATCTCCCCTTCTCGTAGATTTATGGACAGCCCTGCATGATTCATGGTGTCAGTTCCCTCCAGCACGAATTCAGACATTAGTCGAGTCCATGCCACGTCGCATTTCTGCATGCTCGCGGGGGCCCTAGGTAGGTGTACCAGTTTCTGTGGCTCTTGAGTGTAAAATGCCCTGGTGGAAGACCGCTTGGTGCAGCGTCCGTGGCGTTTGCCTGAATAACAACGTGAGGACGCGGTCATATACTCGATAAAGGTTTAATTGACAACGACGTAACAGACACCTGAAACCTGCGCATTTTTTATTCTCTCAGTAACTGAGTTCCTGCTCCTTCACATAAGGAGGCCTTGACCTCTTACCTTTGGGATGCATCTGTACTCGAGGCATCCAGAAACGGGGAATGTTTCTGTGCCATTTAGGAAGATTATAAGCTCGCTGACGTTCGCAGTCCTTCCAAGGAAAAGTGGAAGGGGCGTACTCTTGTGTCTCGCGCAACACGTGAAAAAGACGAGTGCCTCCGGGCGCTTCCGCCCCTGGAACAATCCGGCAGACCTCTGCGGAGAGAACCAAGCTGCTGCTCACTATCGCCGTAAACGCCTCGCGGCCCTGCTCGGTGACTAGCCGAGGGGCGGGACGGCGCGCCGCCCGTGTCATCTCCTGCCCGTCGGGCGGCTTCTCCTCAAAAAACTCTCATTCCTCCTCAAAGAGCGCCGGCCCGCCGTCCGATTAAGCGGCCATTATGTCCGCCTAATGCCTGTCGTCAGCGTATGAGAAACGGAATGAGAGAGGAAACAGCTGGCAGCGGGCTATAACCAGCTCCTGCCAGCTGAGTGAGGGGGGCGTGTCCCAGGCTGCTCTCACTGCCTGATGGACACGTTTCTCTCTCAACTTATTTACGCGAGCATCCACAGCTACTGTGAAATTGTCTTCTGACTGGTTTGATGTGGCCCGTCACAAACCCTCTCTTGTTTCAACCTCTTCACCTCAGAGTAGCACTTGCAACCTATGTCCTCAATTACTTACTGGATATATTCCAATTTCTGTTTGTTCTTGCAACTTCTACCCTCGACAGCTTTCTCTAGTGCAGGGTGACACACGGGAAACGGACGGTTTTTAATGAAATAATATTCAGCAAACTTTAAAATTAATGCACGTTTATTTACACAGAATCAAAGCTCATTATTTGCCATTTCAGTTAACAAAGTTATTTCTGAACAATAATGTCGTCAAGGAGATGTCCATCATTTCGAATGCAGGACTCAAGTCTCTTCTCAAAATCATCCATCACGCGGACTAAAATATCTGCAGGGATGGGAGCAGTTTCTTAAATGAAACTTCCTGGCAGATTAAAACTGTGTACCGGACCGAGACTCGAACTCGGGGCCTTTGCCTTTCACGGGCAAGTGCTCTACCAGCTGAGCTACCCAAGCACGACTCACGCCCCGTCCTCACAGCTTTACTTCTGCCAGTATCTCGTCTCCTACCTTCCAAACTTTACAGAAGCTCTCCTGCGAACCTGCAGAACTAGCACTCCTGAAAGAAAGGATATTGCGGAGGCATGGCTTAGCCACAGCCTGGGGGATGTTTCCAGAATGAGATTTTCACTCTGCAGCGGAGTGTGCGCTCATATGAAACTTCCTGGCAGATTAAAACTGTGTGCCGGACCGAGACTCGAACTCGGGACCTTTGCCTTTCATGGGCAAGTGCTCTACCAACTGAGCTACTCAAGCATGACTCACACCCCGTCCTCACAGCTCTCGGTCCGGCACACAGTTTTAATCTGCCAGGAAGTTTCGTATCAGCGCACACTCCGCTGCAGAGTGAAAATCTCATTCTGGAATTTCTTGAATGTTTGCATTCTTCAATGCATCCATATTTCGGGGTTTGTGGTTATAGACACAGTTCTTAAGGTACCCCCACGGAAAAAAGTCACATACTGACAAGTCGGGAGCCCTGCTAGGCCAAGGAACATTGCCAAAACGTGAAGTAATTCGGCCAGGAAACATGCGTCTAAGAAGTCATTGCAGTGTTTGCGGTGTGCGATGTTGCCCCATCCTGCGGGAACCAAACGCGTTGTAAAAGGGTTCGTCGGCTTCTTAGTTCCGGTTTCAAGAATGTTTCAAGCAAACGAATGTAAGGAACCGAATTAACAGCATATGTGGCCCCATTCTCTTCAAAAAAAAAAAGGTCCAATAATGCCAACAGAGCCAAGAGCACACCACACTGTTACTTTTTCTGAGTGTAGAGGACGGTGGTGGATAAGGTGTGGATGCTCTGGAGCTCAGTGACGTAGGTTTTGCTTATTTATGGTCCCGTTTAAATGAAAATGAGCTTCATCGCTCATCAATAAAATTTCATTTTCATTCGATCCCAAAATCACTTCCATTCTGTAAGAGAAGTTTTCTCGTACAGCAAGATCAGTTTCCTTAAGTTGTTGGACAGTGAGCATTTTGTAGGGATGGAATTTTAATTCTTTATGCAAAATTCGTCTAACTGATTCACGGCTGATTCGTAACTCACTAGCATGACGTCTAGTTGACGGTCCTGGGGTTCTGAGTGCCGCTTGCCTTACGCTTTCAACATTTTCTGGTGTCGTTACTCTGCATCTCGGGCCAGGATGCTTCTTATCCAGTATGTTTCCAGTTGATCTGAAGTTTTCCACCCATCTGACGATTTTGTTACGGCTCGGAACAGCTCCATGTCGACCGACGTTAAACCGCGCACGAAATAATCGCTGCGTAGCAATAACAGACTCACCACTTTTCACGAAACTGTCATAGACAAACACTCGATGTTGCAGGTCCCACTGCTCCATGGTGACTGAGTGAATGAAATGCCGTCTTGTGTAGATCAGAACTATCCCCACCACGACCACCTCCCACCACCGCGCCCTCAGTACTACACAGTTCACAAACCGTCTGTCTCCCGTGTGTCACCCTGTATTAATGAAACTGTTATGATTGGAATAAAGAAGACGGCTGCGACTGTTAGAATTCTTTATTGGAGAACACGATCGGTTTAGCAAATTAAATTTGCATCTGCAGGTGCTTCACTGTATACCAAGAGAGAAAAGAACTTATCATTTAGCATGCCTAGAAACGGAAAAAATAAAAGCGGTAAGGTCTGTGTCTGTCTACAGTCAAAAGATTAAACGTTCTGTTTAAAGTGGATTCCCGGCGGGGTCAGGGATTTTTCCTGCCTCGAGATGACTGGGTGTTGTTGTGTCGTCTTCATCATCATCATTCATCCCCATTACGGTCGGAGGAAGGCAATGACAAACCACCTCCATTAGGACCTTGCCTAGTAAGGCGGTGCGGGTCTCCCGCATCGTTCCCCTACGCTCTGTAAAGAAGCATGGGACTTCATTTTTTCCATTTTAAAGTGGATAAAGCCATTCCTAACATTTAAATCGAGGTGTTTGAAACTTCTGACTCACGAATGTGCGGGCGTCTGTGATAAAATGTTTTGGGGCCGAGGCCATCCTGAACCTAAAAACGAACCCAGTAGAAACATTGTAATTCTGTCAGAGACAGCAAAGGACTTGGAAGAGCAGTTGAACGGAATGGATAGTGTCTTGAAAGGAGGATATAAGATGAACATCAACAAAAGCAAAACGAGGATAATGGAATGTAGTCGAATTAAGTCGAGTAATGCTGCAGGAATTAGATTAGGAAATGAGAGGCTTAAAGTAGTAAATGAGTTTTGCTATTTGGGGAGCAAAATAACTGATGATGGTCGAAGTAGAGAGAATATAAAATGTAGACTGGCAATGGCAAGGAAAGCGTTTCTGAAGAAGAGAAATTTGTTAACATCGAGTATAGATTTAAGTATCAGGAAGTCGTTCCTGAAAGTATTTGTGTGGAGTGTAGCCATGTATGGAAGTGAAACATGGACAATAAATAGTTTGGACAAGAAGAGAATAGAAGTTTTCGAAATGTGGTGCTACAGAAGAATGCTGAAGATTAGGTGGGTAGATCACATAACTAATGAGGAGGTATTGAATAGGATTGGGGAGAAGAGAAGTTTGTGGCACAACTTGATTAGAAGAAGGGATCGGTTGGTAGGACATGTCCTCAGGCCTCAAGGGATCACAAATTTAGCATTGGAGGGCAGCGTGGAAGGTAAAACTCGTAGAGGGAGACCAAGAGATGAATACACTAAGCAGATTCAGAAGGATGTAGGTTGCAGTAGGTACTGGGAGATGAAGGAGCTAGCGCAGTATAGATTAGCATGGAGAGCTGCATCAAACCAGTCTCAGGACTGAAGACCACAACAACAACAACAGAAGCGTGAAAGTAAGAACGTAGTAGCTATTAAAATAATTTGTAATAAAAGTAATTTAAGTACTCAGCAAAAACGCCACGATTGTAAACACTAAAAGAGAAACAGTTGTCAGCGCTTCCTCCCAGGCAGTTTACAATGGAGTTAAAGTGTGACACTATTGACAACTGTTTCTCTTTTAATGTTACAAACGCTGCCTTTTTCCTATTTAACTTTTCTATTATAAATTATTTTAATAGATGTATGTAGCTACACATATATATGTATTGAACTGGGGACATAGAAACGACGGAGAGGCTTCATCCCAGCCGTAGCACTACGTGGTACACAACCCCACAACAGGTTACAGCAGTCCACCCACCCCACCGCCGCCCCACACCGAACCCAGGGTTATTGTGCGGTTTGGCCCCCAGTGCACCGCCCCCCCCCCCCCCGTACCTCATCCACCCCAACCCCACACTCCCCGCGGGAAATCAAGGAATTACATGGTTAGACACCTGTTGCAATATCACGTTCACTTGTTAAAGCTACACCACACATTCCACTGACTCACGTTACAGAAAGGCTAATATTTCATCTGCCACTTCTTTCTCACTCTGCGAAATTCCTTGGGTTCCTTTCTGACGAAATGTTAACTTCGGCATCTGTTGCAGTAGATATAGTAGACTGTTTGATTTGTTTATTGTCGCCATTGCTCCGCTGTGTATCAACACCACTAGCGCTCTAGCACAGTCGTGGGTTACTCGTCGACTAAGCACTTCATCTACGCTCCATAGCCTCATGCTGTGCTCACCACTGGATACCTTCAGTCCCGCCGCCTGTTACCATTAGCAGCCAAAATGGTGGTTGCACGGTAGATAACATGTGGGGCGTCGAATGCCGTGAACATCATTGGCCTCTTGCAATCTCTTACTCATGGTATTCCTTGTAAGCCGGAGAGGTGACTGTGTAGAAAGTGGCTGGAAGTTGGAGCTTACTGTTGCAAATAAAACATATTTGCGGTTTCCATTTCGCGACCGATCGGACCTTCCTTTTCGAATAGCCTTCCTTCATATTTATTTATGTATTAATTGCATGGGGGCTTAATTAAATATAATGCAAATAATTTTAATTTTTTGATTTAGTAGCTGTCTGTTCGGTTACGCTGTCTCATAACCGGTTGGCCCTGACTAGTATTAGTACGCAATCTGACTGCATAGAATAACAACAAAGAATGAAAGGAAATTTCCGTTACCGCAATTAATTAATTAAGTCCCCAGCAACTATACAAGCTACGAAACAAAAACTACGGACAACAAAACACAAGTGTAACTGTTCTGTGTGTAGAAGTGTGATTCAACGTACACATCTGGCACGGTTCTTCCTCAATAAGACAAGATATTTTAAATATCATTTACACTGAATTAATTAAATAAACCTGAAATACTATAATTGCACATAGAAACCCGAATTACAGTCTAATACATGAACACAAGCCAGATGCTTTGTTGACTGAACCTGTGACCAAGAGGCATTGTGACTGAACCTGTGACCAAGTGGCATTGTTAGTTAGGAAATTAAAAATAAATAAAAAAAAGGTTTTTTACCTTCATATATATTGACTAAAAATACACTCTGATCATTACATCTCCATTCGAACAACATCTGCTGTCTAGCCCATCAAAACAACTGCACACGACATGGCCTCAAATAGTACAGCTATCAACATCCTCTCAGCAAAGCACTAACCACCACAACTTCTGAACAAGCACTGCCAGTGGAGGCGACGGAATAAAACTCTTTGGCGCAATCTCTGCCGTTGTGACTCAGTGTAGCCACCTTTCATATGCCCTTCCTCCACGGGCTAGAATTTGATGGTATTTTTGCCAGCATTGGTGGTGAAAATACCACCAAAATCGTAAAAAAATACAGACAAAAAGAAAAGATAATATTAATAAGTAAATATCAGATAACTAAATAAATTTTGGCTTTGCACTGAACCTTCAATAACCTAATATATAAAATACAGTAAGTATTACAAATGCTTGCATACATGTGATTTTACATAATAGTTTACACAAGTATCATGTGGTTAAACAATTCAATCAATAGCGTCAGCAATGACGAATAGGTGCAGGTAAGAGTCTCATAACATTTCACAAACAGCAAATACACAAAAAATCAGTTTATACAAATATTCACATAAAATCTTGTAATAGTTCAATAAACAAGTAGCACTCCTCAGAGTAGTTGACAGTTCCAACCATAGCACCCAGCAATGGTCAACAGCTGCAGACACCAACAAGTGAAATCATTTTAGTAGAAGCAGTTCCATCAGTGGCACCCAGCAATGTTGAACAGGTGCAGACAGCAACAAGTGACATCATTTCAGTAGAAGCAGTTCCATTAGTGGCACCCAGTAATGTTGAACAGGTGCAGACACCAACAAGTGACATCATTTCAGTAGAAGCAGTTCCATTAGTGACATCCAGCAATGTTGAGCAGGTGCAGACAGCAACAAGTGACATCATTTCAGGAGAAGCAGTTCCATTAGTGGCACCCAGTAATGTTGAACAGGTGCAGACACCAACAAGTGACATCATTTCAGTAGAAGCAGTTCCATCAGTGGCACCCAGCAATGTTGAACAGGTGCAGACAGCAACAAGTGACATCATTTCAGTAGAAGCAGTTCTATTAGTGACACCCAGTAATATTGACAGGTGCAGACAGCAACAAGTAACATCATTTCAGTAGAAGTAGTTCCATCAGTGGCACCTAGCAATGTTGAACAGGTGCAGGTGACAGTCCATAATTTTCACTATCACTAATTAGACAGTTCATCAGAGTTCATCAGCAGACATTAAACATTTCCAAGTGGCACCCATAATTTTGAACAAGTGCTGGTAACAGTCCATAATATTCACTATCACTAATTAGACAGTTCATCAGAGCTTATCAGCACAAATTAAACATTTCCAAGTGGCACCCATTAATGTTAAACAGGTGCAGGTAACAGTCCATAATATTCACTATCACTAATCAGACAGTTAATCAGAGTTCATTAGCACAAATTAAACATTTCTAAGTGGCACCCACCAATGTTAATACGTGTAAGCACGAACAACAGTTTGAATGCACACACAATTGCTCTTACAAAATTGCCATCAATGCTCTTACACTAACCATAAAAATAATAATAAACACACAAATGATATCAGATAATTGTCATATTAAATATTACAAATACACAAATATCAGTAAACCTATAATATTTATGGGTGTCTGTGCAAGCCACAACAAACAATTAAAATAATATTTAGGAGATAGGTCGGTACCAATTATTTGGGATTAGGAAAGGAAAACACACAAAACACACTCACTCATCTTTCATCCACATTAAGTACTACTGTGTAATTGAATAGTGTTAACTGTGTAAATGCAATTCTGTCAAAATTTGATGTTCGACATGTGTATCAAGTAGTAGTGGCAGCAGTGTATAACAGTCAATAATAGTTAGTCAACGTCATAGTCATCATGTCAAGACCAATGTTTGCCAAGCCAAATCAAAATGTACGGTTTCTGACCAACTGTCAGTGTGCCAAGATATGCAAATGCTTCCTCTCTCCAAAAAAAAGTATATATTGCTTAGTGATTTTAAAAAAGTGTGTGTGTAGACAATCTTCCTTCCACTTGAGTGTTCTAGTCTGCCATCTTCATCCTCCTTGTTCTATATAAACCAACAAAAAAAATATGCTCCTCACTTACTTTACCTCTTATCCACCAAAACTCCAATAGTCATCAGTATCACATAATCTTAATACTTCAATAATACCTCTTACATCGATACATATAAACCTTATCATCAATATCATTTACCTTACCTCTTGTCCACCAAAACTCCAATAATCATCAACTTCACACAATCTCACTACCTCAATAATACCTCTACAATACGTCGACACATATAAACCTTATCGCCAATATCATTTCACTTCCATAACAACTCTTTCCTCTAGTCAGTCTCCTCGAACAAGTACAGATAAAATCCTAGTGCAAACTTCAATTCATCATCCCATACAATCCGAAGACACAATGTCCACACACAACCTCTGTGTAATCCATCTGACACAAATCTTCTACTCATTATGAATCATAAAATACATTTTGGTTACCTTGTCCATCATTAAATAAAAGAAATGCTTACATGACTTCTAACAGCCTTTAGTTTGAATAACTTTCAGTAAGTAAGTACGAGTACGGAGTGTTAATGATAGTAATAATTCACAGTGTGTACACCACATTAAGAATCATGGCAAAACAGAAGCAAACATGTGGAGTATTTCTTGTGTCAAAGTGTCACTTGCTATTTCAATTGCTCACGAAGAATGCAGTGTAATAACTGTCAATGGTCTAAACCTAGTGTTGGTATGTCATGTCGTTAGCTTCCTTCCTATTAGCATAAATTTATGCAGCTTCCATAAAATCTCCAGCTCATGTGACTTCTATGAAGTTTGTTATCTTAAAAATATAAGGCACTGAGCATAAGCAAAACATGCAATAGCGAGTAAATATACCAGTGGAGAACAGAATGTCAACAAGTGGATGCAGCACAATTCCTACAACGAGGCTCTGCCAAGCGAACAATCTATAATTAATACCATAGTTGACCTAAACTCCATGTTCATACCTCGCATATCAGCATTTCTATATACCAAATTAAAGAGTAGTTATGACAACAAACAGAAATGTATAAATATGCAATCCATACGCAAAGCAGCAAATATGTATCTTACATAATAAACAGGTCATTAGCATCATATCAGCATAAACAAATAAATGTTCATATGTAATCTTAATTAGTAAACATGAAGGCGCAAGCAGATAAATCACAAAGTATAACTTACATACATAACCATATCAGCACAACTAATCAGGTGACAATTATAATTTAAATAAATAAGCATAGCAGGCACATAACAAAAAATATGACATCAGTGAAAAAGCAGTGCAGCCAAGCGATATATAATATACATAAGTAACAACCCTGTTCATTAATCAATCATTGTCAATATCAGTTAACACGAAGTATGAATCACGTAATCGCGAGCAGAAAATTACGTCTAAAGTACGTACCAAGTGGAAATATGTTACCTGAAAAATAAACTCAATTAATAGTTACCTTTTTAGTTTCTTCTTCGAAATTACATTCTTCCTGAAAATTTCTCGATAGCAAGTCCTCTTAACGTCGGACACACACAAAATTTACCTGAAGTTCTTAAATATTTTATACAACCGTATCCTGAAAAATACTGAACGTTAATAACATAATTTATCAAGTCACTATAGCTTTATACTAAATTTAATCAGAGAAATTAGACTGTGTATTTGTTTACGGCTGTCAGTGCATTCGCACTGAGCGCTCGATCAGCTGTAGGTACGCGTGACGTAGGAAGTAATTGTTCGCGGTCAACGACTGCCTTGTGCGCCGCGCAGACTTGACTGTTGCTTTGAGTATGTGCCGCCGCCGGAAAACCGCGCGGTATCCTTGTACTCTCCGTGTGTTTGCGTATAACTGTTAGTTTCTCAAAAGTATGTCATTCCACAAAAATTTTAACGTTCGATATATGATGTATTCCCTTAGAGCGCCGAGATTTAAGAGTTTCTACTTCGACAGTGTTATCATGAATAATTTTGCGAACTCTATGTGGACCGTTATAAAGCAGAAAAAATTTGCGACACAAGCCTTTTCCTTTGTGAGACAAACGGTGAGACTTAATTAACACCTTTTGACCAACTGACAAGGTTTTTAAACGACCAGGACGTTTAGCTGATTTCGCTCTTTCAGCAGCCGCAGATGCAATATTTCGTAGAGCCAGGTTGACAATTTCAGAATGCCACAGTTTCCGTGAAGGTAGAAAAGGAACGATTTCAGAAATGCGATTTGTCGGTGCTTTATTTTTTAATATCAATATAGGCGGTAAAGAAGTTGAATTATTAGGAAGTTCATTCAGAATGTTTTGAAAAAAATGAAGATACTGATCCCACGCTCTGTGATTCTGATGACAATAAAGTCGACACAATTTATTGATTTCCTTCATCCATCTCTCTGAAGCGTTAGATTGCGGGTGAAAAAGTGAAATGAAAATTAATTTAATCTTACGACGCCATAGAGTACAAAGCCAAATTTTAGAGGGAAACTGTGATCCATTATCTGATATAACCTTATCAACATGACCCACTTCTTTAAGAAAATGTTTGATGAAAGCATTAGATACTGAACGAGCTGTTGCTTTGCGTAAAGGTGTAAAACACACATATTTTGATGGCAATTCCACTGCTACCAAAATGTACGCAAAACCATTAGTAGAACGAACCACTGGACCGAACAAATCGACTGCAGCCATCTCCTTTAATTTCGCTGGAATGATAGGAAACAACGGTGCTCTGTGAGAAATAGTTGGCGGCTTAGCCTTGTGACATAATTTGTATTTGGCAAGAACAGATCGGCTATGGAATTCTGCACTACAACGCTGTTATCTATCTCTTGAAATAAGTGTGCACCTAGGCCTTTGTATGATGAGTCCGTCGCCAAACAAAAATCTTTAGATAAATCCGGATGCGAAAGAAGTGGAGCAGCAACTAAAGCATCACGAAGTTGTTCAAATTCTGATTGAGTTCCTCATCCCAAAACCAATTAGAATTCTTTCCAGATAGTTCACATAAACGAGGTGTGGTCAAATCGTCCAATTTAACAAAGCGTCTAAGAAAATTACAGACACCAAGGAAACTACGAACATCACGTTTTGTAGTAGGAACAGCATAATTACGAGTAGCGTCTAGTTTCTCTGGATCAGGAAGAATACCTTCTGTAGTAATAATATGACCAAGAAATTTCATCTGAGAACGACCAAATTCAGATTTTTTCAAGTTCACTGTAATGCCAACTCTTGCAAAAATATGTAATAATGAATCCAAAATTTTGTTGTGCTCACTCCAAGAACGTTTAGCAATAAGAATATCGTCAACATACGAAGTAGTATTGTCACGAAGATAAACAGGTAAAATTTCGTTTAAACTACGAATGAATGCTGCAGAAGATACAGTAAGTCCAAACGGTAATTTCCGAAATTGATAACAGTTACCAAAGGCTAAAAAGGCAGTGTATTTTCTACAATCAGGGTGGAGTTCTATTTGCCATAAACTTGCGCGCATATCAATCGTGGATAAAACTTTAATTCCATGGAAATGTTGAAGAAGTTCATCTAAATTTTGTGGACGGTCAGTTTCAGGAATGATGATATTATTTATCTGTCTGGAATCCAGAACCAAACGAATTGACCCATCCTTTTTAAGAACGACGTGTAATGGGCTGGTATAAGGACTGACTGCTGGCTCAATAATACCTTGATCTAACATGTATTGAAGTTCACTCTTAACCTTGTCTCTGTAAGCCAAAGGAATAGCGTCCGTTTTTCCTCGAAATGGTGTGTGTTCTTTTACTTTAAATAAATATTGTAAGCCTTGTATAGTTCCTGTGTGATGACTAAATACTGTAGCATGTGAAGTCAAAATTTGGTGCAGTTCTTCTCTTGCAATGTCATCTGGCACTTCAGCTTTCTTAACCTTTTCATTAATTAATTCTTTGCTATTAATTATATCATCCATCCCGTTTCTGTATCTATTGTCGTTGTCATGAATGATCACATTGTCGTCATAATACTCAGCGAAAACATCAGAAGTAAGAAACCTTAAACATTTTGTGTCTGATTCAGATTTTGTTAAACACTCGAAAAATTTCAAACATTTCGGAATTCCGGCAACAGTCAAATTCACACTTCCTTCTTTAAAGTTTAAAATTGCCTTATGTGTGTTAAGAAACTCCATACCAAATATAATTTGTGTATTGAGTAGTGGAACAATAATAAAATTAGCAGAAAATTCGTATCCTTGACAAATGAAATTTTGGTTGGTCTGTTGTTTGACTTCCACACTTTTTCCAGAAATAGCTCCTCGAATTGTAGTTTTAGAAACAGGTAACACAGGACAAGCAATAGTTCTTCCACATATACGAAAAACTGATTCACTAATAACATTCAGTGGGCTCCCAGAATCTAAAACCGCAGTGAACTTATTCTTACCCACACATACTTCAATAACAGGATATAAAAATGCGTCTGCATTATTTTCCTTTTCGTCTAGCAAAATGTCACTCATGTCTTCCAGGCGTACGTAGTGTAAAGTCGTAGTGTCATTACTTTCTGAACCGTCTATATGGCTGCCAGAAGCCGAAACTACAAGTCATTGTCGATTGTTTGCGTCGCGTCTTTGATTATTCGCGTCATTTCGCGGATCAATTTCTACGATTTGCACTTGTCTCTCGGAATTTCTGTCACGTGGAGGATGCCAATTAGGTCCCTCGTGTCTGTTAGTTGTAAATTCTTGATTGTGTCTGTTATTAAAATTTCTATTTTCCTGTCTATCTGCATGACTACTTCTTGTGTAATTTCGACTGTCACTTCTGAAATTATTGTTATATCTATTACCCAGGTTATTTCCGCAGTAAGAATTTCTATTATTGTATGAATAATTTCTGTCTTGATGATACAGATTACTGTTTCCGTATGATTGATCATTCGGGTAGGAATTTCCGTTATTATAATTGTCTGTGTAATTTCTGTTAGAACGTCTGTTATTGTCATAAGGCTGGTATCTATTGTCCTGTCTGTTTCGTCTGTCATTCTTAAAATTACCCATATAACGTCCGTTCCGATCATTATCCCTTCTCTCTGAAAATCTATTGTGATTACCGTTACTGAAAAAATTACAAGAAGTCCCGTCGTCGTTGTCATACTCAAGTTCTTGTAGCAAAGTCTTAAAAGTCTCAATGTCGTCTTTACATCTTCCGGCTAAAGCAATTTGTCTTATGGATTGTGGCAGCTCAGTTAAACAAATGCGAATTAATTCAATCGGGCTATAAGGGTTGGAAAGGAACTGATTCTTTCGAATCATGTCTTCAAAGTATTCTGCTGGCGCGCGGAACTCAGACGGTTTAAAATTACGCTGCATAATAAGACTGTGTTTGACTCTGTCTTGCGTGTTTTCGGACCAATATGCCGATAGAAATGCATGATAAAAATCATTTAAATTATTACAATCTCTAATAAGTGCGCGCATGCGCGTCGCCGGTTCGTTTTCTAAATGTCCACACATAAATTCCAGCTTGTGACTTAGTGGCCAATTTGGTGGAAGTGCGTACGTAAATTGATCTAACCATGAACATGGATGTATGTCATTCTTAGAATTGCGAAAGATCTTAAATTTCGGAACAGTTAAAAAGTGTTTATAGTCAAAGTTTTCGCCTCGTGGCGACAAAGACCTACCGCGTCTGTCCCAGTCCCAATGTCGATTATTGTCAAGTTCGCGCGCCTGGCGCTCTCTTCTTGCATCTCGTAAATGAAATAAATAATTTCTTCGAAGCCCTCTGCTATCTGTGATTCTAAATTTCTTCTGCTGTCTTTTCCTACGATTTCGCTTTCAATTTGTTTGACTTGCTTTCGTAATGCCTCAAATTCCCTTTTAACGCGTTCATTAAATTTTCCCTGATTTTCAACATGTTTATTTATGCACTGGTACTCTTCTGTTTCTACAAATGGCAATGGAGCTGTATCATCTGAATCTCTGTCCCCATGTAAACTAAGATTTGTCAATTTATCTGAAATCTCCTCAACTCTTTCCGATAAGTCACCTATTTTTCCTTTCTGTAATTTACGTCTTCCGTAAGTGTCGCGACTCGGGTTTCAGTATTGACAAATTTAGTAGTTAACTGTTCATATTGTTGTGTTAGGTTATTTATTCTGTCATTTGGTACGGATTCCTCGATTCTCTCAAACATTTCTTCCTTATCGTGTGCACGTTGTAAATTTAACACTGAAAATTTTTGTACTATCACGCGATCTCTTTCTTCCTGTTCTCTATCCTGTTCCTTTTGCCTATTTTCTATTGCAATTAATCTATTATTGTGAGAATTCAAAATCGGTTGTACTTCTTCTCTAATTTCTTTCTTTAATTCATCTTTCATCTTTTTGAAACATGTCCGTATTCGTGAGTCTAACCGTGTTTCCATTGTTTCCATCTCTGTTTTAATTGTTCCTATTTGTGAGTCTAGCCGCGTTGCCACTGTTTTTAATTCAGATCCTAACTGTGATCCCAAATTTAATATAGCACCCATCAACTGCTCCATATTAACTGGTTCAAAATTCTTTTCGCCCCTAACATTTCCCGTAAAACTAACTTCCTTCGTCATAGCCGTAAAGCTATCTGTGTTCGATACTATTGCAGTATCTTCTATCGTTAATCTCGGATTCTGTGAATTTTTTGATTGACAAAAATTTTGAACTGGTTCCTGGCTATTTTCGCGACTTATTAAATTGTTTTCTACTTCACTATTCATCATACTGTTCTCCTGTGTTGGCGAGTTCGCCATGTTAACATTTTCGTCATTCTCCCTATCCATCATTTTTGCCTTTTTCATCGATCGCGTAATCATTTACAACACATACAAAACTCGTCACTATACGAAAATTACACGCAATATGACACTTTATCACCAACAATACTATTCATACGAAATGCTTCCCTCAAACACGATTAATGAGCAATTGAAATCTTCATAATTGCACAAAATTGTCAAACGCGTATACAAGACATCAAAAATTAAATTCTGCAAAAATAGCATTAGAAGAAAGACAAGACAACTACAAATGTTCATTACCAAATCTACACATGCAATATAGACTACAATTACTAAACTACAAATTACTACAACAATACTATTGTCTGCTATTTTTACTATCAAAAGAATTCCAAGGGACGATCCGAAGCAGCGGTCGCCACGTGCATGGGGGCTTAATTAAATATAATGCAAATAATTTTAATTTTTTGATTTAGTAGCTGTCTGTTCGGTTATGCTGTCTCATAACCGGTTGGCCCTGACTAGTATTAGTACGCAATCTGACTGCATAGAATAACAACAAAGAACGAAAGGAAATTTCCGTTACCACAATTAATTAATTAAGTCCCCAGCAACTATAAAAGCTACGAAACAAAAACTACGAACAACAAAACACAAGTGTAACTGTTCTGTGTGTAGAAGTGTGATTCAACGTACACATCTGGCACGGTTCTTCCTCAATAAGACAAGATATTTTAAATATCATTTACACTGAATTAATTAAATAAAACTGAAATACTATAATTGCACATAGAAACCCGAATTACAGTCTAATACATGAACACAAGCCAGATGCTTTGTTGACTGAACCTGTGACCAAGTGGCATTGTTAGTTAGGAAATTAAAAAAAATTTAAAAAATGTTTTTACCTTCATATATATTGACTAAAAATACACTCTGATCATTACATCTCCATTCGAACAACATCTGCTGTCTAGCCCATCAAAACAACTGCACACGACATGGCCTCAAATAGTACAGCTATCAACATCCTCTCAGCAAAGCACTAACCACCACAACTTCTGAACAAGCACTGCCAGTGGAGGCGACGGAATAAAACTCTTTGGCGCAATCTCTGCCGCTGTGACTCAGTGTAGCCACCTTTCACAATACAACCTAGAAAAAGTTAGAAGGTGTAAATCCCTGGGGTGAAATGTCATTCGAATAATGTAAAATCACATTGAGTGATAAAATTCAACATCGTTTCACAAAATTATTGTCTTGAATGAAGATTAGATGGGTAGATTATATAACTAATGAGGAGGTATTGAATAGGATTGGGGAGAAGAGAGGTTTGTGGCACAACTTGACTGGAAGAAGGGATCGGTTGGTAAGACACGTTCTGAGGCATCAAGGGATCACCAATTTAGTATTGGAGGGCAGCGTGGAGGGTAGAAATCGTAGAGGGAGACCAAGAGATGAATACACTAAACAGATACGGAAGGATGTAGGTTGCAGTAGGTACTGGGAGATGAAGAAGCTTGCACAGGACAGAGTAGCATGGAGAGCTGCATCAAACCAGTCTCAGGACTGAAGACCACAACAACATTGTCTTGAATAAAAACACTCGCCAATTTTCGGTGTTTTTTCCTCTTTCTTATAGAAATTAAATAAACAGTCCTTTAATTCGTAATGAATGAAGAAAGTAACAGCAGTTACCGCTAGAGCACGTATTCTGTACTATAACCATTATCAATGTTCTGACCTGACATTTTGAAAAGTTTTTGGTCAATCTATAAATCGGCTCCATGTTTGCGAACGGTCTGTAGCGTGTAAGTTACACCTGGAGCATACCTAGCAATGATCCAGCAGTAGTTCGCCCAAACAGTACGAGTCCTCTGCTGTGACACATTTTCTCCAGGAATGGCTCCGCAGTTAGTACGAAAGAGGTCTGCGTGAGAATTAAGGAAGAGTATTTTTAGATACGTGTAACAGCCATCACAAGAAAACAGCTGAGCCACAAGCTCTTTGTAATTTTATGTCTGCTTATTTGCTAAGAAATTGAAAGAAATGTTTTTAAAACTCTTCCAGACAGTCTTCTGATCACCATGCGACATTTCATCAAATTGCTTGTCTCTGAAAAGCTCTCGAATCCGTGCGCCAAAGAAGATACCTTTTTTTTGACGTTGGTATTAGTGATGAGAATTTTTCCCTCTAGTGATAATAGGTTCCTTCTTCGTGGTTCAAATTCTTTACAACATTAATCATGAGACGTAACTTTACAGGTGAAGATAAGCAACGACTTTGTGGGTGAATCATGTAGGATATTCTTATCTATCTGTATCTAACTTCTTAAAGGCGACTCAGTTTTGGTATAGTGAGACGCAAAAGCCCTACATTCCATATTCCATTCGCGAATGAAACAACAGTCTCTTGTGTAACCTAACTGTACGTCTGGTAAAAAGTGGAGAAAGTGCAACGTTGCCACAAATCCGCCACTGACTTTCATTGACCTTGATGACTTCAAGTAAGCATTTGATTCTTTTAATCATTGTCATATGTGATAAATAGCTGTACCGGGCCACACTTTTCTGTGGCTCAGTCTGCTTAAATGGGAAAGAAAGAAATGAGAAAGCACTCGTTTCTAATACGTATGGGAATTGAGTATACGTCCTAATCTCCTCCTCTCCCCTGTCTCTATCCATGTGCCCTCCCCTCTCTGTGTTCATCTTCTCCTCCTGCCCCTTCTCTCTCCCCCATCCTCCCCCGTCCCCTCTCTCGCCCCTCTCTCAGTCCATTATCTCCTGCCCCCTTTCTCTGCACTTCTTCTGCTCCGCCCCCCCCCCTCTATCAAAAATGGTTCAAATGGCTCTGAGCACTATGGGACTTAACATCTGAGGTCATCAGTCCCCTAGAACTTAGAGCTACTTAAACCTAACTAACCTATGGACATCACACGCATCCATGCCCGGGGCAGGAGTCGAAACTGCGACCGTAGCGGTCGCGCGGTTCCAGACTGAAGCGCCTAGAACAACTCGGCCAACTCCGGCCGGCTAGACCTTTGGCCCTTGTGCTAGCAGTTATTCGGGTCGGTATTGATTGATAGAGTTACTTGATGTCCTCGTGAGGAATATCGTGCCCATTCTGTCCAATTGAGACATTAGACCGTCAAAATCCCGAATTGGTCGAAGGGTCCTGCCCATAATGCTCCAAAGGTTGTCAACGGGTCAACGGGGAAGAGATCCGCCGACCTCACTGTCCAAGGTAGGGTTTGGAAAGAACGAAGACAAGCAGTAGAAATTCTCACCGTGTGCTGGGTCCGCGTTATCGTGCTGAAATGGAAGCCGAGAATGACTTGCACGAAGGGTAACAAAACTGGACGTACAATATTCACGACCTACCGCTGTGCTGGAATAGCGCGCGGATGCCAACCAAAGTCAGCCTGCTGTCCCACCGCTCTCCAGAGCGTCTCCAGACTCCTCTTTGCTGGTCATCGGGGCTCAGTTGGAAGCGGGACTCATCACTGAAGTCAACTGTACTCCAGTCTATGAGATTCCAGGCCGAAGTCGTGCCTACAGACGACCAAGAGAGTATTTTGGCATTTGCAAGAGAATGATTAAAATTTTGTGGTAATAATTTAATATAGACACATACCTGTTACTTACTGGCAACGTGAAGACTTTTGACAATATACAGGGTGGTCCACTGATCGTGACCGGGCCAAATATCTCACGAAATAAGCGTCAAACGAAAAAAAAACACAAAGACCAAAACTTGTATAGCTTGAAGGGGGAAGCCAGATGGCGCTATGGTTGGCCCGCTAGATGGCGCTGCCATAGATCAAACGGATATATCAACTGCGTTTTTCTAAACAGGAACCCCGATTTTTTATTACATACTCGTGTAGTACGTAAAGAAATATGAATGTTTTAGTTGGACCACTGTTTTCGCTTTGTGATAGATGGCGCGGTAATAGTCACAAACGTATAAATACGTGGTATCAAGTAACATTCCGCCAGTGCTTACGGTATTTGCTTCGTGATACATTACCCGTGTTAAAATGGACCGTTTACCAACTGTGGAAAAGGTCGATGTCGTGTTGATGTATAGCTATTGTGATCAAAATGCCCAACGGGCGTGTGCTATGTATGCTGCTCGGTATCCTGGAACACATCATCTAAGTGTCCAGACCGTTCGGCGGATAGTTACGTCATTTAAGGAAACAGGAAGTGTTCAGCCCCTTGTGAAACGTCAACCACAACATGCAACAAATGATGATGCCCAAGTAGGTGTTTCAGCTGCTGTCGCGGCTAATCCGCACATCGGTAGCAGACAAATTGGGCGAGAATCGGGAATCTCAAAAACTTCGGTGTTGAGAATGCTACATCAACATCTATTGCACCCGTACCATATTTCTATGCACCAGGAATTACATGACGACGACTTTGAACGTCCTGTACATTTCTGACACTGGGCACAAGAGAGATTACGGGACAATGACAGACTTTTTGCATGCGCTCTATTTGGCGACGCAGCGTCATTCACCAACAGCGATAACGTAAACCGGCGTAATATGCTATATTGGGCAACGGAAAATCCACGATGGCTGCGACAAGTGGAACATCAGTGACCTTGGCGGGTTAATGCATGGTGCGGTATTATGGGAGGAAGGATAATTGGCTCTCATTTTATCGATTGCAATCTAAATGGTGCAATGTATGCTGATTTCCTACGTAATGTTCTACCGACGTTACTACAAGATGTTTCACTGCACGACAGAACGGCGATGTACTTCCAACATGATGAATGTCCGGCACATAGATCGAGTGCGGTTGAAACGGTATTTCATGACAGGTGAATTGGTCGTTCACCGTATCTGACGTCCCCGAATTTCTTTCTGTGGGGAAAGTTGAAGGATATTTGCTATCGTGATCCACCGACAACGCCTGACAACATGTGTCAGCGCATTGTCCATGTGTGTGCGAACATTACGGAAGGCGAACTACTCGCTGTTGAGAGGAATGTCGTTACCCATATTGCCAAATACATTAAGGTTGACGGACATCATTTTGAGCTTTTATTGCATTAATGTGGTATTTACAGGTAATCACGCTGTAACAGCACGCGTTCTCAGAAATGATAAGTTCACAAAGGTACATGTATCACATTGGAAGAACCGAAATAAAATGTTCAAACGTACCTACGTTCTGTATTTTAATTTAAAAAACCTATCTGTTACCAACTGTTCGTCTAAAGTTGTGAGCCATATGTTTGTGACTATTACAGCGCCATCTACCACAAAGCGAAAAATGTGGGCCAACTAAAACATTCATGTTTCTTTACGTACTACACGAATATGCAATAAAAAATTGGGGATCCAATTTAAAAAAACGCAGTTGATATCCGTTTGACTTATGGCAGCGCAATCTAGAGGGCCAACCGTAGCGCCATTTGGTTTCCCCTTCAAGCTAGACAAATTTCGTTGTTTGTAGTTTTTGCGTTTGACGCTTGTTTCGTCAGATATTTGGCCCGGTCACGATCCATGGTCCACCCTGTAGATAGGAGAATGTTATGGGAAGTATCAGGTAGGAGAGACGTAGCGCATGACTTACTCCGAGTAATCTAAGAAATATATCAGTACTCCAAAACTGATATTGCCCGAAAACAGGAACAACAAATTTAGTCTTACGAGAAGGATGGCTTCTATGTAAGGCACTTTACGAAGTTCCCACGAACTATGTGGTATGTTATGTGGAGAAGCGGTTCGTGTCGTTGGCTGGCGTGCCGCAGCCCGTCGCGAAATCGAACTAAACAACCAGCAGATATTTGTTGTTTACTGCTTATCATTCCTTGAAGATACTTAAAATTACTTATGTGTGTATCGTTTGAATATACTGGGGTATTCGATGTCTGTATAACTTGCGGCTCTCTCCGTCCAGGAGTTCAGTTCTGTTCTGTCTGTACATTGGTGTCAGTAAGAAGCACTGCTGTATTTACTACCCCATTGGCGGCTCTGCTTTAGGATTTGGACTTGATTGTGGTTAGGACAAGGTGACATCTATGTTCATGATATGTTGAGATAATGCCTACATGGTTCAAATGGCTCTGAGCACAATGGGACTTAACATCTGAGGTCATCAGTCCCCTACAACTTAGAACTACTTAAACCTAACTAACCTAAGTACATCACACACATCCATGCACGAGGCAGGATTCGAACCTGTGACCGTAGCAGTCTCGCCGTTCCGGACTGAAGCACCTAGAACCGCTCGGCCACCGTGGCCGTCACAGATAATGCCTAAAGGAAATAGTTTAATACCCTAAAATTAACGGACACTATTATGTAATGTCAACCCTGTTTGCTGACGATCACTTTGTTAAAGTTGATAGCGAAGATACGCCTCAA
Organism: Schistocerca piceifrons; assembly: GCF_021461385.2. Classification (NCBI taxonomy): domain Eukaryota; kingdom Metazoa; phylum Arthropoda; class Insecta; order Orthoptera; family Acrididae; genus Schistocerca; species Schistocerca piceifrons. Next base: position 92,269,458 of record NC_060145.1, on the reverse strand, counting down.
AAACCGTTTATGACTTAAATATTACTGCGAAGAGCTTTACTCAAAAACCTCCAGACTTTTAAAGGGCAAGACCTGTTCTCAAATAAATTGTAATAAACGGCCAGAAATTAGAGAGAGCGAATGAATCCCACTTCTTGGGAAATACTATCCCTTCCCCAAATGAGAACGTCACATCGAAAAAAGCCTGGAAAATTCAGTGGTATTTACGGGACTACACTGAAAATGGAAGATGTTGTAGATGTGTGGTTTTCAGAAGATGGGTCAGTAATCAGGGGCACCTGCTGCCAGCCAATACAAAGATTGTAAAAATACTTAGAAAGTATATTTTTTGTGCAAATATACACGTTTTTAAATGTAATAGTTACTGTTGACATTAACAAGCTAAAATTAGAGTAAATTAGAATGTCAGTGGTGTTTGTTGCAGGAGTCTAGCGCCAGTCGTTCGCGAAACATCATACTGTCCAACGTTGGCACACCAACACATGTTTGTGCCTTCCAACCTTCGTTATTGGTAGATACAGTACGATGTTTTTATGTTTGTTTGCAGTGTGCTTGTATGTTCCTTGAGTGCGCTGCGACTTGTTAGTCAGTCAGCGTGTGCCAGTCCAAGCAGTAGGTCGTGAGTGGATGATGGGATTAACCAATACATGAAACTCCGACATGCTCATGGTGTATGGACAGTGTAGGAAGAATGCAGTTCGTTCTTGTACGGTGTATGCAGCAAGATACCCCAATAGACGTCAACCATACAGACAGTTATCTGTCACCCTCTTGAAACAGTTACGTGAAAGTGGCAGTGTAGCACCTCGACAACGTAGCACGGGGCAACGAGTGACGACAGAACGGGGGGAGGGGAAGGGGGGGGATTAATGTTCTCGCTATTGGTGCAGTTGATCAGCGCGTCAGCTCACGTGCAGTCGCACGAGGAAGTGGCACGAGTCCGTAGAGTCTCCTACACATCCTCTATCCTCACAAAAAATGGTTCAAATGGCTCTGAGCACTATGTGACTTAACATCTGTGGTCATCAGTCCCCTAGAACTTAGAACTACCTAAACCTAACTAACCTAAGGACATTACACACATCTATGCCCCAGGCAGGATTCGAACCTGCGACCGGAGCGGTCACGTGGTTCCAGACTGAAGCGCCTAGACCGCACGGCCACACCGGCCGGCCTCTATCCTCACAGGTTCCACCCCTGTCACATCTCTCTCCGTAGACAGCTGCATGGAACCGATTATGAGCATCGTGTTAATTTCTGTGTATGGGCATTGATACAGGATACTCCAGATGTGTCGTGTGTCCTGTTTAGTGGTGAAGCCACGTTTGCCAGTTGAGCCGTGGCGCGGCTGGCGCCAGTGTTCTCGCACTTACAATGGCATCGCTGCCATCGATTACAGGGTCACCATCTTTGCCTTCTGCGATTCAGGTGGTTAACGGAGAGAGGAAAGGGACAGCGAGGTGGATATTCGCGGGGGTCGGAGGTGGCTTATTGACGTTTACCGTGAGGCCTGTGGTTCGACGCCTGTACGCCGTGGGCAGGGTCAGCGGGAGATCCCGGCAGTGACTCGATGGCACCTCGGCTTTGATATCGCGGTGGTGCACTGTTGTGTTTTGGGGCTTTTCTGCTGTGAGGGCATGTGTAGGTTCTTGTTACTGGCGATTGAAATTGAGATGTGTCTATGGCGCGACGGAGGAAATGTGTGATGCTCGCCGCTGTTGCAGGTGAAAACGCTTCGTCTGCCTCGTGCCTGTGCAGGAAATTATGTCAAGTAAACAGCTGATACCACGGCGACGTCTTGCTCTCACGCTTTGTTGAATATATTTCGGAATTACTGAATGGTAAAGACATCCCACGTGTAAAGCAAATGAAGCCATTTGCGCCGTACTAAGGTACTGTTTTATTCTGCTTAAATCTGTGCCAGTTATATGTGCATTTGTATGCCCTTCTTTAGTTGCAGAAGTTATAGAAGTGTTTAAACAGAGAGCTATGTGGAAAGGGATGTAAAGTTGAAACCCTTCCAATAAGTGAATACACTCGAACTCTGTATTACTAAAGGTGCCTTTCCATACCAGCACCGACCTTGGGTAATAAGTGTTATTCGGAGGTTGTCATGGCACTGTAAGTAATTATTATACACATAATTGTTTATTCTGATTATACTAAATTGGAGATGTAAGATCAGTTGTGTGCCGCTGTAAATTACTATTGTCCCCGTCCAGACGGGGTTGATAGTGGCTTCAATCATTATTCCTGTCATATTTCCAGTTTTGTATTCGCGGTTTGCTTAAGCCGACACTGTTGAGTTGTAAGACCTATAAACAGGCAAGTCAAACTGAGTATTCTATGAGCTGAAGGCGATATTCTATTACGTGGCACCTTAGTTTGTTATAGGTTGGTTTTACGTGTTATTAATATTCTGCTGTTTGCCTTGTCTAAAGAGGAGCTAGTTCTGTGAAGTGGTCGTTTATATTTTATTAGTGTGTTATGCGTTGTGCCTTTTCATGTTAATTGTTTTTAAGAAGCTACAAGTGACTCTGTGTATGTTGCAGGTAGCTGAAACTGACGTGTTCACGAGGGTCCCGTCCAGACGGGGTTGATAGTGGCCCTTTTTACTACGGCACATCCGGCTATCCTCCTTCAGTATATTTGTCTCGCTTATATCGTTACTACGTTTGTCGAGTGGAATTAGGGCTTACTGTAACCACCTTATATGCAAGGACGCGAACCTTAGTGGATATAGTCGTATTCTGATCTGTAAAGATTGATAGCGTTATTCATTGGTTCTCGTCACATGTATGATTATTTATCTTGTTATATTTAATGCCAGTAAAATGTAAGTGTTAGCGAGGTCCGAAATGTGACGTATTCTCCTCTTGTGGAAACAAATTTAAGTGGTTTTATTCCTTTCTTAAGTAGCTTTTAGATGCGTACATTTTGTCTCCATTTTTGGTGTTTTTATGGCTTCCACGTTAATTACAATCACAATAAAGGTAAATTTGGCAACGGAGGGGTTTCGTGTATTTATTAGTTGCTAAGCGGATCTTAAGTGCAGGAACCCTACCACCAGTAATGGCCAGATAAACCGCCGAAACATGCACTATTAGTCAGCGTCTATGGAGTGTAAACGTGTGGTGTGGCTAATGAACCATCAGCCCATAGGCTCGTGTTTCATAGATAGAACGCTGATTGCGCACAAGTATCGCAACCTCCTAACAAAGTAGCTGTCACCGATGCTAAAAGACGTTGCTCTGCAGATTAGGAGAGACCTGTGACATCAACATGATGGCTGCCAGCCCAGAGTGCACAAATTGCTACAGCATGTCTTCACGAATTGTTTCCAAATCGCTGGACTGGAGGCACAGGTCATGTATCCAGAATGAGATTTTCACTCTGCAGCGGAGTGTGTGCTGATACGAAACTTCCGGGCAGATTAGAACTGTGGCTGGACCGAGGCTCGAGCTCGGGGCTTTGCCTTTCGAGGGCAAGTGCTCTACCATCTGAGCTACTCAAGCACGACTCACACCCCCTCCTCACAGATTTACTTCTGCCAGTAGCTTGTCTCCTACCTTCCAAACTTTACAGGTGTACTCTGCCAGGAAGTTTCATATCGGCGCACACTCCGCTGCAGAGTGGAAATCTCATTCTGGAAACTTCTCCCAGCTGTGGCTAAGCCATGTCTCCGCAATATACTTTCTTCCAGGAGTGCTAGTTCTGCGAGGTTCGTAGGAGAGCTAATGTAAAGTTTGGAAGGTAGGAGACGAGGTACTGGCAGAAGCAAAGCTGTGAGGACGGGGCGTGAGACATACTTGGGTAGTTCAGATGGTAGCACACTTGCCCGCGAAAAGCAAAGGTCCCGAGTTCGAGTCTCGGTCGGGCACACAGTTTTAATCTGCTAGGAAGTTTCACAAGTCATGTACCTTCGTCGGCCCGTTCCCCAGATTTGACGCCTGTGGAATTTTCTTCTGTAGGGAAAGCTGAAAGACTCTGTCCACAAGGATATACCAACCACACTCGATGATACGCAACGACATATTGCCGCAGCTTGCACGGTCATATCAGCTGAAATGCTACCAAGTGCGCAGCAGTCATACCATACCAGAGTGGAAGCTTGTATTGCTGATACTGGTAGTCATTTTGAACACAAACTGTGATAGTCAGTTGTCTCGTCACTAGTCAGAACCCACACAACTAGTGTATGCACTTGCGTTGTTCTTTAGTGTATGCTACCACAGGTATTGTACAAGTGTCGGCATTGAATTTTCCGAAATACAACATCTCGTAAACGACTCGCACTAGCATTATGTAACTAACATCAATGACATTCAAATTTAACCTAATTTTAATTTATTAATATCAATAGGCATTGTTCCATTTAAAAAGTTTATGTTTGCACAAAAAGTACACTTTGTAAGTATTATTACAAGCTGTTGATTGGCTAACAACACGAGCCTCTTACTATCAATCCATTGTGTGAAAACCGAATTTCGGTAGCACTGTGAGGTAACGGGCGAGTTGTGGAGCCCTGAAAATATTCTAGGTTCTGGTTTGGCATGGTCGCACCGGCCACTGGGCGGGCTCGGGCCGCTCGGGAAGCCGACCACGTGCTGCCGGACGTCTTTTTTTTTCAGAAACGATCGAGTATCTACAGATAAGCCGAGATGCGTGTTCTCTTGTTCTGATTCCTCTTCCACTGACTCAAATTGCCGGGAAATAGGGGTGATGGCACTTGCTGTGTTCTGTGTGTGTATTCCAAGGCCCTAAACTTTTGAGGTCATCGGTCGCTGGACTTACACACTACTTAAACTAACTTATGCAACGAACAACACACACATCCATGGCCGAGGGAGGACTCGAGCATCCATCAGGAGGGGCTGCGCAATCCCAGACATGGCACCTCTAACCATGCGGCCACTCCGCGCGGCCCTGCTCCGTTCTCCTGGCAAGTTAAGACACCGGGTACATCTCCCCCCTATGAGAATTTTCCGACTATTGGGACGCTGGTTTTCTTCACAGACGGTCATACAGAATTGCTTGGGATGAGCATCAAAATCGGATGCACTCTCGTTTCCTCATTGTGAACTGCGTTTCGAAGAGGTTTTGATTCCCTATTGTCTGCACAGCACGAGCGTACTTCATGTGAAGTCGCTGCTGGAAAGCGCGAGCGGCTGGAGATTTTTGGAGCGGGTAGCTTACACTATTTGCACCAAGAAGAAATGCAGATGATAAACGGGTATTCATTGGACAAATATATTATGTTAGAACTGACATGTGATTACATTTGCACGCAGTTTGGGTGCATAGATCCTGAGAAATCAGTACCCAGAAGAACCACCTCTGGCCGCAGTAACGGCCTTGATAAGCCTGGGCATTGAGTCAAACAGAGCTTGGATGCCGTGTACACGTACGGCTGCCCATGCAGCTTCAACACGACACCACAGTTCATCAAGAGTAGTGACTGGCTTATTGTGACGAGCCAGTTGCTCGGCCACCACTGACCAGTGTAGTGTAACGACGTAAGTTTTGTATAAATGATTTTCTTTTGACATATGACCATGTGCAGACTTCGTCACCAACGTCAGTTACAAAACACTTCAAAATTATTTCAACGCTTTTTAAAGTTGTCGCTGAATGGTTCTTGAACGAAACTGTAGTTAAAACATCGTCATTTGAGTCGTATGCGCAGAATTACGTCACTCAGTCCAATTGGTTTGCGCAAACTTTTTTCAATTTAGATGTCGTTTGTTTCTTCTCAGAACTTATATTCATGCAAGTTATCTGCTTTAATAAATATTAAAACCACATTGAATAAACTTCCAAGACTCAAACTCGCGATGAGCGTTGTCAAAAATTAATAATCTTGTCAAATAAATTAGTAATACTTCTTCCTTAACATAATTCTTCATAAATAAATTCTCGGAACACGAATTTAAACTTTTCTAGTATACACTAGTTCTATATACTACATATAGACGTGAACCTGAGCCTTGACAAGATAGGACTGAACATTTACAACATGATTAAACTTTTCTATGACGTCATTGTTGTACAGACATTACAAATTCTTATTTTTTCAGTTTTTAGAAGCACGACGCAACAACTCAGTTTCAGGATCTTCTGTTGCTCTTTGGCTGTCGACCCACGACGTATAGTGGCCAGCAATTTTCTCTCTGGTCCCGGCAATGAAGATGCTGTCTCCGTTCGTTGCGCCACCCTCTCCGTACATGAAACATAAAAAGAAATACAAAACTTTAGATAATTCACAACCATTACAAATATTACATAATACATAAACAAAACACTAAATTAAACTTATATTCACCTGCAAAATGGGCTGACACTGGTGGATGGATGACGCTTCAATTTCGCGTCCCACTACATACCCCACCCAAAAGCTCAGTTTGTCAGGTTTGAACCGAAAATAAAACTTCTTCTATATACAATATTTAACTGTTAATGTTATACATTTTTCTCACATTTTCCGGAATCTAAAGTCCTTGCTCTTAGATACATTCAATCCCTTTATGACGATATTGTTGTGACTATTTGTCATTTACTTTTAATTGTGCTATTATGGTAATTCATAACCGAATATATGGAGATTACTCCTTTTCATTTAACAGTTGCTAGTAAATAATAATTTTGTACGCTCTTTAACGTTGTTACATTAGGGCAGACCGTTCAAATTGTGATAGGTTAGTTCCAGTTTTATTCATTTACTAGAGTTATTCTTTCCAAAATATATATTACTAGTAAGTTTCTCACAATAACTAATAGTACTATTTACTTTACGTCGTTCTTTTCCATAATACTTTATTTATGCCTTAGGTCAAGAAGAAATGAGGCAAAACTTTCTTTAGAATCTCGGCACGGCTTTCTTTAACTTCGGACACTTTGTTGGGTAATGGCAGTTTATTTAGGAGAAACAAGCGAGAGAGCCCCGTTTGGTGTGTTCTATATTAACACTATTACAAATCTCTATTAAAGGCACTCTGCTATGTTCTCGTGAGCCATATAACTCTGGACGCCCATGGTCCCTAAAATGATTAACCATCCCCTTTGGTTCCTACTATCCGAGTAAATATAAAAGATACAAAATTCTTTCTGACCTAATAACACAAATTTCTTCCATATAAGTCCCCTTTTAGTTATCTTTCCCTTTTTGAAGTACCGGTAGATTATTGTAGAACACTTGTTTAAACTTCCTGTCATTTGTTTAAAGTAACACGTAATTATCACGAAAAACTTCACATGAATAAACTGTGAACGCTCGTCCATATCTAACATATACTAAATATTAACTTATTTAGGAATGAAGGGTTCAGTTTGATCGACACTATATAATCCTTTAATTACACATGATGAAGGTTCCATAAGAAGTAACGCTTTGGGATGTACAATCTTATGAACAACATATGGACCTTCAAAGATAAAGAAGAATTTTCTACATTCCCTATTGATTTTCGAACTTTTAGGATGAGATCGTACTAATACAAGGTCTCCTACCTGAAATTAGGGTTCTATAGCATGTTCTTTTGGCAGCTTAATTATTAATTGCAATTGGGTCTTGTATAATTTTGACTAACAGTCCCCTTTAGTCGACCCGTACTAAAGGACTTTACTAGTTTTCCGAGCTTTCTATGATAACGTCACCTACAACTTGACCTTCATTAATTACGTGAGGATGATTTATCTCACTATCGTTGTTGTGTAATTTCCCCATTTTAGAGTTATTACCCCGATTTTGTTGGCTCTCTTTATCTTTAGATTGACGTTTTATATAACAAAACCTGCTATGACTGTTGTTGTTAAATTTTCGTAGTTCTGAATTATTATTTCGAGAATTGTCATTTCTACCAAATCTAACTTTCTCGTCTTCCCGCTCTCTATTAAGTATATCTAACTGTTCTAAATATCCTAATAATTCGCAAGGTTGTGACCATTCCCTTTCCATCATTCTTTCCTTTACATAATACGGTAACCTACTAATTAGGACTCGTATTAGATGACTTTCAATAATTGGTTCTTCAATTAATTTAGCACGGTTTAAATGCCATTCGAAATAATTCCTATAACCTCCCAACCGTTTAGAATAAGGAGGAGAGCCTGACAACTCTAAAGTTAAGTGTTGTTGTTTTCCTCTTGACCAATAATTTTGTTTAAACTGCTTAACAAAATCATCCCAGTCCCTAAATTCAGTTCTATGCAGTACTGCCCATTCCGCAGCTTCTGCTTCTAAATGTCCTATTACAAATTGAATCCGACTGTTGTCTCTGATTACGTTATTACTTCTACTACTCGAAATGTTTTCATTATTATCTAATTCCGATAACCGTTTAGTAATTTTCTGTATTCGCATTTCTGTGTTGGATACACGGTTAGCTAATAACGATGCTTCACTGTGTTCAAGATGTGAACGCTCTGTACCTTCGTCAATGTTATTATCTTTGGAAGTCTCAAGGTTACTGCATATTTCGGTAATTAAAAATTTCAGGTTTTCTATTTCAGTATGATCTTTTTCTACTCGATGAGTTAATGTCTCTAATTCTACATTATCTATTGAAGAAATCTCTACAGGTTTGGTAGAAACCTCCTTAATAGATTCTAATAATTCTCTACGAACAGTATCTGTTTGCATAGAAAATTCATCTCGTAACTTATCGTTATTTTTCTCTCTTTCATTTACAACTTAGACATTGATATTATCTAGTCTCTTGGTTAAGTCAGTAATATCATTTCGCATGCGAGCTTTTTCCCCACGCGATTCCTGGATATGTTCTTCTAACCTTTTACAATTATCAGCAATCTTATTACTAAGTCCTACTAGTTTTTCCTGCATTTCAACTTTAGAAGCCTCTATTTTATGACTTAATTCTCGACTGGTTTCATTAAGATGTTCCTGTAACCTGTCTGTAGATTTTCTTAGCTCCCCTTTAAGTTCCTCTTTTAATCTAGCCGTAGATTCTTCGTTAGATTGTTTTAATTCCTGTTTTAGTTCCTCTTTTAATCTAGCAGTAGATTCTTCGTTAGACTGTTTTAATTCCTGTTTCAGTTCCTCTTTTAATCTAGCAGTAGATTCTTCGTTAGATTGTTTTAATTCAGCTAAAAAATCCCCGTTAGATTGTTTTAATTTAGCCCTAAAAAGGGATCTCATGCTCCTATCGGACACAGATTGCTCTTCGTCTGACATTTCACTTCCCGACATTATTGTAAAATATTAACTAGTTACACACGCAGACTTGTTGAAACGTCCCCTTTGAACAATTTATACAGGACTGTGCTTAACCTGACACACAATATTTTTAGCGCAACGCAATCTGACTTTCAAAATTCCCTACAAAACAATGGCCCTGACTAACATTTAACTATACCTTTCACAAATCACTTACCTCACAAAAATCTTCGCTGCTCAAGCTACTGCAATACAGCGAGCGCCACTACTGCCAGCTAAATAAAAGATTCAAACTATGGAAGGCACTAACTACTGATAGGGATAGTTAGCAAATGAAAGATATTAATAGAGAACGAACAATGTATTTACCTTGATATCATCACAAGTCATAATATATATATCAGTTCATGACAAATTACAAACCTCCGCCATCTCTCTCCCCACATCCACCACTGCTGGCGGCTCACCTCCAACTGCGCAACGCTACGCGCTGTTCACAGCCAGCTGCCTAACACTACAATGGCGAGTATTACAACAATGCAAAGCAGCCACAGACTGCACACAGCACAGCCAGTGATTTTCATATTGAGCGCTACGTAATGTTGCCAATAAGAAAACATAAACAGCCTACTTACATACAGAAAACATAAACAGCCTACTTACATAGCCCCCATGCTCCCCACAAAAATTTTTACAAATGGTGTTGGGCACTGGCCAATACAGATTTGACAAAAATTTTTCACAATTACAGTAACAAAGATATAAAATGCACACACTTATTAATATTATGTTGGTCAAAAGATCAAAATTTCTCACAGTCCATAAAGACAGTCCTAATCGTACATAACAGTAGAATAGCAGTGTTTTTCTCAAAGTCTGAGCAGTAAAAGAAAATGCACACAGAAGTAGTGGATTTCCATGCAGTCTTGAAGAAGTAGTGTTGTCCTTCCAACGGAAAGACAGTGCTGGCTCTTGACATGCTGACAGGTAATGGGCCACAATGGAGCAAACCCACAGCAGAGTCATTCGAAGTTTTGAAGAGTATTGGTAGGTAAGTCATCACAGAGCGGACCCACTGTAGTCCTGGTAGAGAGTATGGTATTGGTGGGCCACCAGAGGTGCAGACCCACTGCAGTCCTTGTAGAAATAATGGTATTGATGGATCATCAAAGATGTAGACCCACTGTAGTCCTTGAAGAGATGGCCAGCAGCCATCTGTTGTGACTGTGCAGGTGCACAATTACCATTGAAGAGTCTTGCGGATAATATAGCAAGTCCATAAACCACCACTTGTGCACTCACAAAGTTTTTGAAATTGTCCTTAGAACCAGCAATGCTGTTATCCAGTCCCTTGCTGAGTTATTAACACACGTGCAAACACTAACAGTCCCTACTTCTCATATATTGTCCACATACTATGACCAACAGAAACGTGTGCAGTGAAATGTAACTAACAAGTTAATAATGTCATGAACTGGTGACAATTACAATTTTATAACATAAGAATACAATTACAAAGGTACAAAATACATCATTAAAAACATAATAATACAGATAACATTTGTAGTACAGGCTTTACAAAAGAATAGAAATAAACATATACATGAGTGTTACAAAAATAGTGACATAAGTACATACATAAAATAATGAGAATAGTTTTCGAAACATTAATTTCACACATGAACATTGAAACAGAACAGAATTGTAAACAACTTTACAAAGAAAATAACATATTATTAATGCAACTTATATTTGAGGATAACAGTATTCCTCCTCATAGTGAATATAGCTTAGTATTAGAAGAGAAAAAAATTCTATGAAACAGTACACAGAGACAGGAAGAAAACAAATACTCAAGGGTACACAAACACATAGTGGGATAACACCAATAGGAAAGGACAGGGTTCGTTTTCAGTGTAACATTTGGTACTGCAGTCCAACCCAAAACTTCATATATCTTTCCTCTTATTTCATCCTTTGTTTCCACCAAAAAAATTCTATCTAAGCATGCTTTCTGTATTTATATGGTCACACATTTCTTACCTCAACATTTATTTCCAAGAAAATCCTACCTAAACCTGTTTTCTCAATGCATTTCTTCCAATTCATCGCAACTCATTCTCTTAGAGGCTACCCCCTCTTAAGCTAACTTAAATCTACTGAGTTCAGATGCTAAACTAAGGGACGAGGCAATGCAGCATCACATAACAATTAATATAAACAGCAATTACCAAAAAATTGGAAAATTGCAAAGCAAGCTACCGTAAATCTAAATTAACAGATAAAATGCAAAATTACAACTAATATGAGCCAATGTGCAGCAACATGAAAAATCAATGAGTAGTAAAATTGGCTTAGCAGAGTAGCACAAATTAAAGTTCAGTAGCACTATGCCTGGCAAACAGCAGCTTATATCTAAACATGACATAGCTCAAGAAGAAAAAATATTACAGTAAAAACAACAATGCAGATAAGGGAAATGTATATTCACATCTTAATGTCTATGTAATTAAAGTGGTGCACCACAACAACTGATTGTAAAAAGAAATATTACCATGTACTTGAAAAGAAAATTATGAATGCAGTTACTAGTTCCTTCTTATTGTTCTTTCCAAGTGCTCCTTTTTTTAAAGAATGTGGATCATAAAATAATTATTTAATAGATCTGTTGACAGAAAGTGTTCACATTAGCAAATGCATTTTATTTTATAAAAGCAATGCTGCAACACAGCTGGAAACCAGATATCAAGTGAAATAAGCAATTACGCAAACCAAAGCATAAAAACATCATTCAATAGTCATGTGGCATTTCGTAAGTCAGTAGCTCTCAACTCTCATAGAAAGACACTTGTCATAATCAGGTGTGCAGATGTACGAATATTTCCCATCAATTCATAAGCATTTCAGCAATTAGCACAAAGTGCGAGTAATCATATGTTTTCAAGTAACGAGGGTGTCGCATTAGCGATGAAAGGCACACCCTAATGGCTTGTTCTCCAGGTGTTTTCCTGTGCTCTGAAAGGCACGCGCTAATGGCTTTTTCTCCAGGCGTCTGACACAGCTGGGTGCCCACGACGCATTATGTGTAGGTGGTCCGTTAACTTTCTTACGGAAATATTTACGACAGCAGTTTCCGCTACAGAGACAGTCGCATATAAAAATATTTCACAGGTCAAGAATTTGCGTTACAAATCTGTAGAAACAAAATGCTATTGATATAACAGTGTCCAAAAAAAATTTTCGTCTGCATTGTAATACATTCACGAATATACACACACATTTCATAACTCTTAAAGTACGTTTCTTGGTTTCCAACATCCTTTTCATAAATCAGAGTCCCTAAACACTACTCATTATTCCTTACCTCATTATACATATACATATTCGTCGACACTTCTTCAATATTTCATCATGAGAAATACGTAGCATAATAAACATTCCTCAACAACATAATACACATCGTCGTCGTAATAATAACATCATAACACCTCAGTCAAATCTCAAAATCGTCGTAACTTCCTCCAATAATTTCTAAGCCTAAAAAAATTCTCTGCTCATGTCAAAAGTGTCAGCTGCCTCAAACGTACTTTAAAAATCATAATCCCTTTACCAAATACATCATTCAAAGCTCTCATAGTATCACAATGGTTCCGAAAAAATATGAACAGTTTACAAAGTACAGACAAAATACAGTTTCGTAAGTGTGAAGTTATCCAACTGTGTAATTACGTAAACATCTGTCACTGATATAGTAAAAGCGTTTGTCTGTCTCAGTTAAATGATCAGATAGCTGTGTAATTATGTGTTGGAGAAATATGGTACCGATGTGTAAAGTTGTATAAGCAAATACCATATTAGCTAGGGTTCCTTGTGGTTGCCAAACACATGGTACACAAAGTAAGCGTGTACCCCCCTGAGGACAAATGTAATTATGCCCTCAGGTGTTACAAATTACAGCAATGGAATGAAATGTATCACGGAAAACTTTCTTTGTAATTAAAAAATCTTTAAAAATAAATGTTTCAAGTACAAAATTAATCACTCAAATACGTGTACTGTAGCGCTAAATGTGCGTCTTGTTGCAACATAATCTGTGTGGAAGTGTCGTAGTTATCGTCCTCCGAAAGCTAAGTTCTGCAGAAGCCAATGTACTTACCTCATGATAAACAAAAGTGAAATGCTTTGCGTATAGATATCGTAGTTATAATGCTTATTGGCGTGATGAAGAAAGTACTGTACAGTAACGTAATGTTGTGCCACGAAAAAGGCTGTCTCATTGTTGCTATACCACAAAAGTTACTACTAAAACATGTTTTACTTTCCAGAATAATACAGAAAAACTGTGCAGATATAAAACAGAAACACCGCAAAATCAACATTGTACATTGTCACTCATTAGTAGCGTCGTGATACAAATCGTGTAGCTGTCACATAAACTAACTTCTGTGTCATCTGGTATCTCTCAGAAAGCACTTTAAATTCAGAATGTATTTTCAAGTAAACCAAAATGTTGCATTAAAATCTCATTAGCAGTACTGGTAAATGTTCTAAGTATGTGAGCCTTATAGTCGTTACGTAATCGTCCAACAAACAAGCAAGAATGTACACACACAATAACACTGTGACGTCTGTTCACTATAACAATGCATTCGTCATTTCTGTTTAAATAAGTTCTCTTGGTTCTTGACTGGATATTTCACTTCAAACATTGTTACATGTTAACAGTTTCTTAAGTCTGACAAAGCATACTAAAAATGTGAAGTGAAAAGTTTGATGGCAAAGACAAAGTTAAAAAGCAGATTATCTTTCAATAAACGGTTTTACATGTGAAATGTGGTGTAAACCTTTACTCTTCCTACTATGCAAAGCTCGAGCTTCAACGGAATTATCATGTCGTATACGTCGGTAAAGAATACTGGAATTTTTCTCAAGGTTAGCGTCTATGTTATTTTTCTCTGAGCCAGCCGGCGCACGCGGCTGCCTGCGGTGCGAGTCATTGTCTGTCTCTTTGTTGGCGTGCGTTGTTATTGGGATTAGGAGACCTAACTTCCACAAATTCGCCTTGCCGAGAGGGCCCAGCTCTGTTTAAAGCTCGCCAGTTCTGATGGAATTCAGGGCTGTCGTTATGTCGGTAGTTTACATAGTTTCTTGTTTGTCGGTCATGTGGTGGAGAATTTCTCCCTGAATCGTAACTCTGCGCCGAACTGTTGCGTCTGAAGTTATTCTGCCTCCCTTGATAATAATTGTTTTGGTTACCATATTGTCTGTTTCTCTGATTGTCTCTGTGATAGTCATTACCATGGAGAGGTGATCTTTCCCTGTAATTATTACTACTCTGCCAACGGTTGTCATACGGGTGGTGTCTGTTTTGGTCACGATATGTGTTGTGAGAATAGCCTTGTCGTGTCCAGTTATTATTTCTTTCATCGTGGAATTGTGACAGATGTGACCTGTAATTGTTGTGCTCCTGTTTTCGCGTTCCGCGATTGTCAGTGTCAATTTCTAATTCTTGTAAGAGTCCCTGAAATGCTTCAATGTCGTCTTTGCAACGTCCTGCCAAAATAATATGTCGTAAATGTTCAGGCAGTTTGATTAAGCAAATGCGGATGAGTTCTGAGGGGCTGTATGGGTTTGAAAGATATTGATTCTTATGCAACATGTCTTCAAAATATTTGACAAGACTGGAAAATTCAGATTGTTCAAAGTGTTTCATCATCATGATGCTATGTTTTACACGGTCTTGTGTGGCTTGAGACCAATATGCTGAGAGGAAGGCATGGTAAAACTCTCCTTCACTGTGGCAATCGTGAATTACCGATCGCATTCTTACAGCTGGTTCATTCTCCAAGTAGCCACACATAAATTCTAATCTGTGTTCTAACGACCAGTTGGGAGGAAAACAATGAGAGAATTGATGGAGCCATGCTTGTGGATGAATGTCGTTGCCAGAATTCTTAAATGTTTTGAATTTACGTGTAGTAATGAACAGCTTATAGTCAAAATCATCATGTCGGCGAGTCGCATATCGGTCATTGTTAGGTCGTGTCGGCCGTTCCATCTCAAAATTCGGTGCACATTGCCAATTTCTTTCATAACTTCCGAAATGCCCTGTGTTATTATTTTGTGTCTGTTCCGTATTTGTATGTCCCTCTTCCCGTATTGGGGCGCGAGTGTCCTCAGAAATACGTAATTCTTGTACTACTTGTGCCAACTGATCTTGCACTTCCCGGATTTCTCTTTTGTACTGTGTATTGATTTGATTTTGATTTTGTTTGAATTTTCTAATTTGTTCATGCTCTTCTGTGTCAGTGAAGGCTACAGGTGTTGTGTCATTCAGATCATCATCTACCTTTGTAGATAAGTTAGTGAACTGATCTGAAAGTTCGGCTACTTTATCCGATAGTGAAATCATTTCCTCTGTATGTTTTTCTGAACCAAGTTTCAGAGTGTCCATTTGTGTTGCAATCGTCTCTACTGTGACCTTTAAGTTTTCCTGAGTTTTTGCAAGTTGCGTAACCGAATCGGTAGATGCAACTGAGTCAATTTTAGCTTGCAAGGTGTTGTGATTTTCATGAAAAATAGTTTTCAGTTCTTTTATGGCTGCTTCATGATTCTGTAATGCATTTTCATGCCGCGAAAAAATAGGTTGGAAATGCTCACAAATTTGTGATTTTACGTCATTACAGACTTTTTGACATTTCGATTCAATGTTATGTAACTTACTAGTTAAATCTTCACGTGTTTGTTCAAGTGTGGTGTCTAACTTTTGAAGATTTTGTTCCATTGTGTCTAACTTTTTGAGATTTTGTTCCACTGTGTCTAACTGTTGCTGTGTTTGTCTCTGATTTTGTTCCATTTGTTGCATTAATTGCAATAATAATGTATTAGTGTCTGGAATCTGTTTCTCTACGCTTTTCGGCAGTGCATTTGCACCGACAACATTCACATTTTGACAAGCAGAAAATGTGTCTTGACTTATTTGAGAAAACGGTGATGACCCAAAACCTGAATCTACAGTATTTGCGAAATTGTGTCCTGTCATTTCGGATTCCTGAGGCGAGCTGTTGCCGACCGATCGATCGATAATGCTTCCCTCTTCACTAATCGTTTCACTGTCCACGCCATTGTTTGCCGCCCGCTCCATTTCCCTATGCACAATTACCAAATTACTACTTTGAACATCAGTTAATTCATAACTCGGTGGCGCTAACACACTGCTCTCATTTTCACTGTCATTTCTCAGTTTACTTTGGAGCCTAGTATTACGTTTTTCACACGCCATTATTGTCACAGTATTTCACACGACAACACAGAAAAACACAATTTGAAGAGCAAAAATAAGAGAACACATTAACATAACACTGAAAATAATATCTAGTTAATTACAGCTGCGAAATACTTGGTGCAAATCTATATGCATGCCACAACTGTTTTACTGTACAACAATGAAAGGCTACAACTACAAAGGAGATTCTCTCTACAATTACGCGCTAGCAATAAACAAAAGCTACACTAAATACACAAACTACAAGAAAAATCAGAAGATTCCAGTGAGGTATCCTAGGCTAAGGGTCGACATATGAAACGTCCCCATGAACAATTTATACAGGACTGTGCTTAACCTGACACACAATATTTTTAGCGCAACGCAATCTGACTTTCAAAATTTCCTACAAAACAATGGCCCTGACTAACATTTAACTATACCTTTCACAAATCACTTACCTCACAAAAATCTTCGCTGCTCAAGCTACTGCAATACAGCGAGCGCCACTACTGCCAGCTAAATAAAAGATTCAAACTATGGAAGGCACTAACTACTGATAGGGATAGTTAGCAAATGAAAGATATTAATAGAGAACGAACAATGTATTTACCTTGATATCATCACAAGTCATAATATATATATCAGTTCATGACAAATTACAAACCTCCGCCATCTCTCTCCCCACATCCACCACTGCTGGCGGCTCACCTCCAACTGCGCAACGCTACGCGCTGTTCACAGCCAGCTGCCTAACACTACAATGGCGAGTATTACAACAATGCAAAGCAGCCACAGACTGCACACAGCACAGCCAGTGATTTTCATATTGAGCGCTACGTAATGTTGCCAATAAGAAAACATAAACAGCCTACTTACATACAGAAAACATAAACAGCCTACTTACATTGTAATCAACAATCCTATTAAAAGCACACTCCCCATGTACAACACTCCACTTCCAACTTAAAACAGACTCACCAGACACTAATATTGTAGTTTGTAGTTCGCGGTGATCAGTGTGCTGCTATGGGCTGCAGAAGTAACAGCCGTCGATGCAGCTGCTGAGATGCTGCGACCCCGCTTCTGCAACCGGCAGGACGCTGAGTCGAACACCGGAGATGTCACTGGCTGCTACCACGCCCTGCCGCACCGTAGACAGGCGAAGCCCTCAGCAACACCTCTAATACCAGCCGGAGGAACGCCCACCAGCTGAATTACTGGGCCTGTTAGTTTAGGGAGAAAAAGGTTGTCGGGGTTTGCAGCGTTCAGCTGCTGCCCAACAGATGCGCCTTCTCGTGGAATAACTGCGTGACCGTACTGCTTGGCTGCGCTCCGTCAGATGCCCACACCCGCGCAGTCCCCGCTGGCTGGTGAAGGCTCCACGAAGACTCGCGTTGACTTCAGAAGGACTCTTGATGTTTTGTTTCGTACCTGTGTGTCTTAGTTGCACACAAGTCCTGTTTATAAGGTCGCCACGGTGTAGTGTAACGACATAAGTTTTGTATAAATGATTTTCTTTTGACATATGACCATGTGCAGGCTTCGTCACCAACGTCAGTTATAAAACACTTCAAAATTATTTAAACTATTTTTAAAGTTGTCGCTGAATGGTTCTTGAACGAAACTGTAGTTAAAACATCGTCATTTGAGTCGTATGCGCAGAATTACGTCACTCAGTCCAATTGGTTTGCGCAAACTTTTTTCAATTTAGATGTCGTTTGTTTCTTCTCAGAAATTATATTCATGCAAGTTATCTGCTTTAATAAATATTAAAACCACATTGAATAAACTTCCAAGACTCAAACTTGCGATGAACGTTGTCAAAAATTAATAATCTTGTCAAATAAATTAGTAATACTTCTTCCTTAACATAATTCTTCAAATGGTTCAAATGGCTCTGAGCACTATGGGACTTAACGTCTGTGGTCATTAGTCACCTAGAACTTAGAACTACTTAAACCAAACTAACCTAAGGACATCACACACGTCCACGCCCGAGGCAGGATTCGAACCTGCGACCGTAGCAGTCGCGCGGTTCCGGACTGAGCGCCTAGAACCGCTAGACCACCGCGGCCGGCCATAATTCTTCATAAATAAATTCTCGGAACACGTATTTAAACTTTTGTAGTATACACTAGTTCTATATACTACATATAGACGTGAACCTGAGCCTTGACAAGATAGGACTTAACATTTACAACATAATTAAACTTTTCTATGACGTCCCACTACACCAGACGTTTTCAATTGGTGACAGATCTGGAGAATATGCTGGCCATGGCAGCAGTCGAACATTTTCTGTGTCCAGAAAGGCCCGTACAGGACCTGCAACATTCGGTCGTGCATTATCCTACTGAAATGTAGGGTTTCGCAAGTTTCGAATGAAGAGTAGAGCCACAGGTCGTAACACATCTGAAATGTAACGTCCAGTGTTCAAAGTGCCGTTAATGCGAACCAAGAGGTGACCGAGACGTGTAACCAATGGCGTCCCATACCATCACGCCGGGTGATACGCCAGTATGGCGATGACGAATACACGCTTCCATTGTGCGTTCACCGCGATGTCGCCAAACACGGATGCGACCATCATGATGCTGTAAACAGAACCTGGATTCATCCGAAAAAATGACGTTTTGCCATTCGTGCACCCAGGTTCGTCGTTGAGTACACCATCGCAGGCGCTCCTGTCTGTGATGTAGCGTCAAGGGTAACCGCAGCCATGGTCTCCAAGCTGATAGTCCATGAGGCTGCAAATGTCGTCGAACTGTTCGTGCAGATGGTTGTTGTCTTGCACACGTCCCCATCTGTTGACTCAGGGATCGAGACGAGGCTGCACGATCCGTTACAGCCATGCGGATAAGATGCCTGTCATATTGATTGCTAGTGATACGAGGCCGTTGGGATCCAGCACGGCGTTCCGTATTACCCTCCTGAACCCACCGATTCCATATTCTGCTAACAGTCATTGGATCTCGACGGGAGCAGCAATGTCGCGATACGATAAACCGCAACCTCGATAGGCTACAATCCGACCTTTATCAAAGTCAGAAACGTGATGGTACGCATTTCTCCTCCTTACACGAGGCATCACAACTACGTTTCACCAGGCAACGCCGGATAACTGCTGTTTGTGTATGAGAAATCTGTTGGAAACTTTCCGCATGTCAGCACGTTGTAGGTGTCGCCACCGCCGCCAACGTTGTGTGAATGCTCTGGAAAGCTAATCATTTGCATATTGCAGCATCTTCTTCCCGTCGGTTAAATTTCGAGTCTGTAGCACGTCATCTTCGTGGTGTAGCAATTTTAATGGCCAATAGTGTATACAGAGCGATGATTTCACAGTACAGGTCTTCGAATTCTGTGTAGTCGTCTTCAGTCCGAAGAATGGTTTCATGCAGCCCTCAATGCTTGCCTGTCCTTTTCAGGTCTCGGCGCAACTAGTGCTCCTTATATTTACCCTCAAACTGCTTGCTGTCTTCAAACCTTGGTAATCCCTCTTCAGTTTTTACCGCACACACTTCCTGCCATCACTCACTATCTGTCCTTCCAGAAACTATCCCTCCTCTCTGTCAAATTCCGCCGCAAAGCTCTTCCCCGAGACTCGATTCAGCGACTCGATCGATCACTGGATGCTTCCAGTGGCGTGACGGGCAGAGTGGGCGTGGCGCGCTGGGCAGCAGAGGGGGGCGTGGCAGGCGGGTGGTTGCGCGGCCGCCTGAAGCCGACGAGACCCTCGTTGGCTAAGCACAGGCGGCAGACGGAGCAGGAGATTAGCTTCTAGCGTTCCGTCGACAGCGAGGTCATTAGAGACGGAGCACAAGTTCGGATTAGGGCAGGATGGGGAAGGAAATCGGCCGTGCCCTTTCAAAGGAACCACCCCGGCATCGGCCTGAAACGTTTGAGGGAAATCACGGAAAACCTAAATCAGGATGGCCGGAAACGGATTTGATCCGTCTCCCTCCAGAAAGCGAGTCCAGTGTGCCAGCCAATGCGCCACATCGCTCGGTCCCGCGATAGGCGGCCTCCCGTAACCACAAATCTGGACGCTACCGGAACCTGCGCCGCACTGGTCATCTGAGCAAGTGTGATGCTGGTCGTCCAAGCTTGTTACTCAGGTTTGTGCTGTGGCAACGATACGTGGTACAGAGAAGTAGGAAACGTCCTTTTACTGAGGGCAACGCTCTGAACGCTCTGAACGTTCCAGAACCACATTCGTATCGGCAGCATGTAAAACTAATCCAGGTCGAATGATAACTATCAATTTCGGAAAATTAATAACTACCCAGAGATCAAGGTGTCGGATTGAAGAGTTGGTGAGACGCATCTGCTGATTTACCTATCTTTTTCGGCAACGTCATATTTCTCTGGCAAAGTAAATTTTATATTAGTTTCACCAAAACAGGCAGCTACAAATAATAAAAAACTGGTGTAAGCTGGTATGCTGCCACATAGACTGTAAATTACTGTGTAACGTATGTTTTTTTTTTTTACTTTATTTTTATTTTATTTTCAGACAGCTAATGTTTTACTCATGAAAATGACTCGTAATTCAAATTATATTAAAGTTACAAGAAAACAGATTGCACTAGCATAAAGAGGAAGTAATTTACTGCTAGAATGATGTGTTGTAAATACTCTGTTTAGGTTTTTATGTTGGTAACGCCACGTAGAGTTCTGTATGTAAATCACTGACTGTGCTGTGTGCAGTCTGTGGCTGGTTGGCATTGTTGCAATATTCGCTATTGTAGTGTTGGGCAGTTGAGCCGCCAGCAGTGGTGAATGTGGAGAGAGAGATGGCAGAGTCTTGAGAGCGGACGATCTGGACGTGTGTCCATCTGAAAAAGGAAATTTGTATGACTGGAAGTCGTGAACTGATATATATATCACTTTTGAACACTTGCATGGGGGCTTAATTAAATAAAATGCAAATATTTTTAGTAGCTGTGTGTCCGATTAGGAAGTCACGTAAACGGTTGGCCTGACTAGTATTATTACGCAATCTTACTGCATAGAACAACAACAAAGAATGAAAGAAAATTTTCTGTTAACACAATTAATTAATTAAGTCCCCAGCAACTATAAGACCTACGAAACCAAAGCACAAGTGTAATTGTTCTGTGTGTGGGAGTGTGACTCAACGTACACATCTGGCACGGTTCTTCTTCAACAAGACAAGAAATTTCAAATACCATTTATACTGACGTGATAGAAAAAAATTAGAAATACTATAATTGCGCAAGAAACCCAGAATTACACTCTAATACAAGAACATACGCCAGATCCTTTGTTGACTGAACCTGTAATGACGCATTATTCAGGACACTGAAATAATGAGAGAGAAAAGAATTTTTTTTTTTACCTTCGTTTATATTGATGAAAAGCACTCTAAACATTACAATCTCTCCACACCGACTCGCCACTACGACATCTCAGCAAGCACTTACTACCACGAGTTCTCAACCAGCACTTTTCACTAGCACATCTCAACAAGCACTGACTACTACGAGTTCTCCCCAAGCACTGACTACTACGAGTTCTCCCCAACCACTGCCAGTGGAGGCGGCTGAACAATACTCTTTGGCGCAATCTCTGGCGCTGTGGCTCAGTGTAGCCACTTTTCATATGCCCCTCCTCCACGGGCCAGAATTTGATGGTATTTTTGCCAGCATTGGTGGTGAAAATACCACCAAATTCGTCCACAAAAATACAGACAAAAATAAAAGATAATATTAATACTTAAATATCACATAATTAGTTAAAATTTTGGCTTTGCACTGACCTTTCAATAATCTAATATATAAAATACAGTAAGCAACACAAATTCTTTCATACATGTGACTTTACATAATAGTTTACACAATACACAAAAAATCAGTTTATACAAATGTTCACATAAAATGATTTCAATGATTAGTTCCAGCAGTAGCACCCAGCAATGGTCAACAGGTGCAGACACCAACAAGTGACATCATTCAGCAGAAGCAGTTCCACTAGTGGCACTCAGCAATGTTGAGCAAGTACAGACACCAACAGGTGACATCTTTTCAGTAGAAGCAGTCCATCAGTGGCACCCAGCAATGTTGAGCAGGTGCAGACAGCAAGAAGTAACATCATTTCAGTAGAAACAGTTCTAACAGTGGCACCCAGCAATGTTGAGTAGGTGCAGACTGCAAGAAGTAACATCATTTCAGTAGAAGCAGTTCCATCTGTGGCACCCAGTAATGTTGAAGAGGTACACACAGCAACAAGTCACATTTCTCAGCAGAAGCAGTTCCATTAGTGACACCCAGCATTGTTGAACAGGTCCAGATAGCAGTCCATAATATTCACTATCACTGATCACACTGTTCATCAGAGTTTATAAGCAGAAATTAAACATGTCCTAGTGGCACCAATCATGTAGAAAAAGTGCAAGTAACAGTCCATAATATTCACTATCCTAATCACACAATTCATTGGCAGAAATTAATCAATTCTAGGTGCCACCCATTATGTTGAAAAAGTGGAGGTAACAGTCCATAATATTCACTATCACTAATCAGACAGTTCATCAGCAGAAATTAAACATTTCTAAGTGTCACACATCAATGTTGAACAAGTGCAGGTAACAGTTCATAATATTCACCATCACTAATCAGACAGTTCAGGCATGAACAATAGTTTGAATCCACATACAAATGCTTTTACACTAAACATACAAATCATAACAAACACACAAATGATGTCAGATAATTGTCATATTAACTATTACAAATACACAAACATCAGTAAACCTATAATATTTATGGGTGTCAGTGCAAGCCACAACAAACAAGTAAAATAATATTTAGGAGATAGGTTGGGACTATTTGTTTGGGATTAGGAAAGGAAAACACACAAAACACATTCACTCATCTTTCATCCACATTAAGTACTACTGTGTAATTGAATAGTGTTAACTGTGTAAATGCAATTCTGTCAAAATTTGATGTTCATCTTGTGTATCAAGTAGTAGTGGCAGCAATGTATAACAGTCAATAATAGTTAGTCAACGTCATAGTCATCATGTCAAAACCAATGTTTGCCAACCCAGATCAAAATGTACGGTTGCTGAACAACTGTCAGTGAGCCAAGATACGCAGTTACTTCCTCTCTCCAAAAAAAAGTATATACTGCTTAGTGATTTAACAAAGTGTGTGTATAGACTATCTTCCTTCTACTTTAGTGTTCTAGTCTGTTATCTTCATCCTCCTTGTTCCATATAGACCAACAAAAGAAATATGCACCTCACTTACTTTACCTCTTATCCACCAAAACTCCAATAATCATCAGCATCACATAATCTCAGTACTTCAATAATACCTCTTACGTCGATACATATAAATCTTATCATCAATATCATTTACCTTACCTCTTGTCCACCTAAACCCCAATAATCATCAACTTCATATAATCTCAATACCTCAATAATACCTCTTCAATACATCGATACATATAAACCTTGTTACCAATATCATTTCACTTCCATAACAACTCTTTCCTCTAGTCAGTCTCCTCGAACAAGTACAGATAAAATCCTAATGCAAACCTCATCATCCCATACAATCCGAAGACACACTGTCAACACACAACCTCTGTGTAATCCATCTGAGCCAAATCTTCTACTCATTATGAATTATAAACAAAGAAATGCATACATGACCTATAACAGACTTAGTTCGAATAACTTTCAGTAATTAAGTAAGATTACGGAGTGTGAATGATCATAATATTTCACAGTGTGTACACCACTTCAAGAATTATGGCAGAAGCAAGCATGTGGAGTATTTCTTGTGTCAAGTGTCACTTCCTATTTCAATTGCTCACGAAAAATGCAGTGTAATAACTGTCAATGGTCTAAACCTAGTTTTTGGTATGTCATGTCGTTAGCTTCCTTCCTATTAGCATAAATTTATACAGCTTCCATAAAACCTCAGCTCATGTGACTTCTATGAAGTTTCTTGTACTAATGTCGTTTATGTCGAATTATAGCAGTTCATTTTCCTATCTTAAAAATATAAGGCACTGAGTGTAAGCAAAACATGCAATAGCGAGTAAATATACCAGTAGAGAACAGAATGTCAACAAGTGGATGCAGCACAATTCTTACAACGAGGCTCTGCCAAGCGAACAATCTATAATTAATACAATAGTGTGACCTAAACTCTATGATTGTACACAGTATATCAGCATTTCTATATACCAAATTAAAGAGTAGTTATGACAACAAAACAGAAATGTGTAAATATGCAATCCATAAGCAAGGCAGCAAATATGTTATCTAACATAATAAACAGGTCATTAGCATCATATCAGCATAAGCAAATAAATGTTCATATGTAATCTTAATAAGTAAACATGAAGGCGCAAGCAGATAAATCACAAAGTATAACTTACATACATAATCACAGTCAGCACAATTAATCAGGTGACAATTATAATTTAAATAAATAAGCACAGCAGGCACATAATAAAAAAAATATGACATCAGTGAAAAAGCAGTGCAGCCAAGCGATGCATAATATATACAAATAACAACCCTGTTCATTAATAAAACATTGACAAAAATCAGCAAATGTACGCAAGCACGTCGCTTCACAAGTAAATTCATAGAACATAAAATTAGCACAAAGTATGAATCACGTAATTGCGAGCAGCAAATTACGTCTAAAGTACGTACCTAGGTGGAAATATGTTACCTGAAAAATGAACTCAATTAATAGTTACCTTTTTTAGTTTATTAGTTTCTTCTTCGAAATTACATTCTTCCTGAAAATTTCTCGATAGCAAGTCGTCTTAACGTCGGACACGCACAGAATTTACCTGAAGTTCTTAAATATTTTGTAGAACCGTATCCTGAAAAATGCTGAACGTTAATAACATAATTCATTAAGTCACTATAGCTTTATACTGAATTTAGTCGGAGAAATTAGACTGTGTATTTGTTTACGGCTGTCAGTGCATTCGCACTGAGCGCTCGATCAGCTGTAGGTGCGTGACGTAGGAAGTAATTGTTTGCGGTCAACGACTGCCTTGTGCGCCGCGCAGACTTGACTGTTGCTTTGAGTATGTGCCGCCGCCAAAACACAGCGCGGTATCCTTGTATTTTCTGCATGTTTACATGTAGCTGTTAGTTTCTCAAAAGTATGTCATTCCACAAAAATTTTAACGTTAGATATGTGATGTATTCCCTTAGAGCGTCGTGATTTAAGAGTTTCTACTTCAACAGTGTTATCATGAATAATTTTGCGAATTCTATATGGACCGTTATAAAGCAGAAAAAATTTGCGACACCAGCCTTTTCCTTTGTGAGACATATGATGAGACTTAATTAACACCTTCTGACCAACTGACAAGATTTTTAAACGACCAGGACTTTTAGCTGATTTCTCTCTTCTCGCAGCCGCAGATTCAATATTTTGCAGAGCCAAGTTGACAACATCAGAATGCCGCAGTTTCCGTGAAGGCGGAAAAGGAACGATTTCAGATATGCGATTTGTCGGTGCTTTATTTTTTAATATCAATATAGGCGGTAAAGAAGTTGAGTCATTAGGAAGTTCATTCAGAATGTTTTGAAAAATATGAAGATACTGATCCCACGTTCTGTGATTCTGATGACAATAAAGACGACACAATTTATTGATTTCCTTCATCCATCTCTCTGAAGCGTTAGATTGAGGGTGAAAAAGTGAAATGAAAATTGGTTTAATTTTACGACGCCGTAGAGTATGAAGCCAAATTTTAGAACGAAACTGTGATCCATTATCTGATATAACCTTATCAACATGACCCACTTCTTTAAGAAAATGTTTAATGAAAGCGTTAGATACTGAACGAGCTGTTGCTTTGCGTAAAGGTGTAAAACACATATTTTGACGTCAGTTCACTGCTACGAAAATGTACGCAAAACCATTAGTAGAACGAACCACTGGACCAAACAAATCGACTGCAGCCATGTCCTTTAATTTCGCTGGAATGATAGGAAACAACGGTGCTCTTTGAGAAATTGTTGGCGGCTTAGCCTTTTGACATAATTTGCATTTGGCAAGAACAGATCGAATACGTTTTTCCATATTACTGAAGTAGCAATTTTCTCGTAATTTGTGAAAGCATTTTCTGGGACCAAAGTGTGCATAACTGAAATGCGTATACCAAATCAGCTTATTAACCCACTCATCAGGAATACAAACTAACCAAACAGAGTTGTCGACCGATTTTCGTTTAAAAAGAACTTTCCAGATAGATCGCAAAAACGAGGCGTGGCCAAATCGTCCAATCTAACAAAGTGTCCAAGAAAATTACAGACACCAAGGAAACTACGAACATCACGTTTTGTGGTACGAACAGCATAATTACGAATTGCGTCTAGCTTCTCTGGATCGGGAAGAATACCTTCTGTAGAAATAATGTGACCGAGAAATTTCACCTGTGAACGTCCAAATTCAGATTTTTCCAAGTTCACTGTAATGCCAACTCTTACGAAAATACGTAATAATGAATCCAAAATTTTGTTGTGCTCACTCCAAGAACGTTTAGCAATAAGAATATCGTCAACATATGAAGTAATATTGTCACGAAGATAAACAGGTAAAATTTCGTTTAAGCTACGAATGAATGCTGCTGAAGATACAGTAACTCCACATGGTAATTTCCGAAATCACTTTTGGGTAATATAGTCATATCCGGTTATAGTTTATCTACTGTCTAGATAGATTGATAGTCGAAGAGTTGGTTTGACAGATGCAAAGAATAGTAAAAGAGTAGGCAGCGGTGCAGAAAACTAAAAGGGAAATAGCACCACTACAGCTCGGGGCCCTATGCACGCTACGGCACATATTCACTTAGTGTAGTGAATCCCCTGAGGACTTAATAGCCGCACATAATTTCCAGTTTGTGACTTAGTGGCAAATTTGGCGGAAGTGCGTACATAAATTGATCTAACCATGCACATGGATGTATATCATTCTTAGAATTGCGAAATATCTTAATCTTCCGAACAGTTAAGAAGTATTTATAGTCAATGTTTTCGCCTCGTGGCGACAAAGACCTACCGAGTCTGTCCCAGTCACAATGACGATTATTGTTAAATTCACGCGCCTGGCGCTCTCTTGTTGCATCACGTAAATGAAACAAATTATTTTCTTCAAACCCCTCTGCTAAACTAACACTTGTCAATTTATCTGAGATCTCCTCAACTCCTCCCGATGAGTCACTTAATTGTTCTTTCTGTTTATTTACGTCTTCTGTAAACGTCGCGACTCGGGTTTCGGTGTTATCACATTTAGTAGTTAACTGTTCACACTGTTGCGTTAAGTTATTTATTCTGTCATTTGGTACGGATTCCTCGATTCTTTCAATTATTTCTTCCTTATCGTGTACACGTTGTAAATTCTGAAAATTTTTGTACTATCACGCGATCTCTTTCTTCCTGTTCTCTGTCCTGTTCCTCTTGTCTAATTTCTATTGAAATTAAACTATTATTGTGAGCATTCAAAATCGGTTGTACTTCTTCTCTACTTTCTTTCTTTGATTCATCTTTCATGTTTTTGAAACACGTCCCTATTCGTGAGTCTAACCGTGTTGTCATTGTTTATATCTCTGTTTTAATTGATCCTATTTGTGAGCATAACCGTGTTGTCATTGCTTTCATTTCTGTTATTATTTCAGATCTCAAAGTTCCCATCTCTGTTTTAATTGTTCCTATCTCTGTTTTAAATTCAGATCGAAACTGCTCCATTGTTCCCCTATCTGTTTTTAATTCAGATCGTAACTGTGATCCCAAATTTAATATTGCACTCATCAACTGCTCCATATTAAATGGTTCAAAATTCTTTTCGCCCCTAACATTTCCCGCAAAACTAGTTTCCTTCGTCATAGCTGTAAGGCCATCTGTGTTCGATACTATTACAGAATCTTCTGTCGTTAATCTCGTATTCTGTGAATTTTCTGATTGAGAAAAATTTTGAAATGGTTCCGAACTATTTTCCCGACTTATTACATTGTTTTCCACTTCATTATCCATCATACTGTTTTCCTCTGTTGGCGAGTTCGCCATGTTAACAATTTCGTTATTCTCACTATTCATCATTTTTGCCTTTTTCATTGATCGCGTAATCATTTACAAAATATACAAAACTCGTCACTATATGAAAACTACACACAATGACACTTTATCATCAACAATATCATTCACAGGAAATGTTTCCCTCAAACACGATTAATCGAACAATTGAAATAATTGCACTAAATTGTCAAACCTGTAGACAAGACAACACAAATTAAATTTTGAAAAATACCATTAGAAGAATGGCAATTACCAAATCTACACATGCAATATAAACTACAAATTACTACAACAATACTACTGTCTACTATTTTTACAATCAGAAGAATTCCAAGGGACGATCCGAAGCAGCGGTCGCCACGTGCATGGGGGATTAATTAAATAAAATGCAAATATTTTTAGAAGCTGTGTGTCCGATTAGGAAGTCTCGAAAACGGTTGGCCCTGACTAGTATTATTACGCAATCTGACTGCATAGAACAACAACAAAGAATGAAAGAAAATTTTCTGTTAACACAATTAATTAATTAAGTCCCCAGCAACTATAAAACCTACGAAACCAAAGCACAAGTGTAATTGTTCTGTGTGTGGGAGTGTGACTCAACGTACACATCTGGCACGGTTCTTCTTCAACAAGACAAGAAATTTCAAATACCATTTATACTGACATGATAGAAAAAAATTAGAAATACTATAATTGCGCAAGAAACCCAGAATTACACTCTAATACAAGAACACACGCCAGATGCTTTGTTGACTGAACCTGTAATGACGCATTATTCAGGACACTGAAATAATGAGAGAGAAAAGATATTTTTTTTTACCTTCGTTTATGTTGATGAAAAGCACTCTAAACATTACAATCTCTCCACACCGACTCGCCACTACGACATCTCAGCAAGCACTTACTACCACGAGTTCTCAACCAGCACTTTTCACTAGCACATCTCAACAAGCACTGACTACTACGAGTTCTCCCCAAGCACTGACTACTACGAGTTCTCCCCAACCACTGCCTGTGGAGGCGGCTGAATAATACTCTTTGGCGCAATCTCTGGCGCTGTGGCTCAGTGTAGCCACCTTTCACACTATTAAGGTAAATACATTGTTTGTTCTCTATCAAAATCTTTCATTTGCTAACTATGCCTATCAGTAGTTATTGCCTTCAGTAGTTAGAATCTTTCATTTAGCTGGCAGTATTGGCGCTCGCTGAATTGCAGTAGTTTGAGTAACGAAGATTTTTGTCAGGTAAGTGATTCATGAAATATTTAGGTTATTGTCAGTCAGGGCCATTGTTTTGTAGGGATTATTGGAAGTCAGATTGCGTTGCGCTAAAAATATTGTGTGTCAGTTTAGTGTTGATCAGAATAAGTAAAGAGAGGAATGTTTGAGTACATTGAATTTTGCTCAGCTGTTTGAAAATCAAGTAACGTAGAGTTTTACCAGCACAGTCATTTATAAATTTTTCCAAGGGGACGTTACAGTGTCAATTTGTCAGTAATAAATGTTAGGCATTGTTAGTAAGTTAGTGAATTTGCGCAGTCATGCTTATTATACTTTCATTAATTGTGGTCGAATTACCTGATATCACAACTAACTGCAACATCCGCTAGTGTAATGAGATTCTAGCGAAAATTAAGTTTACAGAAATTTTAATTCGCTTTTGGTTCATATTTTCCGTATAATCGTAGATAAGTCCAGTCCGAACGTATTTAAGAGTCGGCTTGATGCTGGAAAGGGGACTCAGTGTGTGTCGAATGCCTGGAGCAGGACCTGTCTGGAGCGGCGCCTGTGTCGTACAATGTGAGGCGAATCGGCCGCACACTTCATTGTGAACTTAGAACAGTTCACATGTGTGTGTCGCAGCGCTTCGATGGTTTTGCCTACTTTTTCGATTTCTCGAGTGCGATTCTAAGGATCTGTATTATTTCCAATTAAGGGTGTTGGTCGAGTTTTTGTACTTTTGCTGTTTAACTACACTCGGAACATGTATTTTTTGTTCCTGACGATCAGTCAGGCCATGTGAAACTCCTGGCAGATTAAATCTTTGCGCCGGACCGAAACTCGAACCTGCGACATTTTCCTTAAGCAGAAAACTGTTCTGTCGACTTTTTTTCTTGTACAATCGCACCGTTCTGGACTTAGACCATTGTCAAGTTTCTTCCCTAAAACTTCATCGATGGCGCATTACACTATACTGACTGTGCTGGCATAAGCTGTCGCCAGCTCACCGGTCGGCAAAGACGTAGCGCGAAAATCAACAGTAAGTGCTGGACCAAGCGTTCCTATCAGGAGAGAGGCCAGAGACAGACTCGCAAGCAGCACGCCGCCAACGCCCTCCCGACAGCAAGTATTTAGATCGCCACCACTGACCGAAGGGTCTCAGTCACTAGCCCAATGACTCACTAGCTTAGTTACTGACTCACCTCTAGTTTGATGTCTGTCAGGAAATTCGCATAGCAACCGATACTGCCTGCAAGAGATTTCTGAAGAACTTGTACCACAACACATGGACTCTATTTAAGTTAAGTAGCAGCTATCTGACCACGTAAATGTGTTAATCCATGTGTGCATTTGTGTTGTAGAAGCAGGATACCGGCCACCCATAATAAAATTCTTTCCTTTGATTCCGACGGTACAAAACTCTACAATGGTGTCCGCCTCCGTAGCGTAGCGATAGCGTTACCGCATACCACGCCAGGGTTCGATTCCAGGCGGGAGGCTGGATGTTGTGTGTCCTTGTTCATCGTTCTCATCATCATTGACTCTCAAGTCGCCGACGTGGCGTCACTTGCAATACGGCGGCCGAACTCCCCCGAATGGGGATAACCCGGCCAGCAATGCCATACGATCATTTAATTTTTTCTACAGCGGTGACAAGGACACTACACTGACTGAGCTGTCCAAGCCTGACTGATAAACTGTTCTCACAACTTCACTTCCGCCAGTATCACATTTCCTACCTTCCAAACATCACAGAAGTTCTTCTAGACACCTTAGGGCACCAACGCTCATGGAAGGAAGGATACTGCGGAGAATTGGTTTAGCTAAAGCGTTAGGGATTGTTTATGGAATTAATTTTTATTCTTCAGCGGAAATGTTAGCGGTACAGAGTCCGCATGACCTGCTATGCAGCCTACTATATTTATTGGCGAGCCGCTTTATTTGAAGGTTATTGGTTTTAAGTTGTTCTTCGATTCTCCCGTTTAGTTGTAGAAATAATGGTATTGATGGATCATCAAAGATGTAGACCCACTGTAGTCCTTGAAGAGATGGCCAGCAGCCATCTGTTGTGACTGTGCAGGTGCACAATTACCATTGAAGAGTCTTGCGGATAATATAGCAAGTCCATAAACCACCACTTGTGCACTCACAAAGTTTTTGAAATTGTCCTTAGAACCAGCAATGCTGTTATCCAGTCCCTTGCTGAGTTATTAACACACGTGCAAACACTAACAGTCCCTACTTCTCATATATTGTCCACATACTATGACCAACAGAAACGTGTGCAGTGAAATGTAACTAACAAGTTAATAATGTCATGAACTGGTGACAATTACAATTTTATAACATAAGAATACAATTACAAAGGTACAAAATACATCATTAAAAACATAATAATACAGATAACATTTGTAGTACAGGCTTTACAAAAGAATAGAAATAAACATATACATGAGTGTTACAAAAATAGTGACATAAGTACATACATAAAATAATGAGAATAGTTTTCGAAACATTAATTTCACACATGAACATTGAAACAGAACAGAATTGTAAACAACTTTACAAAGAAAATAACATATTATTAATGCAACTTATATTTGAGGATAACAGTATTCCTCCTCATAGTGAATATAGCTTAGTATTAGAAGAGAAAAAAATTCTATGAAACAGTACACAGAGACAGGAAGAAAACAAATACTCAAGGGTACACAAACACATAGTGGGATAACACCAATAGGAAAGGACAGGGTTCGTTTTCAGTGTAACATTTGGTACTGCAGTCCAACCCAAAACTTCATATATCTTTCCTCTTATTTCATCCTTTGTTTCCACCAAAAAAATTCTATCTAAGCATGCTTTCTGTATTTATATGGTCACACATTTCTTACCTCAACATTTATTTCCAAGAAAATCCTACCTAAACCTGTTTTCTCAATGCATTTCTTCCAATTCATCGCAACTCATTCTCTTAGAGGCTACCCCCTCTTAAGCTAACTTAAATCTACTGAGTTCAGATGCTAAACTAAGGGACGAGGCAATGCAGCATCACATAACAATTAATATAAACAGCAATTACCAAAAAATTGGAAAATTGCAAAGCAAGCTACCGTAAATCTAAATTAACAGATAAAATGCAAAATTACAACTAATATGAGCCAATGTGCAGCAACATGAAAAATCAATGAGTAGTAAAATTGGCTTAGCAGAGTAGCACAAATTAAAGTTCAGTAGCACTATGCCTGGCAAACAGCAGCTTATATCTAAACATGACATAGCTCAAGAAGAAAAAATATTACAGTAAAAACAACAATGCAGATAAGGGAAATGTATATTCACATCTTAATGTCTATGTAATTAAAGTGGTGCACCACAACAACTGATTGTAAAAAGAAATATTACCATGTACTTGAAAAGAAAATTATGAATGCAGTTACTAGTTCCTTCTTATTGTTCTTTCCAAGTGCTCCTTTTTTTAAAGAATGTGGATCATAAAATAATTATTTAATAGATCTGTTGACAGAAAGTGTTCACATTAGCAAATGCATTTTATTTTATAAAAGCAATGCTGCAACACAGCTGGAAACCAGATATCAAGTGAAATAAGCAATTACGCAAACCAAAGCATAAAAACATCATTCAATAGTCATGTGGCATTTCGTAAGTCAGTAGCTCTCAACTCTCATAGAAAGACACTTGTCATAATCAGGTGTGCAGATGTACGAATATTTCCCATCAATTCATAAGCATTTCAGCAATTAGCACAAAGTGCGAGTAATCATATGTTTTCAAGTAACGAGGGTGTCGCATTAGCGATGAAAGGCACACCCTAATGGCTTGTTCTCCAGGTGTTTTCCTGTGCTCTGAAAGGCACGCGCTAATGGCTTTTTCTCCAGGCGTCTGACACAGCTGGGTGCCCACGACGCATTATGTGTAGGTGGTCCGTTAACTTTCTTACGGAAATATTTACGACAGCAGTTTCCGCTACAGAGACAGTCGCATATAAAAATATTTCACAGGTCAAGAATTTGCGTTACAAATCTGTAGAAACAAAATGCTATTGATATAACAGTGTCCAAAAAAAATTTTCGTCTGCATTGTAATACATTCACGAATATACACACACATTTCATAACTCTTAAAGTACGTTTCTTGGTTTCCAACATCCTTTTCATAAATCAGAGTCCCTAAACACTACTCATTATTCCTTACCTCATTATACATATACATATTCGTCGACACTTCTTCAATATTTCATCATGAGAAATACGTAGCATAATAAACATTCCTCAACAACATAATACACATCGTCGTCGTAATAATAACATCATAACACCTCAGTCAAATCTCAAAATCGTCGTAACTTCCTCCAATAATTTCTAAGCCTAAAAAAATTCTCTGCTCATGTCAAAAGTGTCAGCTGCCTCAAACGTACTTTAAAAATCATAATCCCTTTACCAAATACATCATTCAAAGCTCTCATAGTATCACAATGGTTCCGAAAAAATATGAACAGTTTACAAAGTACAGACAAAATACAGTTTCGTAAGTGTGAAGTTATCCAACTGTGTAATTACGTAAACATCTGTCACTGATATAGTAAAAGCGTTTGTCTGTCTCAGTTAAATGATCAGATAGCTGTGTAATTATGTGTTGGAGAAATATGGTACCGATGTGTAAAGTTGTATAAGCAAATACCATATTAGCTAGGGTTCCTTGTGGTTGCCAAACACATGGTACACAAAGTAAGCGTGTACCCCCCTGAGGACAAATGTAATTATGCCCTCAGGTGTTACAAATTACAGCAATGGAATGAAATGTATCACGGAAAACTTTCTTTGTAATTAAAAAATCTTTAAAAATAAATGTTTCAAGTACAAAATTAATCACTCAAATACGTGTACTGTAGCGCTAAATGTGCGTCTTGTTGCAACATAATCTGTGTGGAAGTGTCGTAGTTATCGTCCTCCGAAAGCTAAGTTCTGCAGAAGCCAATGTACTTACCTCATGATAAACAAAAGTGAAATGCTTTGCGTATAGATATCGTAGTTATAATGCTTATTGGCGTGATGAAGAAAGTACTGTACAGTAACGTAATGTTGTGCCACGAAAAAGGCTGTCTCATTGTTGCTATACCACAAAAGTTACTACTAAAACATGTTTTACTTTCCAGAATAATACAGAAAAACTGTGCAGATATAAAACAGAAACACCGCAAAATCAACATTGTACATTGTCACTCATTAGTAGCGTCGTGATACAAATCGTGTAGCTGTCACATAAACTAACTTCTGTGTCATCTGGTATCTCTCAGAAAGCACTTTAAATTCAGAATGTATTTTCAAGTAAACCAAAATGTTGCATTAAAATCTCATTAGCAGTACTGGTAAATGTTCTAAGTATGTGAGCCTTATAGTCGTTACGTAATCGTCCAACAAACAAGCAAGAATGTACACACACAATAACACTGTGACGTCTGTTCACTATAACAATGCATTCGTCATTTCTGTTTAAATAAGTTCTCTTGGTTCTTGACTGGATATTTCACTTCAAACATTGTTACATGTTAACAGTTTCTTAAGTCTGACAAAGCATACTAAAAATGTGAAGTGAAAAGTTTGATGGCAAAGACAAAGTTAAAAAGCAGATTATCTTTCAATAAACGGTTTTACATGTGAAATGTGGTGTAAACCTTTACTCTTCCTACTATGCAAAGCTCGAGCTTCAACGGAATTATCATGTCGTATACGTCGGTAAAGAATACTGGAATTTTTCTCAAGGTTAGCGTCTATGTTATTTTTCTCTGAGCCAGCCGGCGCACGCGGCTGCCTGCGGTGCGAGTCATTGTCTGTCTCTTTGTTGGCGTGCGTTGTTATTGGGATTAGGAGACCTAACTTCCACAAATTCGCCTTGCCGAGAGGGCCCAGCTCTGTTTAAAGCTCGCCAGTTCTGATGGAATTCAGGGCTGTCGTTATGTCGGTAGTTTACATAGTTTCTTGTTTGTCGGTCATGTGGTGGAGAATTTCTCCCTGAATCGTAACTCTGCGCCGAACTGTTGCGTCTGAAGTTATTCTGCCTCCCTTGATAATAATTGTTTTGGTTACCATATTGTCTGTTTCTCTGATTGTCTCTGTGATAGTCATTACCATGGAGAGGTGATCTTTCCCTGTAATTATTACTACTCTGCCAACGGTTGTCATACGGGTGGTGTCTGTTTTGGTCACGATATGTGTTGTGAGAATAGCCTTGTCGTGTCCAGTTATTATTTCTTTCATCGTGGAATTGTGACAGATGTGACCTGTAATTGTTGTGCTCCTGTTTTCGCGTTCCGCGATTGTCAGTGTCAATTTCTAATTCTTGTAAGAGTCCCTGAAATGCTTCAATGTCGTCTTTGCAACGTCCTGCCAAAATAATATGTCGTAAATGTTCAGGCAGTTTGATTAAGCAAATGCGGATGAGTTCTGAGGGGCTGTATGGGTTTGAAAGATATTGATTCTTATGCAACATGTCTTCAAAATATTTGACAAGACTGGAAAATTCAGATTGTTCAAAGTGTTTCATCATCATGATGCTATGTTTTACACGGTCTTGTGTGGCTTGAGACCAATATGCTGAGAGGAAGGCATGGTAAAACTCTCCTTCACTGTGGCAATCGTGAATTACCGATCGCATTCTTACAGCTGGTTCATTCTCCAAGTAGCCACACATAAATTCTAATCTGTGTTCTAACGACCAGTTGGGAGGAAAACAATGAGAGAATTGATGGAGCCATGCTTGTGGATGAATGTCGTTGCCAGAATTCTTAAATGTTTTGAATTTACGTGTAGTAATGAACAGCTTATAGTCAAAATCATCATGTCGGCGAGTCGCATATCGGTCATTGTTAGGTCGTGTCGGCCGTTCCATCTCAAAATTCGGTGCACATTGCCAATTTCTTTCATAACTTCCGAAATGCCCTGTGTTATTATTTTGTGTCTGTTCCGTATTTGTATGTCCCTCTTCCCGTATTGGGGCGCGAGTGTCCTCAGAAATACGTAATTCTTGTACTACTTGTGCCAACTGATCTTGCACTTCCCGGATTTCTCTTTTGTACTGTGTATTGATTTGATTTTGATTTTGTTTGAATTTTCTAATTTGTTCATGCTCTTCTGTGTCAGTGAAGGCTACAGGTGTTGTGTCATTCAGATCATCATCTACCTTTGTAGATAAGTTAGTGAACTGATCTGAAAGTTCGGCTACTTTATCCGATAGTGAAATCATTTCCTCTGTATGTTTTTCTGAACCAAGTTTCAGAGTGTCCATTTGTGTTGCAATCGTCTCTACTGTGACCTTTAAGTTTTCCTGAGTTTTTGCAAGTTGCGTAACCGAATCGGTAGATGCAACTGAGTCAATTTTAGCTTGCAAGGTGTTGTGATTTTCATGAAAAATAGTTTTCAGTTCTTTTATGGCTGCTTCATGATTCTGTAATGCATTTTCATGCCGCGAAAAAATAGGTTGGAAATGCTCACAAATTTGTGATTTTACGTCATTACAGACTTTTTGACATTTCGATTCAATGTTATGTAACTTACTAGTTAAATCTTCACGTGTTTGTTCAAGTGTGGTGTCTAACTTTTGAAGATTTTGTTCCATTGTGTCTAACTTTTTGAGATTTTGTTCCACTGTGTCTAACTGTTGCTGTGTTTGTCTCTGATTTTGTTCCATTTGTTGCATTAATTGCAATAATAATGTATTAGTGTCTGGAATCTGTTTCTCTACGCTTTTCGGCAGTGCATTTGCACCGACAACATTCACATTTTGACAAGCAGAAAATGTGTCTTGACTTATTTGAGAAAACGGTGATGACCCAAAACCTGAATCTACAGTATTTGCGAAATTGTGTCCTGTCATTTCGGATTCCTGAGGCGAGCTGTTGCCGACCGATCGATCGATAATGCTTCCCTCTTCACTAATCGTTTCACTGTCCACGCCATTGTTTGCCGCCCGCTCCATTTCCCTATGCACAATTACCAAATTACTACTTTGAACATCAGTTAATTCATAACTCGGTGGCGCTAACACACTGCTCTCATTTTCACTGTCATTTCTCAGTTTACTTTGGAGCCTAGTATTACGTTTTTCACACGCCATTATTGTCACAGTATTTCACACGACAACACAGAAAAACACAATTTGAAGAGCAAAAATAAGAGAACACATTAACATAACACTGAAAATAATATCTAGTTAATTACAGCTGCGAAATACTTGGTGCAAATCTATATGCATGCCACAACTGTTTTACTGTACAACAATGAAAGGCTACAACTACAAAGGAGATTCTCTCTACAATTACGCGCTAGCAATAAACAAAAGCTACACTAAATACACAAACTACAAGAAAAATCAGAAGATTCCAGTGAGGTATCCTAGGCTAAGGGTCGACATATGAAACGTCCCCATGAACAATTTATACAGGACTGTGCTTAACCTGACACACAATATTTTTAGCGCAACGCAATCTGACTTTCAAAATTTCCTACAAAACAATGGCCCTGACTAACATTTAACTATACCTTTCACAAATCACTTACCTCACAAAAATCTTCGCTGCTCAAGCTACTGCAATACAGCGAGCGCCACTACTGCCAGCTAAATAAAAGATTCAAACTATGGAAGGCACTAACTACTGATAGGGATAGTTAGCAAATGAAAGATATTAATAGAGAACGAACAATGTATTTACCTTGATATCATCACAAGTCATAATATATATATCAGTTCATGACAAATTACAAACCTCCGCCATCTCTCTCCCCACATCCACCACTGCTGGCGGCTCACCTCCAACTGCGCAACGCTACGCGCTGTTCACAGCCAGCTGCCTAACACTACAATGGCGAGTATTACAACAATGCAAAGCAGCCACAGACTGCACACAGCACAGCCAGTGATTTTCATATTGAGCGCTACGTAATGTTGCCAATAAGAAAACATAAACAGCCTACTTACATACAGAAAACATAAACAGCCTACTTACATTGTAATCAACAATCCTATTAAAAGCACACTCCCCATGTACAACACTCCACTTCCAACTTAAAACAGACTCACCAGACACTAATATTGTAGTTTGTAGTTCGCGGTGATCAGTGTGCTGCTATGGGCTGCAGAAGTAACAGCCGTCGATGCAGCTGCTGAGATGCTGCGACCCCGCTTCTGCAACCGGCAGGACGCTGAGTCGAACACCGGAGATGTCACTGGCTGCTACCACGCCCTGCCGCACCGTAGACAGGCGAAGCCCTCAGCAACACCTCTAATACCAGCCGGAGGAACGCCCACCAGCTGAATTACTGGGCCTGTTAGTTTAGGGAGAAAAAGGTTGTCGGGGTTTGCAGCGTTCAGCTGCTGCCCAACAGATGCGCCTTCTCGTGGAATAACTGCGTGACCGTACTGCTTGGCTGCGCTCCGTCAGATGCCCACACCCGCGCAGTCCCCGCTGGCTGGTGAAGGCTCCACGAAGACTCGCGTTGACTTCAGAAGGACTCTTGATGTTTTGTTTCGTACCTGTGTGTCTTAGTTGCACACAAGTCCTGTTTATAAGGTCGCCACGGTGTAGTGTAACGACATAAGTTTTGTATAAATGATTTTCTTTTGACATATGACCATGTGCAGGCTTCGTCACCAACGTCAGTTATAAAACACTTCAAAATTATTTAAACTATTTTTAAAGTTGTCGCTGAATGGTTCTTGAACGAAACTGTAGTTAAAACATCGTCATTTGAGTCGTATGCGCAGAATTACGTCACTCAGTCCAATTGGTTTGCGCAAACTTTTTTCAATTTAGATGTCGTTTGTTTCTTCTCAGAAATTATATTCATGCAAGTTATCTGCTTTAATAAATATTAAAACCACATTGAATAAACTTCCAAGACTCAAACTTGCGATGAACGTTGTCAAAAATTAATAATCTTGTCAAATAAATTAGTAATACTTCTTCCTTAACATAATTCTTCAAATGGTTCAAATGGCTCTGAGCACTATGGGACTTAACGTCTGTGGTCATTAGTCACCTAGAACTTAGAACTACTTAAACCAAACTAACCTAAGGACATCACACACGTCCACGCCCGAGGCAGGATTCGAACCTGCGACCGTAGCAGTCGCGCGGTTCCGGACTGAGCGCCTAGAACCGCTAGACCACCGCGGCCGGCCATAATTCTTCATAAATAAATTCTCGGAACACGTATTTAAACTTTTGTAGTATACACTAGTTCTATATACTACATATAGACGTGAACCTGAGCCTTGACAAGATAGGACTTAACATTTACAACATAATTAAACTTTTCTATGACGTCCCACTACACCAGACGTTTTCAATTGGTGACAGATCTGGAGAATATGCTGGCCATGGCAGCAGTCGAACATTTTCTGTGTCCAGAAAGGCCCGTACAGGACCTGCAACATTCGGTCGTGCATTATCCTACTGAAATGTAGGGTTTCGCAAGTTTCGAATGAAGAGTAGAGCCACAGGTCGTAACACATCTGAAATGTAACGTCCAGTGTTCAAAGTGCCGTTAATGCGAACCAAGAGGTGACCGAGACGTGTAACCAATGGCGTCCCATACCATCACGCCGGGTGATACGCCAGTATGGCGATGACGAATACACGCTTCCATTGTGCGTTCACCGCGATGTCGCCAAACACGGATGCGACCATCATGATGCTGTAAACAGAACCTGGATTCATCCGAAAAAATGACGTTTTGCCATTCGTGCACCCAGGTTCGTCGTTGAGTACACCATCGCAGGCGCTCCTGTCTGTGATGTAGCGTCAAGGGTAACCGCAGCCATGGTCTCCAAGCTGATAGTCCATGAGGCTGCAAATGTCGTCGAACTGTTCGTGCAGATGGTTGTTGTCTTGCACACGTCCCCATCTGTTGACTCAGGGATCGAGACGAGGCTGCACGATCCGTTACAGCCATGCGGATAAGATGCCTGTCATATTGATTGCTAGTGATACGAGGCCGTTGGGATCCAGCACGGCGTTCCGTATTACCCTCCTGAACCCACCGATTCCATATTCTGCTAACAGTCATTGGATCTCGACGGGAGCAGCAATGTCGCGATACGATAAACCGCAACCTCGATAGGCTACAATCCGACCTTTATCAAAGTCAGAAACGTGATGGTACGCATTTCTCCTCCTTACACGAGGCATCACAACTACGTTTCACCAGGCAACGCCGGATAACTGCTGTTTGTGTATGAGAAATCTGTTGGAAACTTTCCGCATGTCAGCACGTTGTAGGTGTCGCCACCGCCGCCAACGTTGTGTGAATGCTCTGGAAAGCTAATCATTTGCATATTGCAGCATCTTCTTCCCGTCGGTTAAATTTCGAGTCTGTAGCACGTCATCTTCGTGGTGTAGCAATTTTAATGGCCAATAGTGTATACAGAGCGATGATTTCACAGTACAGGTCTTCGAATTCTGTGTAGTCGTCTTCAGTCCGAAGAATGGTTTCATGCAGCCCTCAATGCTTGCCTGTCCTTTTCAGGTCTCGGCGCAACTAGTGCTCCTTATATTTACCCTCAAACTGCTTGCTGTCTTCAAACCTTGGTAATCCCTCTTCAGTTTTTACCGCACACACTTCCTGCCATCACTCACTATCTGTCCTTCCAGAAACTATCCCTCCTCTCTGTCAAATTCCGCCGCAAAGCTCTTCCCCGAGACTCGATTCAGCGACTCGATCGATCACTGGATGCTTCCAGTGGCGTGACGGGCAGAGTGGGCGTGGCGCGCTGGGCAGCAGAGGGGGGCGTGGCAGGCGGGTGGTTGCGCGGCCGCCTGAAGCCGACGAGACCCTCGTTGGCTAAGCACAGGCGGCAGACGGAGCAGGAGATTAGCTTCTAGCGTTCCGTCGACAGCGAGGTCATTAGAGACGGAGCACAAGTTCGGATTAGGGCAGGATGGGGAAGGAAATCGGCCGTGCCCTTTCAAAGGAACCACCCCGGCATCGGCCTGAAACGTTTGAGGGAAATCACGGAAAACCTAAATCAGGATGGCCGGAAACGGATTTGATCCGTCTCCCTCCAGAAAGCGAGTCCAGTGTGCCAGCCAATGCGCCACATCGCTCGGTCCCGCGATAGGCGGCCTCCCGTAACCACAAATCTGGACGCTACCGGAACCTGCGCCGCACTGGTCATCTGAGCAAGTGTGATGCTGGTCGTCCAAGCTTGTTACTCAGGTTTGTGCTGTGGCAACGATACGTGGTACAGAGAAGTAGGAAACGTCCTTTTACTGAGGGCAACGCTCTGAACGCTCTGAACGTTCCAGAACCACATTCGTATCGGCAGCATGTAAAACTAATCCAGGTCGAATGATAACTATCAATTTCGGAAAATTAATAACTACCCAGAGATCAAGGTGTCGGATTGAAGAGTTGGTGAGACGCATCTGCTGATTTACCTATCTTTTTCGGCAACGTCATATTTCTCTGGCAAAGTAAATTTTATATTAGTTTCACCAAAACAGGCAGCTACAAATAATAAAAAACTGGTGTAAGCTGGTATGCTGCCACATAGACTGTAAATTACTGTGTAACGTATGTTTTTTTTTTTTACTTTATTTTTATTTTATTTTCAGACAGCTAATGTTTTACTCATGAAAATGACTCGTAATTCAAATTATATTAAAGTTACAAGAAAACAGATTGCACTAGCATAAAGAGGAAGTAATTTACTGCTAGAATGATGTGTTGTAAATACTCTGTTTAGGTTTTTATGTTGGTAACGCCACGTAGAGTTCTGTATGTAAATCACTGACTGTGCTGTGTGCAGTCTGTGGCTGGTTGGCATTGTTGCAATATTCGCTATTGTAGTGTTGGGCAGTTGAGCCGCCAGCAGTGGTGAATGTGGAGAGAGAGATGGCAGAGTCTTGAGAGCGGACGATCTGGACGTGTGTCCATCTGAAAAAGGAAATTTGTATGACTGGAAGTCGTGAACTGATATATATATCACTTTTGAACACTTGCATGGGGGCTTAATTAAATAAAATGCAAATATTTTTAGTAGCTGTGTGTCCGATTAGGAAGTCACGTAAACGGTTGGCCTGACTAGTATTATTACGCAATCTTACTGCATAGAACAACAACAAAGAATGAAAGAAAATTTTCTGTTAACACAATTAATTAATTAAGTCCCCAGCAACTATAAGACCTACGAAACCAAAGCACAAGTGTAATTGTTCTGTGTGTGGGAGTGTGACTCAACGTACACATCTGGCACGGTTCTTCTTCAACAAGACAAGAAATTTCAAATACCATTTATACTGACGTGATAGAAAAAAATTAGAAATACTATAATTGCGCAAGAAACCCAGAATTACACTCTAATACAAGAACATACGCCAGATCCTTTGTTGACTGAACCTGTAATGACGCATTATTCAGGACACTGAAATAATGAGAGAGAAAAGAATTTTTTTTTTTACCTTCGTTTATATTGATGAAAAGCACTCTAAACATTACAATCTCTCCACACCGACTCGCCACTACGACATCTCAGCAAGCACTTACTACCACGAGTTCTCAACCAGCACTTTTCACTAGCACATCTCAACAAGCACTGACTACTACGAGTTCTCCCCAAGCACTGACTACTACGAGTTCTCCCCAACCACTGCCAGTGGAGGCGGCTGAACAATACTCTTTGGCGCAATCTCTGGCGCTGTGGCTCAGTGTAGCCACTTTTCATATGCCCCTCCTCCACGGGCCAGAATTTGATGGTATTTTTGCCAGCATTGGTGGTGAAAATACCACCAAATTCGTCCACAAAAATACAGACAAAAATAAAAGATAATATTAATACTTAAATATCACATAATTAGTTAAAATTTTGGCTTTGCACTGACCTTTCAATAATCTAATATATAAAATACAGTAAGCAACACAAATTCTTTCATACATGTGACTTTACATAA
The DNA here is from genome assembly GCF_021461385.2 of Schistocerca piceifrons. Taxonomy (NCBI): domain Eukaryota; kingdom Metazoa; phylum Arthropoda; class Insecta; order Orthoptera; family Acrididae; genus Schistocerca; species Schistocerca piceifrons. The sequence continues at coordinate 92,225,751 of NC_060145.1, read as the reverse complement.
TAGTTTACACAATACACAAAAAATCAGTTTATACAAATGTTCACATAAAATGATTTCAATGATTAGTTCCAGCAGTAGCACCCAGCAATGGTCAACAGGTGCAGACACCAACAAGTGACATCATTCAGCAGAAGCAGTTCCACTAGTGGCACTCAGCAATGTTGAGCAAGTACAGACACCAACAGGTGACATCTTTTCAGTAGAAGCAGTCCATCAGTGGCACCCAGCAATGTTGAGCAGGTGCAGACAGCAAGAAGTAACATCATTTCAGTAGAAACAGTTCTAACAGTGGCACCCAGCAATGTTGAGTAGGTGCAGACTGCAAGAAGTAACATCATTTCAGTAGAAGCAGTTCCATCTGTGGCACCCAGTAATGTTGAAGAGGTACACACAGCAACAAGTCACATTTCTCAGCAGAAGCAGTTCCATTAGTGACACCCAGCATTGTTGAACAGGTCCAGATAGCAGTCCATAATATTCACTATCACTGATCACACTGTTCATCAGAGTTTATAAGCAGAAATTAAACATGTCCTAGTGGCACCAATCATGTAGAAAAAGTGCAAGTAACAGTCCATAATATTCACTATCCTAATCACACAATTCATTGGCAGAAATTAATCAATTCTAGGTGCCACCCATTATGTTGAAAAAGTGGAGGTAACAGTCCATAATATTCACTATCACTAATCAGACAGTTCATCAGCAGAAATTAAACATTTCTAAGTGTCACACATCAATGTTGAACAAGTGCAGGTAACAGTTCATAATATTCACCATCACTAATCAGACAGTTCAGGCATGAACAATAGTTTGAATCCACATACAAATGCTTTTACACTAAACATACAAATCATAACAAACACACAAATGATGTCAGATAATTGTCATATTAACTATTACAAATACACAAACATCAGTAAACCTATAATATTTATGGGTGTCAGTGCAAGCCACAACAAACAAGTAAAATAATATTTAGGAGATAGGTTGGGACTATTTGTTTGGGATTAGGAAAGGAAAACACACAAAACACATTCACTCATCTTTCATCCACATTAAGTACTACTGTGTAATTGAATAGTGTTAACTGTGTAAATGCAATTCTGTCAAAATTTGATGTTCATCTTGTGTATCAAGTAGTAGTGGCAGCAATGTATAACAGTCAATAATAGTTAGTCAACGTCATAGTCATCATGTCAAAACCAATGTTTGCCAACCCAGATCAAAATGTACGGTTGCTGAACAACTGTCAGTGAGCCAAGATACGCAGTTACTTCCTCTCTCCAAAAAAAAGTATATACTGCTTAGTGATTTAACAAAGTGTGTGTATAGACTATCTTCCTTCTACTTTAGTGTTCTAGTCTGTTATCTTCATCCTCCTTGTTCCATATAGACCAACAAAAGAAATATGCACCTCACTTACTTTACCTCTTATCCACCAAAACTCCAATAATCATCAGCATCACATAATCTCAGTACTTCAATAATACCTCTTACGTCGATACATATAAATCTTATCATCAATATCATTTACCTTACCTCTTGTCCACCTAAACCCCAATAATCATCAACTTCATATAATCTCAATACCTCAATAATACCTCTTCAATACATCGATACATATAAACCTTGTTACCAATATCATTTCACTTCCATAACAACTCTTTCCTCTAGTCAGTCTCCTCGAACAAGTACAGATAAAATCCTAATGCAAACCTCATCATCCCATACAATCCGAAGACACACTGTCAACACACAACCTCTGTGTAATCCATCTGAGCCAAATCTTCTACTCATTATGAATTATAAACAAAGAAATGCATACATGACCTATAACAGACTTAGTTCGAATAACTTTCAGTAATTAAGTAAGATTACGGAGTGTGAATGATCATAATATTTCACAGTGTGTACACCACTTCAAGAATTATGGCAGAAGCAAGCATGTGGAGTATTTCTTGTGTCAAGTGTCACTTCCTATTTCAATTGCTCACGAAAAATGCAGTGTAATAACTGTCAATGGTCTAAACCTAGTTTTTGGTATGTCATGTCGTTAGCTTCCTTCCTATTAGCATAAATTTATACAGCTTCCATAAAACCTCAGCTCATGTGACTTCTATGAAGTTTCTTGTACTAATGTCGTTTATGTCGAATTATAGCAGTTCATTTTCCTATCTTAAAAATATAAGGCACTGAGTGTAAGCAAAACATGCAATAGCGAGTAAATATACCAGTAGAGAACAGAATGTCAACAAGTGGATGCAGCACAATTCTTACAACGAGGCTCTGCCAAGCGAACAATCTATAATTAATACAATAGTGTGACCTAAACTCTATGATTGTACACAGTATATCAGCATTTCTATATACCAAATTAAAGAGTAGTTATGACAACAAAACAGAAATGTGTAAATATGCAATCCATAAGCAAGGCAGCAAATATGTTATCTAACATAATAAACAGGTCATTAGCATCATATCAGCATAAGCAAATAAATGTTCATATGTAATCTTAATAAGTAAACATGAAGGCGCAAGCAGATAAATCACAAAGTATAACTTACATACATAATCACAGTCAGCACAATTAATCAGGTGACAATTATAATTTAAATAAATAAGCACAGCAGGCACATAATAAAAAAAATATGACATCAGTGAAAAAGCAGTGCAGCCAAGCGATGCATAATATATACAAATAACAACCCTGTTCATTAATAAAACATTGACAAAAATCAGCAAATGTACGCAAGCACGTCGCTTCACAAGTAAATTCATAGAACATAAAATTAGCACAAAGTATGAATCACGTAATTGCGAGCAGCAAATTACGTCTAAAGTACGTACCTAGGTGGAAATATGTTACCTGAAAAATGAACTCAATTAATAGTTACCTTTTTTAGTTTATTAGTTTCTTCTTCGAAATTACATTCTTCCTGAAAATTTCTCGATAGCAAGTCGTCTTAACGTCGGACACGCACAGAATTTACCTGAAGTTCTTAAATATTTTGTAGAACCGTATCCTGAAAAATGCTGAACGTTAATAACATAATTCATTAAGTCACTATAGCTTTATACTGAATTTAGTCGGAGAAATTAGACTGTGTATTTGTTTACGGCTGTCAGTGCATTCGCACTGAGCGCTCGATCAGCTGTAGGTGCGTGACGTAGGAAGTAATTGTTTGCGGTCAACGACTGCCTTGTGCGCCGCGCAGACTTGACTGTTGCTTTGAGTATGTGCCGCCGCCAAAACACAGCGCGGTATCCTTGTATTTTCTGCATGTTTACATGTAGCTGTTAGTTTCTCAAAAGTATGTCATTCCACAAAAATTTTAACGTTAGATATGTGATGTATTCCCTTAGAGCGTCGTGATTTAAGAGTTTCTACTTCAACAGTGTTATCATGAATAATTTTGCGAATTCTATATGGACCGTTATAAAGCAGAAAAAATTTGCGACACCAGCCTTTTCCTTTGTGAGACATATGATGAGACTTAATTAACACCTTCTGACCAACTGACAAGATTTTTAAACGACCAGGACTTTTAGCTGATTTCTCTCTTCTCGCAGCCGCAGATTCAATATTTTGCAGAGCCAAGTTGACAACATCAGAATGCCGCAGTTTCCGTGAAGGCGGAAAAGGAACGATTTCAGATATGCGATTTGTCGGTGCTTTATTTTTTAATATCAATATAGGCGGTAAAGAAGTTGAGTCATTAGGAAGTTCATTCAGAATGTTTTGAAAAATATGAAGATACTGATCCCACGTTCTGTGATTCTGATGACAATAAAGACGACACAATTTATTGATTTCCTTCATCCATCTCTCTGAAGCGTTAGATTGAGGGTGAAAAAGTGAAATGAAAATTGGTTTAATTTTACGACGCCGTAGAGTATGAAGCCAAATTTTAGAACGAAACTGTGATCCATTATCTGATATAACCTTATCAACATGACCCACTTCTTTAAGAAAATGTTTAATGAAAGCGTTAGATACTGAACGAGCTGTTGCTTTGCGTAAAGGTGTAAAACACATATTTTGACGTCAGTTCACTGCTACGAAAATGTACGCAAAACCATTAGTAGAACGAACCACTGGACCAAACAAATCGACTGCAGCCATGTCCTTTAATTTCGCTGGAATGATAGGAAACAACGGTGCTCTTTGAGAAATTGTTGGCGGCTTAGCCTTTTGACATAATTTGCATTTGGCAAGAACAGATCGAATACGTTTTTCCATATTACTGAAGTAGCAATTTTCTCGTAATTTGTGAAAGCATTTTCTGGGACCAAAGTGTGCATAACTGAAATGCGTATACCAAATCAGCTTATTAACCCACTCATCAGGAATACAAACTAACCAAACAGAGTTGTCGACCGATTTTCGTTTAAAAAGAACTTTCCAGATAGATCGCAAAAACGAGGCGTGGCCAAATCGTCCAATCTAACAAAGTGTCCAAGAAAATTACAGACACCAAGGAAACTACGAACATCACGTTTTGTGGTACGAACAGCATAATTACGAATTGCGTCTAGCTTCTCTGGATCGGGAAGAATACCTTCTGTAGAAATAATGTGACCGAGAAATTTCACCTGTGAACGTCCAAATTCAGATTTTTCCAAGTTCACTGTAATGCCAACTCTTACGAAAATACGTAATAATGAATCCAAAATTTTGTTGTGCTCACTCCAAGAACGTTTAGCAATAAGAATATCGTCAACATATGAAGTAATATTGTCACGAAGATAAACAGGTAAAATTTCGTTTAAGCTACGAATGAATGCTGCTGAAGATACAGTAACTCCACATGGTAATTTCCGAAATCACTTTTGGGTAATATAGTCATATCCGGTTATAGTTTATCTACTGTCTAGATAGATTGATAGTCGAAGAGTTGGTTTGACAGATGCAAAGAATAGTAAAAGAGTAGGCAGCGGTGCAGAAAACTAAAAGGGAAATAGCACCACTACAGCTCGGGGCCCTATGCACGCTACGGCACATATTCACTTAGTGTAGTGAATCCCCTGAGGACTTAATAGCCGCACATAATTTCCAGTTTGTGACTTAGTGGCAAATTTGGCGGAAGTGCGTACATAAATTGATCTAACCATGCACATGGATGTATATCATTCTTAGAATTGCGAAATATCTTAATCTTCCGAACAGTTAAGAAGTATTTATAGTCAATGTTTTCGCCTCGTGGCGACAAAGACCTACCGAGTCTGTCCCAGTCACAATGACGATTATTGTTAAATTCACGCGCCTGGCGCTCTCTTGTTGCATCACGTAAATGAAACAAATTATTTTCTTCAAACCCCTCTGCTAAACTAACACTTGTCAATTTATCTGAGATCTCCTCAACTCCTCCCGATGAGTCACTTAATTGTTCTTTCTGTTTATTTACGTCTTCTGTAAACGTCGCGACTCGGGTTTCGGTGTTATCACATTTAGTAGTTAACTGTTCACACTGTTGCGTTAAGTTATTTATTCTGTCATTTGGTACGGATTCCTCGATTCTTTCAATTATTTCTTCCTTATCGTGTACACGTTGTAAATTCTGAAAATTTTTGTACTATCACGCGATCTCTTTCTTCCTGTTCTCTGTCCTGTTCCTCTTGTCTAATTTCTATTGAAATTAAACTATTATTGTGAGCATTCAAAATCGGTTGTACTTCTTCTCTACTTTCTTTCTTTGATTCATCTTTCATGTTTTTGAAACACGTCCCTATTCGTGAGTCTAACCGTGTTGTCATTGTTTATATCTCTGTTTTAATTGATCCTATTTGTGAGCATAACCGTGTTGTCATTGCTTTCATTTCTGTTATTATTTCAGATCTCAAAGTTCCCATCTCTGTTTTAATTGTTCCTATCTCTGTTTTAAATTCAGATCGAAACTGCTCCATTGTTCCCCTATCTGTTTTTAATTCAGATCGTAACTGTGATCCCAAATTTAATATTGCACTCATCAACTGCTCCATATTAAATGGTTCAAAATTCTTTTCGCCCCTAACATTTCCCGCAAAACTAGTTTCCTTCGTCATAGCTGTAAGGCCATCTGTGTTCGATACTATTACAGAATCTTCTGTCGTTAATCTCGTATTCTGTGAATTTTCTGATTGAGAAAAATTTTGAAATGGTTCCGAACTATTTTCCCGACTTATTACATTGTTTTCCACTTCATTATCCATCATACTGTTTTCCTCTGTTGGCGAGTTCGCCATGTTAACAATTTCGTTATTCTCACTATTCATCATTTTTGCCTTTTTCATTGATCGCGTAATCATTTACAAAATATACAAAACTCGTCACTATATGAAAACTACACACAATGACACTTTATCATCAACAATATCATTCACAGGAAATGTTTCCCTCAAACACGATTAATCGAACAATTGAAATAATTGCACTAAATTGTCAAACCTGTAGACAAGACAACACAAATTAAATTTTGAAAAATACCATTAGAAGAATGGCAATTACCAAATCTACACATGCAATATAAACTACAAATTACTACAACAATACTACTGTCTACTATTTTTACAATCAGAAGAATTCCAAGGGACGATCCGAAGCAGCGGTCGCCACGTGCATGGGGGATTAATTAAATAAAATGCAAATATTTTTAGAAGCTGTGTGTCCGATTAGGAAGTCTCGAAAACGGTTGGCCCTGACTAGTATTATTACGCAATCTGACTGCATAGAACAACAACAAAGAATGAAAGAAAATTTTCTGTTAACACAATTAATTAATTAAGTCCCCAGCAACTATAAAACCTACGAAACCAAAGCACAAGTGTAATTGTTCTGTGTGTGGGAGTGTGACTCAACGTACACATCTGGCACGGTTCTTCTTCAACAAGACAAGAAATTTCAAATACCATTTATACTGACATGATAGAAAAAAATTAGAAATACTATAATTGCGCAAGAAACCCAGAATTACACTCTAATACAAGAACACACGCCAGATGCTTTGTTGACTGAACCTGTAATGACGCATTATTCAGGACACTGAAATAATGAGAGAGAAAAGATATTTTTTTTTACCTTCGTTTATGTTGATGAAAAGCACTCTAAACATTACAATCTCTCCACACCGACTCGCCACTACGACATCTCAGCAAGCACTTACTACCACGAGTTCTCAACCAGCACTTTTCACTAGCACATCTCAACAAGCACTGACTACTACGAGTTCTCCCCAAGCACTGACTACTACGAGTTCTCCCCAACCACTGCCTGTGGAGGCGGCTGAATAATACTCTTTGGCGCAATCTCTGGCGCTGTGGCTCAGTGTAGCCACCTTTCACACTATTAAGGTAAATACATTGTTTGTTCTCTATCAAAATCTTTCATTTGCTAACTATGCCTATCAGTAGTTATTGCCTTCAGTAGTTAGAATCTTTCATTTAGCTGGCAGTATTGGCGCTCGCTGAATTGCAGTAGTTTGAGTAACGAAGATTTTTGTCAGGTAAGTGATTCATGAAATATTTAGGTTATTGTCAGTCAGGGCCATTGTTTTGTAGGGATTATTGGAAGTCAGATTGCGTTGCGCTAAAAATATTGTGTGTCAGTTTAGTGTTGATCAGAATAAGTAAAGAGAGGAATGTTTGAGTACATTGAATTTTGCTCAGCTGTTTGAAAATCAAGTAACGTAGAGTTTTACCAGCACAGTCATTTATAAATTTTTCCAAGGGGACGTTACAGTGTCAATTTGTCAGTAATAAATGTTAGGCATTGTTAGTAAGTTAGTGAATTTGCGCAGTCATGCTTATTATACTTTCATTAATTGTGGTCGAATTACCTGATATCACAACTAACTGCAACATCCGCTAGTGTAATGAGATTCTAGCGAAAATTAAGTTTACAGAAATTTTAATTCGCTTTTGGTTCATATTTTCCGTATAATCGTAGATAAGTCCAGTCCGAACGTATTTAAGAGTCGGCTTGATGCTGGAAAGGGGACTCAGTGTGTGTCGAATGCCTGGAGCAGGACCTGTCTGGAGCGGCGCCTGTGTCGTACAATGTGAGGCGAATCGGCCGCACACTTCATTGTGAACTTAGAACAGTTCACATGTGTGTGTCGCAGCGCTTCGATGGTTTTGCCTACTTTTTCGATTTCTCGAGTGCGATTCTAAGGATCTGTATTATTTCCAATTAAGGGTGTTGGTCGAGTTTTTGTACTTTTGCTGTTTAACTACACTCGGAACATGTATTTTTTGTTCCTGACGATCAGTCAGGCCATGTGAAACTCCTGGCAGATTAAATCTTTGCGCCGGACCGAAACTCGAACCTGCGACATTTTCCTTAAGCAGAAAACTGTTCTGTCGACTTTTTTTCTTGTACAATCGCACCGTTCTGGACTTAGACCATTGTCAAGTTTCTTCCCTAAAACTTCATCGATGGCGCATTACACTATACTGACTGTGCTGGCATAAGCTGTCGCCAGCTCACCGGTCGGCAAAGACGTAGCGCGAAAATCAACAGTAAGTGCTGGACCAAGCGTTCCTATCAGGAGAGAGGCCAGAGACAGACTCGCAAGCAGCACGCCGCCAACGCCCTCCCGACAGCAAGTATTTAGATCGCCACCACTGACCGAAGGGTCTCAGTCACTAGCCCAATGACTCACTAGCTTAGTTACTGACTCACCTCTAGTTTGATGTCTGTCAGGAAATTCGCATAGCAACCGATACTGCCTGCAAGAGATTTCTGAAGAACTTGTACCACAACACATGGACTCTATTTAAGTTAAGTAGCAGCTATCTGACCACGTAAATGTGTTAATCCATGTGTGCATTTGTGTTGTAGAAGCAGGATACCGGCCACCCATAATAAAATTCTTTCCTTTGATTCCGACGGTACAAAACTCTACAATGGTGTCCGCCTCCGTAGCGTAGCGATAGCGTTACCGCATACCACGCCAGGGTTCGATTCCAGGCGGGAGGCTGGATGTTGTGTGTCCTTGTTCATCGTTCTCATCATCATTGACTCTCAAGTCGCCGACGTGGCGTCACTTGCAATACGGCGGCCGAACTCCCCCGAATGGGGATAACCCGGCCAGCAATGCCATACGATCATTTAATTTTTTCTACAGCGGTGACAAGGACACTACACTGACTGAGCTGTCCAAGCCTGACTGATAAACTGTTCTCACAACTTCACTTCCGCCAGTATCACATTTCCTACCTTCCAAACATCACAGAAGTTCTTCTAGACACCTTAGGGCACCAACGCTCATGGAAGGAAGGATACTGCGGAGAATTGGTTTAGCTAAAGCGTTAGGGATTGTTTATGGAATTAATTTTTATTCTTCAGCGGAAATGTTAGCGGTACAGAGTCCGCATGACCTGCTATGCAGCCTACTATATTTATTGGCGAGCCGCTTTATTTGAAGGTTATTGGTTTTAAGTTGTTCTTCGATTCTCCCGTTTAGTGGTTACTGTTAGATCTCCCCTGCCTGCCGCGTACTATGTTTTCCTATACCACGTCGGCGTAGTTGTTATTTGAATTGGTTGTGTCCGCATTTTTACTCTACTCCAGTATGCCACGTTCTACGGGACTTTGGCTTGTTAATTAATTGCTGATTGTTGTAATTCCGGAACTCCTGCCTCTGAATCGTGAGGGGGATCTGAAAGTTTGTGTTCGCCATTTGAGAATAGCTCAGTATAACCTTAGTAATGCGAATTTCTTTAAGTAAGCATGCTCTGAAAGGTTTTTACTACCGTTTAAAGATGGCTCATTGTAACCTTACTATTTTCCAAATTGCAAACATTTCTTCAGAGGTTTATTTCTCTCTTGAAAAACAGCTTAAGGTTTAAAAAGTTTTCCTTTTTTATTGTTTTATTTTTTTTAAAGCACCTCAGGATACATGTTTGTTATTTCAGTACATCCATTACAGGTGGTATATAGTAATTTAAATTTAAGTTATCCACCCTTTGAAGGCGGCTATTTTTTAACTGTGGTCTTTTGTAAGCATTAGTTTAAAGTAACGTTCTCCTTATACCACTTGGTGGTAGTGTTAAGGCTGAGTCTCGGCCACTTGTTGATTAGCAAATTCAAAATGGTTCAAATGGCTCTAAGCACTATGGGACTTGACATCTGAGGTCATCAGTTCCCTAGAACTTAGAACTACTTAAACCTAACTAAGGACATCACACACATCCATATCCAAGACAGGATTCGAATCTGCGACCGTAGCAGCAGCGCGGCTCCAGACTGAAGCGCCTAGAACCGCTCGCCCACACCGGCCGGCTGTTGATTAGCAGAGTATGATGTATAATTGGCTTTTGGTGTGTTTAGTTCACCTACTTGTGTAACATTGCTCAAGTTATTCCACATGTAGCCTGACGCCAGGATCAGCTAGAGGACCAGTTCAAAATGGTTCAAATGGCTCTGAGCACTATGGGACTCAACTGCTGAGGTCATTAGTCCCCTAGAATTTAGAACTAGTTAAACCTAACCTAAGGACATCACAAACATCCATGCCCGAGGCAGGATTCGAACCTGCGACCGTAGCGGTTTTGCGGTTCCAGACTGCAGCGCCTTTAACCGCACGGCCACTTCGGCCGGCAGAGGACCAATGCTCAATCACTACGTTATACGTTGTTCTTCACTTGTGGGTAAAGCTACAAAATCTGTTGTCATTTTTATTTTTAGGTAACTGAAATTTCTGCTTTATTTACTGGAAAACTGTTAGACAGTTTAGATTTCTAGCCAAATTTTGCTTTGATTCAAATTTCTCTGAAATTTTGTTTTGGGGCCCATTTTACCAGTCAGATTGATGAGCTTGTTTGTAGGACCATATTTTGCTTAATTGCCTCAAATTAAAATTTGTTTTAATTAAAGTGTGTCTAACATCTGTTCTGACTATCAGTTGTGCTACTCAGATTGCTGAGCTCGTTTGTGAAATCATAGCTTGCGTAACTGTTTTCTGCATCCTACGAGTGTGTTGTGTAACAGCAGGTAAAACGAAAAATGACATTTTTGCTCCACACTCGAGTTGGGTTTCGTCCTGCCACTCCAGCAGCCCATGTCCTGTTATCTTGCCATATCAGTAGGATGTGGAGTTTCGGGGAGTCTTTCAGAGCCGAGTATGGTGTTCATCAATTGCGAGGCGTAAATGATTCACGTAATTCAGGTGATCGAAAGACAACTGCCAGCCGCCACCTGCATAATACGGTGATATGCTACAGCCTACACTGAGGATCTGGCTTCGGTGTGCCGTTCCCCTCACGAGCCCAACGTGAGGACCGCGTGTCTTCTGGGACTCGGCCAGTACCGGTTTTCCTCGCTCCTACCAGTGCAAAAAAGTTCAAAAGGCTCTGAGCACTATGAGACTTAACTTCTGAGGTCCCCTAGAACGTAGAACTACTTAAACCTGACTATCCTAAAGACATCACACACATCCATTCCCGAGGCAGGATTCGAACCTGGGACCGAGCGGTGGCGCGGCACGACTCTCTTCATTTCAGCAGCATCGCGAGGCCAGCTCTGTTTATTCTTGGCTATTTGTTCACGGTATCAAGGACTTACACATATTCAGTGGCTGTTTGCGTAAACAGAGGCAGCCTAGTGATCTATCGTCACAAGCCTTTAAAAATGAATCGGAACGATGGAATAGAGGAATCAGAAATCTCAGTAGCTATTACGAGGTAGCATATTAGACACGTACCACAAATTTCCTTATGAAACGACATTACAACACCACGCAGAAATAATTTGAGCATTTAGTTGGCGCCGGCCTGTGTGGCCGAGCGGTTCTAGGCGCTTCAGTCTGGAACCGCGCGACTGCTACGGTCGCAGGTTCGAATCCTGCCTCGGGCATGGATGTGTGTGATGTCCTTAGGTTAGTTAGGTTTATGTAGTTCCAAGTTCTAGGGGACTAATGACCTCAGATGTTAAGTCCCATAGTGCTCAGAGCCATTTGAACCATTTAGTTGGCAATGAAAGAACAAAAACTTACGACGGTCGGCAGATGGGATTCATTGTTTTGTACAAGGGTGAGTCAAATGAAAATAATAAATATTTTTTAAAATATTATTCATTGTGCAGAAGTGGTACAAAGCTGTATCACTTTTCAACATAATCTCCCCCATGCTCAATGCAAGTCCTCCAGCGCTTACAAAGTGCATAAATTCCTTTAGAAAAAAATTCTTTTCCTAGTCCGCGCAACCAATCATGCACCGCGTGGCGTACCTCTTCATCAGAACGGAACTACTTTCCTCCCATTGCGTCTTTGAGTGGTCCAGACATAAGAAAATCACTTGGGGCAAGGTCTGGTGAACATGGTGGATTAGGAATACACTCCAAATGCAGGTCTGTGATTGTTGCAACTGTTGTACGGGCAGTGTGGGGCCTTGCATTGTCATGTTGCAAAACGACACCTGCTGACAGCAATCTACGTCGATTTGATTTGATTGCAGGCCGCAGATGATTTTTAGGAGATCTGTGTATGAAGCACTTGTGACAGTGGTCCCTCTAGGTATGTAATGCTCCAAAATGACGCCTTTTTCGTCCCGAAAGAGAGTCAGCATAACCTTCCCTGCTGATGGTTCTGTTCGAAACTTCTTTGGTTTTGGTGATGAGGAATGGCGCCATTCCTTGCTCGCTCTCTTCGTTTCCGGTTGGTGGGAGTGAACCCAGGTTTCGTCCCCATTAATGATTCTTGAAGGAAGACCTTCTCGTTCAAAGCGCCGGAGTTCTTCACAAGCATCAACACGTCGTTCTCTCATTTCAGGAGTCAGCTGCCACGGCATCCATCTTGCAGACACTTTGTGAAACTGGAGCAAATTATGCACAGTGTGGTGTGGTGAACCATGACTAATCTGTAAACACACTGCAATGTCATCCAGTGTCACTCGGCGGTTTTCCTTCACTATGATTTCAACTACTGCAATGTTCTGTGGAGTCACAATTCGTTGTGCCTGACCTGGACGAGGACATATTCCACTGAAGTCACACCATTTGCAAACTTCCAACTCTATTTGTAGACTTGCTGCTGTGACAAACATGCATCACCGTACTGAACCTTCATTCGTCGATGAATTTCAAGAGATTTCACACCTTCACTACGCAAAAACCGAATAACAGAACGCTGTTCTTCCCTGGTACAAGTCGCAAGTGGGGCGGCCATCTTTATACTGATTCTGCGACGGTATGTGTGCATCTGCACTATGCTGCCGCCTACAGGCCATTCTGCACACTGTTTGTAGCATGCTTACTAACTTACAGGATAACGGCGCGAAATTTCGATTTGTTATTACAAATTCAAGGTTTTCATTTGACTCACCCCCGTATATCAAGAACACATTGTGCTAAATTTGCACACATTGAACAGGTGACGGAATTGATGGTACGAGTAGTGAGGATTCTGAATTCACACGCATTATTCCACTGCCGCCTGTAAGAGTTTTCGACGGAACTGAATGAAGAATGTATGGAGAGTTTATATATTATTACAAAGTATGTTGGCTAAGCCGAGGAGAATGCCTGGAACAGTTTTCGATTTAAACCCCGACATTGTTGAACTCATGAAGGAAAAGGAAGTGCAGGAACAATTAGAACACTCAGAATGCACTGCAGACCTCACCTTTTAAGTGTAAGGAAGATCGAGTCAGATGTTTCCAACCCCTTTTGTGGTATGCCATCACCCCCGTTGGGCTCATTTTGTAAGAGGAAGATGGGGGCAGGCGGGGTGTACCGCCAGAAGTGCCGCTAAAAGTGTCGAATTATGAGAAAACTGCTCGTGAACGCTAAAAGAAATAGTAGACTCGAAGGTAGACTTATGCTACGCCGGCCGGAGGGCCGAGTGGTTCTAGGCGCTACAGTCTGGAACCGCACGACCGCTACGGTCGCAGGTTCGAATCCTGCCTCGGGCATGGATGTGTGTGATGTACTTAGGTAAGTTAGGTTTAAGTAGTTCTAACTTATAGGGAACTGATGACCTCAGAAGTTAAGTCCCATAGTACTCAGAGCCATTTGAACCATTAGACTTATGCTACAGCCTGATATCAAACAAGTTAGATGGAAACATCTTTTCGTACCTTCTTGTATCAAAATCGCTTTGAACTGTACTGCTGCTATGATGTCAAGCGATCTGTTCAGCAATGATGTACTACTTCTCCCTAAGTTTGCAACGATTATGTCATCCCTAACGCTTACATGCTACTTCATAAAGTCACGCTATGTACTAAAATAATCCCACTCTGGTCGCTTTTATAATTGTGTGGAGCATTACCTTGGAGAAGCAAGTCTTGATCCTGAGAACAGCACAAGGTAAGGAAACTCTTGGTCCAGCCAGCGGAGTGCTGCTCTGGCTTGCATTAGACTGGACAGATGACGTTTGTCAACACGCCTACGCCGTGGCTCCATTTAACACGCCACGGCGATGAATCTCCAAGATTCAGAGGCTCCCAAAACAAGCAAACATCCGCACTTGCTTCTGAGGGCACTTTATGGTGGTCCATAACTGCCAACGATAATTCACTCTCTGCTATTCCATCACCATACATCATCTCTTAAAACCTGCCCTCGCTGTACCTAATTTTCTCCGCTTTTGTCGAATCCTTCCGGAAACTTTGAATATTGCTTCGTCTCTGTTTTTTGAAATCCTTCACTCGTCTACTGATCCGCAGTCTTTCTGAGCTTATAACACGACTGGAAATTATCTCTGTGTTCCAGTACAGTTTGGTGTTGTTCTCTCCAGCCAAATGGAGTGAAAAAGGCTATGCATTTCCGTCATTTTTAGAGATAAATTGTACTGTCTGAACAAGATGACTCAATGGTTAACAGCCTGCAGGAGCCCGGTTCAAATATCCGAAAGGGAAGCAGTGATTGAGAAAGGAGTGAGACAAGGTTGTAACCTATCCCTGATGTTATTCAGTCTGTATACTGAGCAGGTACTAAAGGAAACAAAAGAAAAATTTGGAGTAGTAATTAAATGTGTGTGAATTCCTACGGGACCAAACTACAGAGGTAATCGGTCCCTAGACTTACACACTACTTAAACTACCATAAACTAAATTATGCTAAGAACAGCACACACACCCACGCCCGAGGGAGGACTCGAACCTCCGCCGGGAGGGGCTGCGCGGTCGTGACATGGCGCCTCAAACCACGCGACCACTCCGCGCGGCGAGTAGGAATTAAAATCCATGGATAATAAATAAAAACTTTGAGGTTTGCCGACGACATTGTAGTTCTGTCAGAGACAGCAAAGGACCTGGAAGAGCAGCTGAACGAAATGGACAGTGTCTTGAAAGGAGGCTACAAGATGAACATCAACAAAAGCAAAACGACGATAGTGGAATGTAGTCGAATTAAATCAGACGATGCGGAGGGAACTATATTAGGAAATGAGACATTTAAATTAGTAAATGAGTTTTGCTATTTGGGGAGCAAAATAACTGATGTGGTCGAAGTAGGGAGGATATAAAATGTAGCCTGGTTATGGCAAGGAAAGCGTTTCTGACGAAGAGAAATTTGTTAACATCGAGTATAGACTTAAGTGTCAGTAAGTCTTTTCTGAAAGTTTTTGCATAGAGTGCAGCCGCGTATGGATGTGAAATATGGACGATAAACAGTTTAGACACGAACAGAGTAGAAGCTTTTTAAATTTGGTGCTACGGAAGAATGCTGAAGATTAGACGGATAGATCATGTAACTAATGAGGAGGTACTGAATAGAATTGGGAAGAAGAGGAATTTGTGGCATAACTTGAATAGAAGAGGGGATCGGTTGGTAGGACACCTTCTGAGGCATCAATTGATCACAGATTTAGTATTGGAGGGAAGAGAGGCTGGTAAAAGTCGTAGAGGGAGACCAAGAGATGAATACACAAAACAGATTCAGAAGGATGTAGGTTGCAGCAGTTATTCGGAGGTGAAGAGGCTTGCATACGATAGAATAGCATGGAGAGCTACATCAAAACAGTCTGTATACTGAAGACCACAACAACAACAACTGAGTTAATACTGGAATGGGACACGAATTCGGGAAAGAGCGATGTTCAGTGGGTTGGGTGAAGGTTCCAGCCGTCAGTATTCTGAGGACCCACGCCAGGAATTCCGACTCCTGGCGCCAACAAGTAGTGAGAACCGACTCAACATCGAGGATTGTCACGGTTCTCCAGGAAGGTGGAAGCCGAGGTCTGTGCGGCAAAACCGCTCTACCATATCAGCGAATAGATAACGAATGTAATAAACGTCAAAAAATACTTCAACTGTAAGTTCATCTTCAGTTTATCTTATAGCCAAACGGTTACGGCGCAATAATACGCATTTTTTTCTCTTTTTGGTCAAGTGTACTGACTGGTTTGATGCGGCCCGCTACGAATTCCTCTCCTCTGCTAACCTCTTCATCTCAGAGTAGCACTTGCAATTTGCTCTATGTATTCCAATTTCTCTCTTCCTCTACAGCTTTTGCCCTCTACAACTCCCTTTAATACCATGGAAGTCATTCCCTACGTCTTCACAGATGTCCTATCTTCCTCTTCGTTCTCCTTATCAGTGTTTTCCACGTATTCCTTTCCTCTCCAGTTCTGCGCAGAACCTCTTCATTCATTACCTTATCAGTCTACCTAATTTTCAACATTCGTCTGCAGCACCACATCTCAAATGCTTCGATTCTCTTCTCTTCCGGTTTTGCCACAGTCCATGTTTCACTGCCATAGAATGCTGTACTCCAGACGTACATTCTCAGAAATTTCTTCCTCAAACTAAGGCCGATAATTGATATTAGTGGACTTCTCTTGGCCAGGAATGCCCTTTTTGCCATTACTAGTCTGCTTTCGATGTCCTCTTTGCTCCGTCCGTCATTGGTTATTTTCCTGCCTATGTAGCAGGATTCCTTAACTTCATATACTACGTGACCCTCAACCCTAACGTTACGTTTCTCGCTGTTCTCATTTCTACTACCCCTAATTTCCTTCGTCTTTCTTCGATTTACTCTCAATCCATGTTCTGCACTCATTAGACTGTTCATTCCGTTCAGCACATGATGTAATTATTCTTCACTTTCACTCAGGACAGCAGTGTTGTCAGTGAATCGTATCATCCTTTCGCCTTGAATTTTGATTCCACTCCTGAAACTTTCTTTTATTTCCATCATTGCTTCCTCGATGTACAGATTGAATAGTAGGGGCGAAAGACTACATCCTTGTCTTACACCCTTTTTAATAAGAGCACTTCGTTCTTTGTCGTCCACTCTTATTATCCCCTCTTGGCTGTTGCACATACTGTATATGACCCGTGTCTCCCTACAGCTTACCCCTACTTTTTTTCAAAATTTCGAACATCTAGCACCATTTTACATTGTCAAACGCTTTCTCCACGTCGTAAAATCCTATGAACGTGTCTTGAATTTTTTTTAGTCTTGCTTCCATTAGTAACCGCAATGTCAGAATTGCCTGTCTCGTGGCTTTACCTTTCCTAAAGCCAAACTGATCGTCATCTGGCGCATCCTTAATTTCCTTTCCATTATTCTGTATATTATTCTCGTAAGCAACTTTGATGCATGAGCTGTTAAGCTGATTGTGCGATAATTCTCGCACTTGTCAGCTCTTGCCGTTTTCGGAATTGTTGAAAAAATGTTCAAATGTGTGTAAAATCTTATGGGACTTAACTGCTAAGGTGATCAGTCCCTAAGCTTACACACTACTGAATCTAAATTATCCTAAGGACAAACATATACACCCATGTCCGAGGGAGGACTCATACCTCCGCCGGGATCAGCCGCACAGTCCATGACTGCAGCGCCCTAGACCGCTCGGGGAATTGTGGAGATGATGCTTTTCCGAAAGTCAGATGGTATGTCGCCAGTGTCATACAGTCTACACACCAACGTGAATAGTTGTCTTGTTGCCACTTCCACCAATAATTTTAGAAATTCTAATGGAATGTCCCTTCTGCCTTATTTGATCTTAAGCCCTCCAAAGCTCTTTTAAATTCTGATGCTAATACTGGATCCCCTATCTCTTCTAAATCGATTCCTGTTTTTTCTTCCATCACATGAGACACATCTTCTTTCAATATATTCTTTCCACCTACCCGCTCTCTCCTCTGCATTTAACAGCTGAATTCCCGTTGCTCTCTTAATGTTATCACACTTGCTTTTAATGTCACCGAAGGTTGTTTTGACTTTCCTGTATGCTGAGTCTGTACTTCCGACAATCATTACTTTTTCGATGTCTTCGCATTTTTTCTGCAAGCATTTCGTCTTAGCTTGCCTGCACGTCCTATTTATTCCATTTCGCATCGACTTTTATTTATCTATTGCTGAGTTTCCTGGAACATTTTTGTACTTCCTCCTTTCATCGATCAATTGAAGTATTTCTTCTGTTACCCGTGGTTTCTTCGCAGTTACCTTCTTTGTACCTATGTTTGCCTTCCTAACTTCTGTGATAACCCTTTTTAGAGAAGTCCATTCCTCTTCAACTGTACTCCCTGCTGGGCTATTCCTTATTGCTGTATCTATAGCCTTTTAGAACTTCAACCGTATCTCGTCATTCCTTAGTACTTCCGTATCCCACTTCTTTGCGTGTTGATTCTTTCTGACTAATGTCTTCATCACTACTGTTTTATGATCTGAGTCTATATCTGCTCCTGGGTACACTTTACAATTCAGTATCCGATTTCGGAATCTCTGTTTGACCATGATGTAATCCAACTGAAATCTTCCGCTATCACCCAGCCTTTTTCAAGTATACCTCCTCCTCTCGTGATTCTTGAACAGAGTTTTCGCTATTACTAATTGAAACTTGTTACAGAACTCTCTCTTTCTCCTCTCTCATTCCTTATCCCAAGCCCATATTCTCCCGTAACCTTTTCTTCTATTCCTTCCCCTACGATTGCATTCCAATTCCCCATGACTATTAGATTTTCATCTCCCTTTACATACTATATCATCATACACTTTATTTCTTCCTCTTCAGCTTGCGACGTCGACGTGTATACCTGAACTATCGTTGTCGGTTTTGGTTTGCTCCGTTTTGATACATGACATCATCCAAGATTTCTCTGTAACCGCAAACAAAGATATTGTTAAATGTTTTCTTGGTTTTACCAGTCTGCATTTTATACACACGCTGCTTCAACCATTGCCAGTTATTTTGTTTCTCGAGTAAGAAAACTCAGCGTTCTTCTTCTTCTTCTTCTTCTTCCTCTTTTACTGCCTCGTTATACCAATTCAGCCGGCCGTTGTGGCTGAGCGGTTCTAGGCACTTCAGTCTGGAACCGCGCGACCGCTACAGTCGCAGTGTCGAATCCTGCCTCGGGCGTGGAAGTGTGATGTCTTTAGGTTAGTTAGGTTTAAGTAGTTCTAAGTTCTAGGGGACTGATGACCTCAGATTTTAAGTCTCATAGTGCTCGGAGCCATTTGAACCATTTTATACCAATTCAGTGAGTCATTTTCTGTCCATCTTCTTCAATAGTTTTGTTTGCGAATTGCCCAGTATCTCTTCATTGGTAAGGATCTTTTTTGTCGTTTGACATCTGTAAATAACTTTTTATTGTTTGTCGCTTGTCTAGATTTGGTTTAAACCATATTTTTCAGTTTCTTTAAATTCTCTGTTTTGTTTTTCAAATCTTCTAGGGTTAATTCTACATCTTTCACATCCTCCCTGGTTTCGTTATACCATCCTACTTGTCGCATCATGTTCCAGAGTTTTTCCACAGTTTTTATTGCTTATGTGGTTTCTGTTGTCCACATAATGTGACCAAAAAAAGAGATTCTTTTTTTTTCAGTAAAGTACCTGTAAAAGTCTCCAGTTCGCCGTACACCACCTCATTTAGCACTGTCCGTGATTGTCCATCTTTTTGATATTTCTTATTTATACAAGTTCTAGCTTATCTTCTCTACTTTCAGGATTTTGTCGATTCTGTTTTTCCGGGTAACTTAGAAAAGAGTTTCACTTTCGTATGTCACCTCTGGTTGAACCAACGTCTTGCATTCTTTTAATTTAGTTTTGACTGATAGACATTTTTGTTGTATATAGACCGCGTTAATGTTTTAACTTTTGTCATTTTGTTAGTTCTTTCTTGCCATACTGTTTTTTCTTCTAAGTTGTATGTTATAATTTAGCTTGTTTATTTAAATTGTTTTACCGTTTCTAGTTTGCTGAAATTTGCTGTTATGTAGTTGATTACTAGTGGATCTGCTACCATTATCTCAATCTTTTCGTGTGATATCTATAGTCCTATCTTTGGTGCCATATTATTTAGGCCTCTTATTTGATTTCTAGCTTCCTGAATGTCATTAGCTAGTAACGCTAAATCATCTGCGAATTCCAAGCAATTTAAGTTTATTTGATCTTTCTTGGTTCCAATTCTTATCTTTTCAGGATTTTCCTAGTGCCATTCCCCCATCACGGCAACGGCCTTGCTTCAGGGGTAACACCGGTTCCCATCAGATCACCGAATTAATAGCTGTCGGGTTTGGCTAGCACTCTGAAAGGTGACCGTTGCAATCTGCAGAGCGCTGTTGCCAAGCGGGGTCAACTGAGGAGCTACGTGATTGAGAAGTAGCGGCTCCGGCCACGAAAGCTAACAACGGTCGGGAGAACACGGTGCGGACCACATGCCACTCCATATCCGCATCGAGTGACGCCTTCAGGCTGAGACTGACACGGCGGCCGGACGGTACGTTGGGCCTTCCAAAACATGTTCGGACGGACATTCCCTAATCACGGACTCTAGAGCACAGTTGGAAAGTATTGGCGATAAACCATCTCCCTTTCTTAACCCAGTTTTAATCGTAAATACGGGGTGGCGCACGATTTGTGTTACCATTTTGTTTTTGAATACAAACTTTATTGTCAATACAATCTGAAAAGAACATATACTACAATGAAGAGCCGTCCATGGAGATTTGTTCTAACTCAACACATGCTCAATATGTCCACCATTTCGTTTCCTAACGTCGTTCAAACGAACACTTAAGTTAGTGATTACCCTATGGCACACGTCTTCCGTAATTTCATTGCAAGCTTGAAGAATAATTCTTCTGAGCTCCATTACATCACGTGGACGTTTCGGAAAAATTTTTTCCTTCAGGTACCCCCAAAGAAAAAAATCACACGGATTGAGGTCTGGACTCTATTAGGGGGACAATTTTGTCCGTCATTGAAGCGACCTGGAAACCTGAGTGAAATGATCCTCATGTCGAAATGCTCGTGTAAAAACTCCAACACAGTGTTGCGCCCAAAAGCGTACATTTTGTTTGTTTACCACACCGTCTAAATGAAAATGCGCCTCTTCTGAAAACCAAACGTTGTTGAGAGTTTCTTCCTTATCCTCCGCCCACTGAGCAAACAGTAGTCTCTTGCTGCTTGTGTTCTTCAATGAGCTTCTGTGCACAGGTCATCTTGTATGGGTACATATGGAGGTCACTTTTAAGAATGCGTTGAACGGAGCGTCTGGATATTGCCAGTTGCACTGCTGCCTTTCTACACGATTTCCCGGGACTTCTCTGTACAGCAACTCGTACCGCTTTAATATTCTCTGGCGAACAAACAAGCTTAGGCCGAGGTCGCTTCGCTTCCAATGCTGTTCCTTCCTGTAAAAAATTTATCGTACAAACTGTGGATGGTCTTCTTGTAAGGGATATCATGTGACAGACTGTTGTCGAAAACGCCTCTGAGTCACAACAAGGCTTTTCGTTTCAGAAAAAGTAACACAACTGCCGATCGTTGCTGTGTCTTCAGTCTTCCTTTGTCAGCCATTGCTGCTTACTAGTCTCCTAGCGGCAGTATAGTGAATTACACGTCATTTTGAAACCTTCCCGTCTCCTCTATTTCTCTTTTGTTATTACGCAATAACCGTCTCCTATATATCTCTTTTGTTACGCAACCTTCCCTTTTACAATAACCTATGTAACCTTCCCTTAGGATTTCTATCTCTTGCTTAATAATAAGAAATAAAATCTTCCCTTTAAAATTTATTCTCTTTCTCAATCTTCGCACACAAATTTAAATGCTGCTTATTAAAAGTGATTTGCTGATTATTTCCACGAAACATAGAATGTGTCGTCGTCGTGGCCCTCAGTCGTTATCTGCAATAACCCAAAACTGTTCCTTACCTTTTTTACTGTTACTGGATCGCCATCTGACTACTACATCGAACTGCGACATGAATATACTTACTCTGTTTTACTATACTCTATTAGCTGCTGGTGGGTTGTCATAATAAGTGGCTGTATTTATTACCAAAGCTGACGTTATTCTTTAATAGCAAAGCTGACGTTATTCTTTAATTAATTTGACTGAAGTTACGTAATTCATAGTTAAACTTTTTCATGACAACAATAAAATTTTGCAAAGGTTTACGTTGATGGTTTTTGGGATGGATTATAATTAGAAATGCAATATTGCTGGCAAAAGTTAATTATATTCTGAATGAAATGATTTTACAAACGTTCAAATGGGACTTACTTTTTACAATAACCTTACAACTAGCAATGCGCAAACATACCTTCAGTAGTCCTGAGTTTCTCAAAAAATTAATTCAATAATATTTGTTCCTCTTATTATAATAGTTAGCTGATGTCTCTGTACATCCGTTTATAATCTCTTGTAAAACATAGCTAGTGGCTGGCAGGCACACCACTCCTCTCAACCTCTCGCTTCAGACCTGCTACCGACTCGCTTCACATCTCGCTTACTACTGACTTCCTACGAACGCTAAAGTGCGGTCTCTCCTGCCAACAATGCTTTCTGGTGCAGACAATCCCTGCTACCTTTACAAAATGTATCAATGTGCGGTCTTTCCCGCTCTTTTCTTAAAATGTTCTCCCGCCCTTTTTAAAGTTACATCGACAATACTTTGGTGCAGATATTCCCTGCTACCACAATTATTTCCAACATGACAAATATTGAGATTTTCACTCTGCAGCGGAGAGTGCGCTGATATGAAACTTCCTGGCAGATTAAAACTGTGTGCCCGACCGAGACTCGAACTCGGGACCTTTGCCTTTCGCGGGCAAGTGCTCTACCAACTGAACTACCGAAGCACGAATCACGCCTGGTACTCACAGCTTTACTTCTGCCAGTACCTCGTCTCCTACCTTCCAAACTTTACAGAAGCTCTCCTGCGAACCTTGCAGAACTAGCACTCCTGAAAGAAAGGATATTGCGGAGACATGGCTTAGCCACAGCCTGGGGGATGTTTCCAGAATGAGATTTTTACTCTGCAGCGGAGTGTGCGCTGATATGAAACTTCCTGTCAGATTAAAACTGTGTGCCCGACCGAGAGCACTTGCCCGCGAAAGGCAAAGGTCCCGAGTTCGAGTCTCGGTCGGGCACACAGTTTTAATCTGACAGGAAGCTTCATATCAGCGTACACTCCGCTGCAGAGTAAAAATCTCATTCTGGAAACATCCCCCAGGCTGTGGCTAAGCCATGTCTCCGCAATATCCTTTCTTTCAGGAGTGCTAGTTCTGCAAGGTTCGCAGGAGAGCTTCTGTAAAGTTTGGAAGGTAGGAGACGAGGTACTGGCAGAAGTAAAGCTGTGAGTACCGGGTGTGAGTCGTGCTTCGGCAGCTCAGTTGGTAGAGCACTTGCCCGCGAAAGGCAAAAGTCCCGGGTTCGAGTCTCGGTCGGGCACACAGTTTTAATCTGCCAGGAAGTTTCATGACAAATATTAATTATTCCTACTTAATAAAATATAAACATCTTTCGTAAATTGTGGTTTGACTCTAGGCGCTCAGTCAGGAACAGCGCGACTGCTGCGGTCGCAGGTTCGAATCCTGCCTCGGGCATGGATGTGTGTGATGTCTTTAGGTTAGTTAGGTTTAAGTAGTTCTAAGTTCTAGGGGACTGATGACCTCAGATGTTAAGTCCCATAGTGCTCAGAGCCATTTGAACCATTTTTTTTGTGGTTTGACAATAGACAATAGAAATATACACTTCTTACAATTTCGTAACTCTTTTGTTTTTCCAAGCTCTGCTGGTACTGCTGTAGAAATCCCAGCGGAATATCTAATGTGCGTCGTAAATTGTGAAAGAAAGAATTGATAACACGTTTCGTGCGCCACCCTGTAGCTCAGATAATTCACCTCTTGCTTTAGAGATGAGATTGTCATTTTTATTAATTTGGGAAAGAGCCCGAAATTCCTTAGCAGCTTCATTCACTATATTTGAACGCAGATCTTTGCTCTGTTTCTCGGTGGGCACAGAACCTAGGTCTGAAACTAAACCCCAAGAAATCCCAGGTCAATCTTATATCTCATCCAAAATTAATCAGCCGGTACTTTCGCGAAACAGTCCCTCTAATACTCCTCAATGGTACCCAACTACCATACCAAAAAACAGTAAAAGAGCTTGGAATAATCTTGTATGAACACCTAAACTGGGAAGAACAAACAGTCACAGCTTGCCGGAAATCGCTCTCCTCCCTACATGCAATCCAAAAATATAGAAAAATATTTCCAACCCATGTTAAACAAAAATTAGGCCAAACACTAGTCTTGCCTAATCTTTACCACTGTGATGTAGTTCAACACGGCACAAATAGTGAAAAATCGAGTTTCGTTCAGCTAGTGATGAACGCTTGCGTTAGTTACGTATGCAATATACGGTTGTATGATCATATCAGTCCTCCATACTCCCAGCTAGGTTGAATACACCCACATAAGGCACGCGATCTCCACACGATGTGCTTACTTCATCGATTTCTTAGCCACTGGTGCCCCCGATACTTATCTTCTCACATTAAACACCTATCATCATTCCACAACCGCAATACCAGATGGGATACGTCGAGCATCTTGGCTGGACCTTTACGTAACACAAAATGTTTCTCCGTGTCATTCTCCATCTCAGCCATACGAGTATGGAACGCGCTCCCCTGTGATCTGCGTCTAATCCAGAACCACTCAACATTCAAGAGGGAACTCAAAACTTACATATTAGGGACGGTATAGCCACCATTGTTGTGCCCCTCTCATCTCTTTCTTTCTCCTCTCCATCATAGCTTCGAATTTTACCATTCTATTCCTCTTCCTCTAACCTAGCTACCTCTTCTATATCTTTCACCCCATTCTATCGTCTTATGTCTCTGCTCGATGAGAATAACTCACAAGCTGCAAGAACATAACGAGAAAATTCCCAACTAGCAATAGGGCTGACATTCATAAAAGAAAAATATGCTTACCTAGTCATTACTACTATTATTATTGATTGTTATAATTCTTTTGATTGTTACAATTATCATTGTACTACTGTTATAATCTCTATTTTTTCTTCTTTAACATTAATACTGTATAGCACGTTATATGTCCTTAATGTTCTATACAAACTGAAATTCGTTCAGTTTGAGTATGCCTGGTTAGGTGAAAGAGGGGGCCTGAAGGCCATAATCTTGCCAGGTAAAATAAATGCATAAATAAATAAAATAAATATTTAACGTCTCATTTCCTAATCTAATTCGCCCACTTTCTATTACCTTAGTTTCAATTTGGTTCAAATGGCTCTAAGCACTATGGGACTTAACTGCTAAGGTCATCAGTCCCCTAGAACTTAGAACTACGTAAACCTAACTAACCTACGGACATGACACACATCCATGCCCGAGGCAGGATTCGAACCTGCGACCGTAGCGGTCGCGCGGTTCCAGGCTGTAGCGCCTAGAACCGCTCGGCCACCCCAGCCGGCAGTTTCAATATATAACGCCTTTTCGGCCTGCAGTGCGGCGCTGTGCGGGGAGTACCCGCCAGGCCCCGCTCGGTGCTGGCTGTTCCGCGAAGAGCCACGCCGCTCCGGCCTCAGACACGGCGAGCCGCAGGGCAGCCGCGCCGCCGCAGCCTAGCACAAGGCGGGGGCAGTGTGTTCTCCTGTGTTCTCTCGCAGAACACGTGTCGGCAAACGTAAGCAACGCCCACCGAGCTCACACGTGCCCGGCACGTGCCGCACTGGCTTGCTCCACTTGGCCCGCGTACCGGCCGATCGCCCAACCAAAGCTCCGGGTACCACCAGTAAATGGAACCTTCTGTAACTTGCGTGAACCGAAACAGCTTATAGTGTATATGTACGACGTAATGCACTCGACAGACCACAATATAAGGACCTGACGTTACTGACGTATTTCACGAGCAGTCAGAAACTATGAAACTTCACGTTTCCGAGGCGTACTAACTAATCCGTAAAACTGCAGGAATTCAGCAGTAACCAAACTTTCTCTTCTGCTACTATTTTGCCTGTAAACGCTTCAACCTTGTACGAAGCGAGCCCCAAAGACTGACGATGAAACACCGGCGATGTGACGAATACACGACACTTTGATTCTAATATAACAATGGTTTGAGGAGACAAAAGTCATGGGATAGCCATATGCGCATATACAATAGCAGGTAGTATCGCGCACACAACGCGTAAAACGGTAATGAATTACACTACTGCCCTCTAAAATTGCTATACCACAAAGATGACGTGCTACAGACGCGAAATATAACCGACAGGAAGAAGATGCTGTGATATACAAATGATAAGCTTTTCAGAGCATTCACACAAGTTCGGCGCCGATAACGAAACCTACAACGTGCTGACACGAAGAAAGTCTCCAACCAATTTCTCATACACAAACAGCAGTTGACCGGCGTTGCCTGGTGAGACGCTGTTATGATGCCTCGTGTAATGGGGAAAAATGCGTACCATCACGTTTCAGACTTTGATAAAGGTCGGATAAAAGCCTATCGCGATTGCGGTTTATGGTAGCGCGACATTGCTGCTCGCGTTGGTCGAGATCCAATGACTGTTAGCAGAATATGGAATCGGTGGGTTCAGGAGGGTAATACGGAACGTCGTGCTGGATCCCAACGGCCTCGTATAACTAGCAGTCGAGATGACAGGCATCTTATCCGCATGGCTGTAACGGATCGTGCAGCCTCGTCTCGATCCCTGAGTCAACAGATGGGGACGTGTGCAAGACAACAACCATCTGCACGAACAGTTCGACGACGTTTGCAGCATCATGGACTATCAGCTCGGAGACCATGGCTACGGTTACCCTTGACGCTGCATCACAGACAGGAGCGCCTGCGATGGTGTACTCAACGACGAACCTGGGTGCACGAATGGCAGAACGTCATTTTTTCGAATGAATCCAGGTTCTGTTTACAGCATCATGATGGTCGCATCCGTATTTGGCGACATCGCGGTGAACGCACATTGGAAGCGTGTATTCGTCATCGCCATACTGGCGTATCAGCCCGAGTGATGGTATGGGGTGCAATTGGTTACACGTTTCGGTTACCTCTTGTTCGCATTGACGACACTTTGAACAGTGGACGTTACATTTCAGATGTGTTACGACCCGTGGCTCTACCCTTCATTCCATCCCTGCGAAGCCTTACATTTCAGCAGGGCCCGCATCTCGTGGTCGTGCGGTAGCGTTCTCGCTTCCCACGCCCGGGTTCCCGGGTTCGATTCCCGGCGGGGTCAGGGATTTTCTCTGCCTCGTGATGGCTGGGTGTTGTGTGTTGTCCTTAGGTTAGTTAGGTTTAAGTAGTTCTAAGTTCTAGGGGACTGATGACCGTAGCAGTTAAGTCCCATAGTGCTCAGAGCCATTTCAGCAGGATAATGCACGACTGCATGTTGCAGGTCCTGTACGGGCCTTTCTGGGTACGGAAAATGTTCGACTGCTGCCCTGGCCAGCACATTCTCCATATCTCTCACCAATTGAAATCGTCTGGTCAATGGTGGCCGAGCAACTGACGCGTCACAATACGCCAGTCACTACTCTTGATGAACTGTGGTATCGTGTTGAAGCTGCATGGTCAGCTGTACATGTACACGCCATCCAAGCTCTGTTTGACTCAATGCCCAGGCGTATCAAGGCCGTTATTACGGCCAGAGGTGGTTGTTCTCTGTACGGATTTCTCAGGATCTACGCACCCAAATTGAAAATGTAATCACATGTCAGTTCTAGTATAATATATTTGTCCAGTGAATAACCGTTTATCATCTGCATTTCTTCTTCGTGTAGCAGTTTTAATGGCCAGTAGTGTAGCTAAGCTGTCATTTGTACTTACATGATTGATGCGAAAAGGTTTCCGACGCGATTATAGCCGCTCGACGGGAATTAATAAACTTTGAACACGGAATGGTAGTTGGATCTAGGCGCACGGGACATTACGTTTCGGAAATAGTTACGGAATTCAATATTCTGAGATGCACAGTGTCAAGAGTGTGCCGAGTACACCAAATTTCTGGCTTACCACTCACCACAGACTACGCAGTGGCTGACGGCCTTCGCTTAACGGCCTAGAGCAGCGGCGTTTGCGTAGAGTTCTCAGCGCTGAATGACTAGAAACACTATCTGGAATAACCGCAGAAATTAACGTCGAACGTACGGTGAATGTACCAGTTAGGTCAGCGCGGTGAAATGTGGTGTTAATGGGCTATGGGAGCTCCCCTCCTGGGTTTGTGGCCATATCGGTTGGACCTCAGACAACTGGAAAACCCTAGCCTGGTCAGAGGTTTCCCGCTTTCAGTTAGTAGCAGCTGATGGCGCAGACCACACGAAGCCATGGACCCAAGTTGTCAACAATACGCTGTGGCTCCATAATGGTCCGTGTTTACATGCAATGCAAACTGTGCGCTCTGGTCCAATTAAAACGATCATTGACAGGAAATGGTTATGTTCGGCTACATGGAGACTGTCA
Source organism: Schistocerca piceifrons (assembly GCF_021461385.2). Lineage (NCBI taxonomy): Eukaryota > Metazoa > Arthropoda > Insecta > Orthoptera > Acrididae > Schistocerca > Schistocerca piceifrons. The sequence continues at coordinate 92,197,091 of NC_060145.1, read as the reverse complement.
GCTATTCATGAGGTTTATGTTCCCAAACAACGGTGCGATTTTTATGGGTGACATTGCGCCTTGTCACCAAGCCACAACTGTTCGCGACCGGTTTGAAGAACATTCTGGACAATGCGAACGAATGATGTGGACACCAAGGCCGCCTTACATGAATCCCATCGCACATTTATGGGACATAATCGAGAGCTCAGTATGTGCACAAATTCCTGCACCCGCAACACTTTCGCGATTATGGACGGCTACCCGCCCCCAGTAGCTGAGTGGTCAGCGCGACAGAATGTCAATCCTAAGGGCCCAGGTTCGATTCGCGGCTGGGTCGGAGATTTTCTCCGCTCAGGGACTGGGTGTTGTGTTGTTCTAATCAACATCATTTCATTCCCATCGACGGGCAAGTCGCCGAAGTGGTGTCAAATCGAAAGACTTGCATCCGGCGGACGCTCTACCCGACGGAAGGCCTTTGTCACACTACATTTGCATTTATGGACGGCTATAGGAGGTTGCACGACTTTCGCCACCTCAGTGTATTTCTTACGGAAGCTACAAAAGGAGGGCATGCTTCCGCAGGGAATATGTCTTCTTAAATAAGTGATGTCCTCTCTGAACATAAAGTCAATGTTATTTTCCTGCCTTCACGAAAGACAGCGCCGGAAAATCGCTCTGTGAATTGTGACCTGATTCTACGGAAGGCAAACGTCTATGATATTACTAGACAGTGTGGTGTTTTACATACGAGGTATACTCTACGCATAGTTCAAGAGCGTTAAATGGAGCATGACGCTATACACGCCTGCCACAGCCTGATATATCTGCAGTGCAGGGACCGAGCAATGTATTCAGGTAGCCCACATTATGGAGTACGAAAAGTCCAAGTTTCAACATCTGTATCATCCATATGGTATTCGATTTTTACAGAACCTATCATGATGATGCTTTCAACCATGATAATGTGTGAAACCTGGAACTGGCAGTAGTCACATGTCACAGAAAATGATACTGCCTACTGTCGACCATAATTTGCGACTCAGCGACCCTTACAGAGGGCATCACGGTAGCGTGTATCTCTGCCACCCGTATGGTATTTCGTCCACTATAGTCTTGCCGCGGGGGTGGCCGCGCAGTCTAGGGGCCTTGCCACGGTTCGTGTGGCTCACCCTGTCGGAGGTTCGAGTCCTCCCTCTGGCATGAGCGTGTGTGTGTTGTCCTTAGCGTAAGTTAGTTTAAGTTGGATTAAGCAGTGTGTAAGCTTAGGGACCGATGACCTCAGTAGTTTGGTCCCACTTACCACCACTATAATCTTCCGCAAACCGCGTACAGAACTCTTGTCCGACCTTTTCTTGAGGACTGCTTGAGAGTTCGGGACCCCCATCAGGTGGCATAAGGGAGGACATTGAATTCAGAGGTGTGCTCGTAGATTTGTTACGATTCGCTCCGGTTGGTACCAGACTTCACAGTAATGCTGCGTGAGCTCAGGTCGGACGCATCAGACGGAAGAAGACCATCTTCGCGCGAAACGCTATTAAGGAAGCTTAGAGAACCTACATTTGCAACAGACTGCACAGTGATTCTACTGCTTGCAACGTTCATATCGTGTGAGACTGCGAGGACAGGATAAGAGCTCTTATGGCCCCTAAGGAGTCATACGGGAAATCATCTTCCCTCGATCCTACTGCGAGTGAAACAGGAAATGGAATGACTAGTGCCACCGTCATGCAATTAACAGTGGATAGCATAGTTTCTACACTCATGCTCATAAATTAAGGATAATTGCAAAATGTGGTGCCACACAATGTGGCACTACACAAAACTGGTGTTTATAGCATAGGCACATAGGGAACACACTCGACACAGATCTGTAAGTCCACGGTATTGATGATAAGTTGAGAAAACCGTCCCGAAAAACGTGTGCTACAAAACGCCACTGTTTCCTGCGCATGTACCCTGACATCAATATGGGATATGATCACCATGCACACGTACACAGGCCGCACAACGGGTTGGCATACTCTGGATCAGGTGATGGAACAGCTGCTGGGGTATAGCCTACCATACTTGCACCAGTGCCTGCCGGAGCTCCTGAGGGGGTTTCAAAGGGTTTGAAGACGTGCAACGATACGTCGACCGAGAGCATCTCAGAAGCGCTCGATGGGGTTTAGGACTGGAGAACAGCCAGGCCACTCCATTCCCCTGATATCTTCTGTTTCAAGGTACTCATCCACGATGGCAGCTCGGTGGAGCCGTGCGTCATCATCCATCAGGAGGAAGGTGGGACCCACTGCACCCAGTGCACCCCTGGTGCAAAATGACGTCCCGATACACCTGACCTGTTACAGTTCCTCTGTCAAAGACATGCAGGGGTGTACGTGCACCAATCGTAATCCCACCCCACACCATCAAACCACGACGTCCATACAGGTCCCTTTCAAGGACATTAAGGAGTTGGTATCTGGTTCCTGGTTCATGCCAGATGAAAACCTGGCGAGAATCACTGTCCAGACTACACCTCGACTCGTCCGTGAACAGAACCTGGGACCACTGTTCCAATGACCATGTACTGTGTTCTTGTCACCAGGCTTTACGGGCTCTCCTGTGACCAGGGGTCAGTGGAATGCACCTTGCAGGTCTCCAGGCCAATGAACCATGTCTGTTCAGTCGTCTGTTGACTGTGTGTCTGGAGACAACTGTTCCAGTGACTGCGGTAAGGTCCCGAGCAAGGCTACCTGCAGTACTCCGTGGCCACCTGCGAGCTCTGATGGTGAGATATCGGTCTTCTTGTGGCGTTGTACACTACGGATATCCCGTACTGTAGTGCCTGGACACGTTCCCTGTCTGCTGGAATCGTTACCATAATCTTGAGATCACACTTTGTGTCACAAGGAGGGCCCTTGCTACGACCTTCTGTGTTTGACCAGATTCCAGTCACCCTAGTATTCTACCACTCATAACGTCATCAATATGTGTTCTTGAGCCATTTTCAACACACAGTCACCATTAGCACATCTGAGCCGGCTGCGGTGGCCATGCGGTTCTAGGCACTTAAGTCCGGAACCGCGTGACTGCTACGGTCGCAGGTTCGAATCCTGCCTCGGGCATGGATATGTGTGATGTCCTTAGGTTAGTTAGGTTTAAGTAGTTCTAAGTTCTAGGGGACTGATGACCTCAGATGTTGAGTCCCATAGTGCTCAGAGCCAGCACATCTGAAAACATCTGCACACTTACTCGCAGCACCGTACTCTGCGTATGTGGACTGCTGCCAACGCCACCGTGCGACGACCGCAGGGCAAATACACCGCATAGACATAACCCGAGGTGATTTAAACCCGCAAACTGCCCACCAGTGCGTTGTTTCACCATGTGTAAGCATTATCCTTAATTTATGAGCATGAGTGTATATGGATGTAAACGTTCAATGACAGAGCTCGGTATGTGTGAGACGACACTGGCTGCACATTATAGTTGATGTTCTGAGCCGCACTGTAAGTCCTGGCTGTCAGTGTGGGCTGGTACACGTCTCGGGGAGGTGGCTTCGCTTTCATGGAGGACGCGCGTCCCTTCACATCAGTCACGCGCCGGCTCGACACGTTTGTCCCCAGTGGCGAGGAACATACTGTTTCCTGTGGCCGTTGGTCAACTCTGGCAAGTGTGATGAGAAAAGGAATTAAGTACAGGGCAGAGCACCGTCGATAAAGGTGACACGTATTTCTTCTTTAGCATTTTAACGTTATCACACAGTGAAACCGTGTCGGCTGACTTTCAAAAGTGTTTTGTATCGTGTTTGTAGGTTAGGCTCTGTCATCTGCTAATGAAGATGTGTGTAGTACTGGAGACGCGATAACGAACTGTCTCGGTGGTGAACCGTAGTCCTTAGTCACGGTATAAGCACGGTAGCAAGTTGTAATCAAGTAGATACTGATGGGGAACTACATCGGTAGAAGCAAATGGGCGAAACAGTTCATTAAGTGTTGGTTGTATTGGGAGACCATTACATTACAGAAACCGCTTCCTCAACGTTCATATGGCCACTGACGAAGGTGTTGGCTGGCCCAAGCTGTCAACAGTGTGCGGGCTATTCCAAACGTTTTTAAAAACCGCCGTAGTGTGACGTTTACGATGAAAAGAAAAGAAACTGCTTGCGTGAACTGAACACACCATCTGCAACGTGTTGGTAATTATGGACAGCTGTTCTACAAAGTGTTATTCATTTATCCCCTGTAGTGATCCGTTAGTTCTGGAACTGGTTGTAGCACCCATATGCATCACGAAACGGACCAGGCGAGGTGGCAATGCTGTGGACAAATAACAGTCTGGCATTTGCGAGGAGCAGCTTAAAATCCCCGTTTGGCCATTCACGTCTAGGTCATCAGTGGTGTCTCATAATCACTTGACCCGCTTGAGGAGAAACGACGCAACGGGTCACTTGGTTGGCGGCATGTGGTCTCCCGTCTCTGTTGTCATAACATCGCGCCTACGGAGGTCGAAGCGGTACTGTTAATTCTGTTCCATTAAGTTGGTTCGCCCGATTCTGATTTGGCATCGTTGTATGGTACATGGAAAACGTTCTCCTCTTAATATTAATATACTAAGACTTTTGCATAGAAAGTGGATCCATTTATCTTATATATATAAAACACTAATCTTCCTTCCTTTCATTTCAGTTTCTATGTGACTGAAAGCCTGAAAGCGAGGTTGAGGTAAAGCTTGGAGTGTACATTGCTAACTATATATAACTGGCATAGAATGAAGGTTGTACCAACTTAAACCTGTCGGCAAATTTGGCAAAGGAAACGAGAGTCAAAGATCAGCTGACTTACCAGGTTGCGTCAGGATGTCACAGCCAATGAAAGATCTGCACCCTTCACTGGGCTTCAGCGAAGAGCCGTTGCCCTGCTTGTTCTGCCCTATTAAATACTGACTGGCTAAGTGTGTGGACGTTCGATCATTTAGCAAAAGAGTAAATAAGGTAATGGAATGTGCTATTTAGTTGTGGAAAATACTAATCATTTGTGTTTCACCATTACCGTAGTCGGGAAAACTATAGGGTTGTGTTAATTATTCTATTTTGGTGGCTTAGCGGAAAGAAAGTGACTTAGTCATAACCATCCAGGTCGAGTGTGGACCATCAGTTAATGCTCAAATTACATTTCGTCCGTAATTACGAGGTGTTGTACCAAATGTAAATCTCACAAAATTCTTCTGAGAGTAGCATTTTTGGTCAAATGCTGTGAAGATTAAGGGTGTTTTTTTGCCTACCGGTGTTTTTTTTTTTGCCACATGTTCCCGCCACCTGTCGTGTATTATATCAACTGTATCGAATTTACATTTTCATGTGACCCTTCTCATATTAAAAGTTTAGTCAATTGAATATGAATGAGTCTACTCTACTTTTGTGAGGGAATTTTGCTGAATTTACTATAGTTTCTTTGTAAGTGTGTTCAACCATGTCTTCCGACCATTCTTCGTGTGGTAGTTTAAAGAATCCAAATAAGTTACCCCAGTGAGTTTTCTTTCATTCATAGGTCAGATCAATCAAAATAAGTGAAATTGCCCCCATTTCGCATAAGAATATTATCAGTTTACTGCGGTTTCTTTGTAAGTGATGTTTGACCAAGTGTTCCCTTTAATTGTGTTTGACTATTCGTTTGCACTAATCGTGTGGCTAATGTGAACAGTCTTATATGAAGTGTCTGATTATAAAATCTGAAGGATAACTGAGGTAATTCCGCGTGATTTCCTAACTTTATCGACTGATGTACACAAATTTCAGTGTGTATGTATTTGTTTCATAACATAGTTCTAGAATAACTTCAACTACTTTTGATACTTATATAATTTACTGTAACAGGAGAATGACAGCCTTAAGAGGGTGGATGGTTGTGGTTGCGGAAGAGGGGTGGAGGGGGTGTGGAGCGGAGGGAGGGGAGGGGGAAAAGGTGAAATATAAGGGTAATTCTGCAACGCCCGGAGCAATTCACATGGCTCTGAGCACTATGGCACTTAACATCTGAGGTCACCAGTCCCCTAGACTTAGAACTACTTAAGCCTAACTAACCTAAGGACATCATACACATGCATGCCGGAGGCAGGATTCGAACCTGCGACCGCAGCAGCAGCGCTGTTCCGGACTGAAGCGCCTATAACCGCACTGCCACAGCGGCCGGTCCGGAGCAATTTCAAGCAAACATAGTGCATATAAGGGTTGCTATCAGGGAAAAAAATACTGAGGCGGTATGCCACTCCTTACTAGACTGAGGATGACAGGAAAAAGTAAGAACAACACTGGAGCCAGGAGCATCTCCAACAAAATATAATACTCAGATTTATTCTAACCGTCATACATACACTGACCAGCCAGAACATTATGACCATTTATCTAATAGCCAGTATGCCCACCTTTGTCACGGATAACGGTGGCAGTGCATAGTGGCATGGAAGCAGTGAGGCCTTGATAGGTCGCTGAAGGGAGTTCGCACCACACCTGCACTCACAAGCCACCTACTTCCCGTAAATTCCAGGGAGGAGGGCGATGACCTCTGACTCCACGTTCAGTCACATCCTAGCGGCGAGGGGGGCGGGGGGGAAGGGGGGGGGGCAGACATCGATAGGAATGCTCCACTCTCCACTGTGTTCCTTGCCGCACTCCGTCACACTTCTGACCCTATGATATGGCGCATTATCTCGTTGAAAACTACCACTGCCGTCGGTAAACATGTTCACCGTGATGGGGTGCGTGTGATCTTCAACCAGTGTACGATACTCATCGCCGTGGGGGTGCCTTGCACGAGCTCCACTGGACACATGGACGCCCACATGAATGTTCCCCAGAGCATAAGGAAGCCGCTAAGAGCTTGTCTCCATCCTGCCGTACAGGTGTGTAGGAGGTGTTCCCCTGGAAGACGACGGATTCAGACCATTCAACGCTCTGCCATTGCGTCACGTCCAGCGTTGACGGTCACTTGCCACTTCAGTCGAAATTGCCGGTGTCATGGTGTAAGAGGCGTGAATCGTCGACTGCGAAGGCCCATAGTTAGGACTGTTCGGTGCGCTCTTTGTTGAGACACACTTCTACTCTGCACAGTATTAAATTCTGATGCTAGTTCCGCTACTGTTCGCCGCCTGTCCTGTTTTAGCAGTCTGCCCAGCCTATGACGTCCGACATTTGTAATGAGGGATGGCCGTCCAACCCCACGACCTGTGGACGTGATTTCACCTCGGTTTCCCACGTGTTCAAGACACTCACCGCAGCACCCTCGAGCACTCAACAAGTCGTGCAGATTTCGTAATGCTCGCGGTGAGCCTTCGAGCCATCACAATCTGTCCTCAATCAAAGTCCGACAGACAGCTCGCCCTCTCCATTCTACACGAGAGCAGCACGCCGACTGATACTAAATACACAGTGCGGGTGTCTGAGTAGCCCTTATTTCTCGCTAGGCGACTCTGCTATCGCCTGGACTGGTTTATGTCGATAGTAGGTCGGTAGTCATAGCTTTCTGGCTGATCGGTGTTTCTTATTTAGTATTGGTGATGGTGTGGGAATAGATGACGTGATACCACGGTGACCACGAAAAAATGCTTGAATGTAATTTAGCGAGTGACGTAACAACACTATGATATCAATGAAACGTTCTGTGTGATAGTAAGTTAACTAATAACAGTTTATTATCTTCATGTGATATTCTGAAGAATCACTAAGCATTTGGACAACCGATAAGAATTACAATATTACAAGTTACATTGATAAGTGGTATCAAACAGATTATGCATGACTCCTGTATGGAGTAGTGCTGGCTTGAGACTTAGTGCAGTACACAATAACTGAGAGACTGCTATATTATCGCTTACAGTATGTACAGGATGCACAACTGGCTGCAAGGGTAGATTATTATCTGAGTCGGTACAGGCAAAAGTCAAGGACGTACCAAAGTAACTCTAATCCAACGAATAACAAAAGAAATTCATGTAGTTGAAAACATAAGAAGCACATATTCATTAGTTACTTTCATTTCAAATTCTTCCTAAATAATTAGAATTATTTACATATATTTCTTGTTAAGCTGTATCTTACAAATTAATATCGTCAGTATTACAGTACTGTATTTGTCCTGTATAGTAAGAGCTACAAGTATCGCAGACAATTTTGTAGATACCAGAATTTTCTAAAGGGGAACGAACAGACTGTAAATTATGAATGAATTTTTTTTTTTTCAAATTGTTATTAGTAGAAAAAGCAACGTGCCTTCACTACCAGATATAAAGAACACTTGCTAAGAAAAATGGCACTAGCTCCCAAAATTCATGTTTTGCCGACCATCTTCTAATTCACCTAAAACCATCTGTGATAGCAACATTTTGCACACCGAAAAGAAAGGACGTAGACTAGAAATTCTAGAAGAATTAGAGATTTTCAAGCATGTAGCTCGAAAGGATAGCATCATCCGTAACGAACAGCTACAGCTACGTAACAAAAAATTTTCAACGGTATAATGCCGTTACTCGATATCTGACTGGGTTTCCTTGTGCAGTTTGCCGAAATTTTCTTTTCCTTTTAATGTAGTCCTATGTCTTCTAATTATCAAATGTTTCTTGGCTGTATTTCACGTCAATATTGCTTTCTAAAAGTTGTCATTCAGTCCTATTTACATTTTCATAATGATACTTTCATATTTTACCTTACTGTTATAAGCTCTGATGTAGACAAAATGTTATGTTGTATGCTACTATCAAACAAACATTGCTTCCCATTATGTACCACATACTGTTCATTTATAATCATTTCTGCCTGTATTTCAATGTGAAGTAGCCTAATTGTATCTACGGCTACTAGATGGCGCATTCGTTGCAGTGCCATGTTCACCTGGCCGCATTTGTTAACGCGGGCACCTCAATCCTTTTACAACTTGCACCACGCAAGTAGCGAGCAGCCCTTAGTGGCTCGCCATCACAGTTTTTTTATCTTAAATATCTTTGTGACTAATGCCCTTTTGGCATATTTATTATTTATAAATGACATATAAGTACTGCCAGTCTTTCACGATAAATCCGTACTGATATTTTGTATCATACGTTTTAGTCATAATTCTGTGACCATGTTATAGACCATTCTTTTGTTTAAATTCTGAGGAAAACACTCCTAGCAGTGCTGAAACCCGGTTAATTCGTTAAAAATTAGTGACCGAAGGCTGTTATCATTTAATTCTGGATCTTGGAAAAGAATAGAGTCAAGGTTAGGCGGGAAGAAGTGTGGTTGGAAGTAATGGACAATAAATTGTGTCTAATTAAGTCAACAATGCGGGTGTGGTCTATCTCCTTTCAGTCATACAGACGACATGTGTTTCTCCCTCGCTAGGCTACAGCTGTGTGACGTATGCCTTTTTCCTCCAGATATACGACACTGGAATGTATAGTGCTTGTGGCGTACTGATCACGGAGAGCCATATTTTATTTGACTGCGTTTCATACTCACACAAGAGGACAGCAAATAATTAACCAGGAGATTTGGTCTCTGTTTCAGCTGAGGAGGAGACGAATGTGCTAGAATTTTAAAGATTCTTACTTCCTATTGGAGGAGCATTTAACGTGTTTTACAAGAGTGGCTTGCTCAACCTTGTCCTTTGATAAGTGATCATCCAACCACATATCCATGTTATATTATCGTAGCCTCCTTCTTGTATTATGGGTATCGTAACAGAAGGTTCAAGAATATATGACCAAATCTACGGTGTTTTAAATAATGTGTGACAGTGAATATGGTGGTGCACGTGTCTTGTACTGCATTTAAATATTTTAGGCATTTTAAACACATTAATTTCAAGTTATTTTAGTAACTCAGAGCTGTTCTTACAGCCAAGCAAACTGTCAGTGTTAAGTTAGCACACAGCGTGGGAAGAAGTAGCCGCAACAAAGACGAAGAGGACGACTGTTCGTCCAGAAACGTCGACCGCCGTGAAATCACGGTTGGAGATAAGACAACAACAGAATCAAGAAGAAGTAGTCCCATATCAAGACAGGTACTGAGCCGAAGGACACCTGGCGTTTGTCCGATACACTGGGGGCAACTGGACTGAGACCCGTGGGGATCCGACTGAAGATCTCCGTTATCGAAGTAAAATCACACCGATGGATAATTACATATCACCTGAGATCCCGGTCTAAGGCGCTACAGTCGTGGACTGTGCGGCTGGTCCCGGCGGAGGTTCGAGTCCTCCCTCGGGCATGGGTGTGTGTATTTGTCCTTAGGATAATTTAGGTTAAGTGGTGCGAAAGCTTGGGACTGATGACCTTAGCAGTTAAGTCCCATAAGTTTTCATACACATTTGAACATTTTTGAACCTGAGATCCGGACTTACTGATTGAGAGACCAGGACAAAGTGAGGGAGGTGATGAAGGACTATCTCATCGAAGAACAAGTCAGGACAGTCCTTCAGAAGGCGACACCACAATTTGCGGCTCTGCTACGAGGGCTACCGTGGAGGTTCGACGTGAAAGCAGTGCATCAGGCGCTACTGAACCGTGGATGGGATGCCACGGCCAAACTTCACTATCGAACCAATAAGAAAAAACTTGTTTATTCTGGCAGTAGATCCGTCGACTTTACGAGGCTAATTTCAAGAGGATGGAAAACATTTTCACGGACTTGGTTGGCTTCGAAGTGTAGATTGAATCTCTTCTAGCCAGATTTTACATTAAGCCACGGTGGCATAAATATCAAGAGCAAAATACTGTAACAGTCAAGTGAAATGCGTTAAGTGTGCCGGCCGTCATGACAGCCGCAAGTTCACGCAGAAGAGCGAAATAATCCGATGTGTGCTGCTGTGGAGGATCACAGATTGCGAGCTGGCGTGGCTGCAGCGTTGGAGACAAGAGGCAAGCGAAGTCGAAGGAAGTCGCTAACAAGGGAACCTCCCCATCGCAACCCCCTCAGATTTAATTATAAGTTGGCACAGTAGATAGGCCTTGAAAAACTGAACACAGATCAATCGAGAAAACAGGGAGAAGTTGTGTGGATCTATGAAAAAAAATGAGCAAAATATGCAAACTGAGTATAGTCCATCTGATTGATATGCAACATCAAGGAGAGTGTGTGCTCTGGAGCGCCGTGGTCCCGTGGTTAGCGTGAGTAGCTGCGGAACGAGAGGTCCTTGGTTCAAGTCTTCCCTCGAGTGAAAAGTTTAATTTTTTATATTATCTGTCCCTCCGATGCGAGGTAACTGCGCCGTAGTATGGGGACGCTACACATAAACAAACATCGAAACAAAACATATGTTTTGACAGAGCACAGGGAAAACTGTGCGACTGTGAAACTGTTGCGTTCATTTGTTGCAGTTTATGTGACAAACTCTTATGTTGGGAGTGATTATCATATCCACAAGAAAACCTAAATCGGGCAAGGTAGAAGAATCTTTTGACCCATTCGGCAAGTGTACAAGTTAGGTGGGTCGACAACATATTCCTGTCATATGACGCACATGCCGTCACCAGTGTCGTATAGAATGTATCAGACGTGTTTTACTGTGGAGGAATCGGTTGACCTATGACCTTCCGATCAAATGTTTTCGGTTCCCATTGGAGAGACACGTCCTTTCGTCTACTAATCGCACGGTTATGCGGTGCGGTCGCAAAAGACTGACACCAAACTTATTACAGTGAACAGAGACGTCAATGAACGAGCGGACAGATCATAACTTTGTGAAAATAAAGAAAGCAAACTTTTCACTCGAGGGAAGTTTTGAAAAAAGGACCTCTCGTTCCGCAGCTGCTCACGCTAACCAAAGGACCACGGCGCTCCTGAGGTCACATTATCCTCGATGTTGCCTATCTTGCGCATGGACTACTCAGTCTGTATATTTTGCTTATTTTTTCATAGTTCCACACAACTTCTTCCTGTTTTTTCGATTGATCTGCGTTCAGCATTTCAAGGCCTATCCACTGTGCCAACTTATAACTAAATCTGAAGGGGGTGCGATGGGGAGGTTCCCTTGTAAGAAGAGGAGGAGAAGAAGAAGAAGAAGACGCGGGAACTGCGGGACTCCCGTGAAGACCAGAAGTGGCCCGGCAGCGGCCCCTGAACTCGGTAACCAGCTGGCATCCCTGTTGTCGACCACTCTCATTGTGCGGAGCCGAAACGTCGAGATAGAAAAGTCGCTGCAGTCGCTGAAGGCAGGGCAAGACCAGCAGCTGCGGATCCTGGGGCGTAGATGCTGATGAAGATAGAGGCCCTCGCCGATGTTGCGGTGAGGAGTCTTGTCCATGAACTCGAGACTAGACTCCTGAACAGAATAATAGCCGCAGTTAAGACATCAACACAGCGTTTTGTGCATTTTTCAGTCCCAGCCTAGGTTTTTTGCAGAGGTTTCCCACAGGACTGAATGCAAATGCCGAGACTATCACCTCTTCTGCGCAACAAGTGCTATGCCCATCTGCCCTTGCAATGAAATAAATAAAGAGTGTCTCTAATGTTTGTAATCACTCAATGTCATTCAACACGATAACGACGACACCCCTCGATCGACATTAGCACTTGTGGTGTCACTCGCCTTCATACATGGCAGTAGACGTTTGAAAATTCGTGACGCTAACTCAATGGTTTACCAGCTGACTCTTAATTCAATTACTGCCACGGGGGTGAGGAGAAAGAACACATCCTGGTGGTACCAGCATTATACTTATTTTGATGTTCGATTAATCTGAATGGTTTGCGCCGGCCGGAGTGGCCGTGCGGTTCTAGGCGCTACAGTCTGCGCTACGGTCGCAGGTTCGAATCCTGCCTCGGGCATGGATGTGTGTGATGTCCTTAGGTTAGTTAGGCTTAATTAGTTCTAAGTTCTAGGCGACTAATGACCTCAGAAGTTAAGTCGCATAGTGCTCAGAGCCATTTGAACCATTTTTTGAATGGTTTGCAATGTTCCAGAGATTCTATTCGAACTCTATGCCGATGTACCGACAAGGACCATTTTCGCAGATAAACATGCAAGTACGTAATGGATGTTCAGTTTCTCAATATAGTTATTTGCACTCACACATTATACATCCGCTGTAGGAGCAATTTCATGCATTTACATTTTTTGGTGACCCACAATGTTGGTTGGCTACATATTATGACGATACGTTGCATACAACTTCCACAGATATTGTTTATCATGTAGTCAAGACTACGTAATGAAGCCAAAATCGTGGATAAAATTGAAATGTAGTTTGTTTTATTAACACTTCTCTTTTCACTAATTAAATATGAAATATGAATCGGGATTCTTTTTTAGTATTTTAGGTCGCCGTTAATTAATATCTGGTAGTTAATAAGCGAACTATTTGTTTGTATCAGTTACGCCCGCAACAGTCCAAGGATAAGATACTATTAATGTTCCGCCCACACGCGTTTCACCATTTTATAAAATGCAGAATTACGTAAACTATAGCTTTCCGTTGCGCACAGCTTTCGTGGGTTCCACAACCATAATAGTTTCCCAAGAGTATTTTTCCCAGCTAACACAAAGTTCGAAGCATGTAGTCGGATTCATTTTCACTCCACCCGACGATAAAAGTCTCGGACCACTGCGTCACACGTAATGTATTTTAAACGTGCTTGAAGAGTCTTTAAATAATCTCCTTAATGAATTTCGCATTCGCGTACCACTTTTTCATCGACTAGCCCGATCGCGATAACTGAAGGTAGAGAGCTCAATAATGTGTTACATGTTCTTTTATATGTATTAAAAAACAAACGCGCCACCGAGCGAGGTGGCGCAGTGGTTAGACACTGGACTCGCATTCGGGAGGACGACGGTTAAATCCCGTGTCCGGCCATCCTGATTTAGGTTTTCCGTGATTTCCCTAAATCGCTCCAGGCAAATGCCGGGATGGTTCCTTTCAAAGGGCACGGCCGACTTCCTTCCCTGTCCTTCCCTAATCCGATGAGACAGATGACCTCGCCGTCTGGTCTCCTTCCCCGAAACAACCAACCAACCAACCAACCAACAAACGCGCCCCTATATCTTTCTGTCCTGGTTGGTCTTTGCTATTTTGCTTTTTATTACTTTTCATTATATTGCTTCTTAGTAATACTGTGCAGTTATTAAAGTTTCATATTACTTTTCCCTTTTTAATTCTTCCAAAATAATGGCTATTTATCCCCCATTTTAAGTAATGTGATGCTAATTGACACGCCTGCCCGCAAAGTTCCGTTATATCCTCTGGCCTAAATCATATGATTTAAATCGAAAATGGGCCCACCATCAATTCAAGGGGTGGAATGAAAGTTAAAAAACAAAAAAAACACTCACATATTTTTCAGTGGGTTGTATCGGTTGTTGGACGGACGGAGCACGTTCGTCCGCAGCTCGTGGTCGTGCGGTAGCGTTCTCGCTTCCCGCGCCCGGGTTCCCGGGTTCGACTCCCGGCGGGGTCAGGGATTTTCTCTGCCTCGTGATGACTGGGTGTTGTGTGATGTCCTTAGGTTAGTTAGGTTTAAGTAGTTCTAAGTTCTAGGGGACTGATGACCATAGATGTTAAGTCCCATAGTGCTCAGAGCCATTTGAACGGAGCACGTTCGAGATGTTTCGGACACCTGGAAAACGTGGACTGCTCAGATGAGCCAGCCCCAAACAAAAGCAGCCAGCTTGCGCTCTGTTTATCGCGGCTGGCAGACGCTGCCTCTGTTTGCTGTTACTCGCGTGCTGGAGTGTCGTTGTTCACGGACATCGTAATAAAACAGTTGACGGCAGGCGGAAGGTCACGTGAGCCGTACTTTGCGCCACTCGGCGATTTCCGACGCCGCAGGCGAAGGCAGCAGTAAAACTGTGGCCTACACCACCAGGCCAGGCAGCAGAACACACAGACCCAGAGGCGAGACGTCTGGGACTATCGTACTGCCGCAGGTGTCTCCGCGCCGGTTCGTCTCGTTCGTGGCAGGCCACCCCGTGCACATTCTTTTTCCGATAGGGAGTTATCGGCGGCTTCTAACCGATGAGCCTCCGAATAAAACTTCGGCTCACCGAAAGCGTTTAGTCTGGTATGTTCGTAGGATACGTGCTATATCACCCAGTGGCAAGTTGGTTGGTTGGTTGATTTGGGGAAGAGGACCAAACAGCGTGGTCATCGGCGCCATCAGGTTAGGGAAGGATGGGGAAGGAAGTCGGTCGTGACCCTTCAAAGGACCATCCCGGCACTTGCCTGACTGGATTTAGGAAAATCGCGGAAAACCTAAATCAGGATGGCAGGACGTGGGTTTGAACCGTCGTCCTCCCGAATGCGTGTCCAGTGTGCTAACCACTGCGCCACCTCGGTCGGTCACTCAGTGGAGGGCTTTTGAAGTAGAGACTTAATTTTGCACTGTAGGCTTTCGGTATTGTCAAACCCATTACAGACTATTCGGTATTACTCATTATTTCCGTGATTTCCCTAAATCGCTCCAGGCAAATGCCGGGATGGTTCCATTGAAAGGGCACGGCCGACTTCCTTCCCCATCCTTCACTAATCCGATAATACCGACGACCTCGCTGTCTGGTCTCCTTCCCCAAACAACCCAACCCAACCCATTATTTCCGTTGCTGGTCGCCATTAATGAAGTAGACATTGCGCATAAAATCCTTCTTACTAACATGATAAATTATGGGTAAAACCGATTTGGTGGATGCCCCAGCTGAGTTCGTTCCCTTTCCTAGTAAGATTATTGTCTTCTACCGGGTGTCCCTCCTAAGAGTTGTCGGGTGTTTCGGCACATGTTTGCAATTTACTATTTTTAGCGTCTCTCTCGAGTCAGCACAAACGAATCTACTCATCACGTTAAAATACTACCGATGGCCGACCGGAGTGCCATGGAAGTGTGTGATGTCCTTAGGTTAGTTAGGTTTAATTAGTTCTAAGTTCTAGGCGACTGATGACCTCAGAAGTTAAGTCGCATAGTGCTCAGAGCCATTTGAACCATACTACCGATGTCTACCTTTGTAACGCTGACAGAAAATGTTACAAGGTTAACAGCCAAATGCAAACGAAATGATCTTTTTTAGTAAGTGTAATTTATGTTTATTTGGTTTAGGAAATGTTACACTGAGTTGGTTTGAAAGATAGTGACACTGGGTTGTCATCGTACTGGTGTAGCTATCCTACGAAATGTTTTCTGCGCATCTGCATTACCGTTTTTGTACTTTATCCTTCCGACATTCGCTGAGTCTGTCCGTCTCAGGGTATATTATGGAATGTGGGCCACATGTGACAATGTAATACAGACGTGCTACCTAAGTCTTTTCTGCCAATTCTGCTTATTGTCAATATGATGTAGTCGTTTTATTCTGCAAATCTTTAGATACTATGTTTAATTAGAAGTAACCTGTATAAATCATTTTTTATTATGACCTATTTATTCTGGATTTATGCCGTTAGGGAAAGTTAGAAAAAGCAGTCCCGTTGGGAGAGAGTGAAGACTTGTATTGGAGCGCTGGCGTCAACCGTCGGAGTGTCAGAGCCCACTGCACACAGTCACAGAGAGGTTCCGTTGCCGCATGCGGATCGTGCAAACAGCACTTCTTCTCAAACTCGGCACACACCAGCTGGAAGGTGGTTCCATGAACGACGACCCCAAACAGTTAGCAAAAAGGTTCCGGTATTGCGTTCTGTGTTTTAAGATCATGACCTCGTTCATCATCAACTGCCACTAATCGAGGATTTCCCCTTTACCCAGTTGATCGCATCCATCCGGATCATCCGGAAACAGACGGCGTCGGGATGAAAGAGGTCCAGGTGCACAATCGAAACAAAGGGGCGGCTTACGCGGAGAGCCAGACATGGTGGATCAGTTTCCAGCACTCGTGTGCGGTCAATCTGTGTTCATCCGGGTCTGTCATTGAGCAACGGGGGCACATGGGACCGTGAGTTATGTGAATGGCATGGAGCCTTCTTCGGGTCGGAAATTTGTCGCTAGGGACCACATACCACGCCGAGCGAAAAAGAGTGGATAGTAAGGGAGCAGGGTGCATGGGTGGCTCGCCAAACCAGCGTCCAGTAGACCGTGGGAAATAGTCGTACAATGTCGTTAGCCGGATTACAGCGTTGCAGGACACTGTAGTACGTCATTACTGTCGGACTCCACGTCTCCAATGTAACTCCCAAAATGCACTTCTGGCCATTAAAATTGCTACATCACGTAGATGACGTGCTACAGACGCGAAATATAACCGACAGGAAGAAGATGCTGTCATGTGCAAATGATTAGCTTTCCAGAGCATTCACACAAGAATGGCGCCGGTGGCGACACCTACAATGTGCTGACATGAGGAAAGTTTCCAATCGATTTCTCATACACAACCAGCAGTCGACCGGCGTTGCCTGGTGAAACGTTCCTGTGATGCCTCGTGTAAGGAGGAGAATTGCGTACCATCACGTTTCCGACTTTGATAAGAGGTCGAATTGTAGCCTATCGCGATTGCGATTTATTGTATCGCGACATTGCTGCTCGCGTTGGTCGAGATCCAATGATTGTTAGTAGAATAAGGAATCGATGCGTTCAGGAGGTTTATACGGCACGCCGTGGTGGATTCCAACGGCCTCGTATCACTAGCAGTCGAGATGACAGGCAGCTTTTTCGCATGGCTGTAACGGATCGTACAGCCACGCCTCGATCCCTGAGCCAACAGATGGGGACGTTTGCAAGACAACAACCATCTGCACGAACAGTTCGACGGCGTTTGCAGCATCATGGACTATCAGCTCGGAGACCATGGCTGCAGTTACTCTTCACGCTGCATCATAGACAGAAGCGCCTGCGATGGTGTACTCAACGACGTATCTGGGTGCACGAATGGCAAAACGTCATTTTTTCGGATGAATCCATTACAGCATCATGATGGTCATACCCGTGTTTGGCGACATCGCGGTGAACGCACATTGGAAGCTTGCATTCATCATCGCCATGCTGGCGTATCACCCGGCGTGATGGCATGGGGTGCCATTGGTTACACGTCTCGGTCACCTCTTGTTTGCATTGACGGCATTTTGAACAGTGGACGTTACATTTAAGATGTGTTACGACCCGTGGCTCTACCCTTCATTCGATCCCTGCGAAACCCTACATTTTATCAGGATATTGCACGACCGCAATTTGCAGGTCGTGTACGGGCCTTTCTGGATACAGGAAATGTTCGACTGCTGCCCTGGCCAGCACATTCTACAGATCTCTCACCAATTGGAAACGTCTGGTCAATGGTGGCCGAGCAACTGGCTCGTCACAATACGCCAGTCACTACTCTTGATGAACTGTGATATTGTGTTGAAGCTGCATGGGCAGCTGTACCTGTACGCGCCATCCAAGCTCTGTTAGACTCAATGCCCAGGCGTATCAAGGCCGTTATTACGGCCAGAGGTGGTTGTTCTGGGTACTGATTTCTCACGATCTATGCACCCAAATTGTGTGAAAATGTAACGACATGTCAGTTCTAGTATAATATATTTGTCCAATGAATATCCCTTTTATCACCTGCGTTTCTTCTTGGTGTAGCAATTTTAATGGCCAGTAGTGTATTAACTGAGCCGTGTGTGGCTCGTGTTCGCGACGTCTCTTATTTTACATCTTGTTTTTTTTCTTTTTCTTTCCATACTGCCACCTCGTTACGTTAGTTTCAATTTCTGTTATCACTGTGTTGCTTCTTTGCCTACCCGTGAGCGGCAGCAGCAGCGCTTATCGATATAGCCCTGCCGTATTATCTTTGCTGACTGCTATTACTTCCCGGTTGACGTCTGTCGTGCAGTGAATTGGAACACGCCGGCAGTGCAGTTCGGACCTGGCAGTCGTAGGGGTGGGACGCGGCGGAAGTCGGTCGCGTTGGAGCAGAAGTGATGCTTGCATAGCCATGACTCGCCCGATAGTTGCCGGCACACATGACTTGAACTGGGGACGGGCTTGGCTGATCATCGGTTGGTCGTCTTTCCGGACGACGTGTATTTGCTCGCCGGTCGCTTATGGGTTGGCGGTGTGTGTCTCAACTCGTGGTTCGGCTGTGTCATTGCTCGGTCACTGCTTTTAGCATCGGTTGCGTTCTTCGTCCTAGTGTGTATGAAATTGTGTGCAGCTTGTGATGTCGACTGCTTAGTTATTTTAGTGCTGTCTCCGTGCTGGTGTGCGAGGAGACGGTCGGTTGGCGTGGAGCAGCGAGGAAATCTCCACGGGGAGTAGTTGGCCGGGCCCGCTGTCGGTCTCTACACAGTGTCGGAGTGTGTGGAGCTGTTCCCATTGCTACGAGGTCAGTGCTTTATCGACTCTGTACACGAAAGTTGAGTTTGGATTTAGTTTACTAGCAGATCAAGACTGTTCACACCGTGTCGTTTGGTTCTCGTTGTTGGTTGTTGGGACATTCCCGCGAGCAACAATGTGTGTGTTCGAGTTGGCGGAGGTTTAGCCACCGTCCGGTGGAGTCTAACTGTATTTGGTTAATGCAATTGAAGTGCACCAGCGGAATTTTCTGACTTGTGGCCGTTAACGTTCCGGTTACCTGCCCTGGCCGTTGACGTAAATTTAGGCATGTCGCTTTCCTCACCGTGTTGTCGCTGTCTAGCACGGTGTAGTTCGACAGCTTAATGTATGCTTGGTTGTGGGCGTCCATGCCTTTTACGCTTGCACTGAACTCCCGGTTGTGTGCTAGTTTAGTGGAGTGCAAGTTATCTTGTCGTTGGGTCTGTTGACTGTCTGTTGGTTGGGTTGTCGTCGGGTCGAGAATGGTTGGGCCGACTGCCTGTCTCACCTAAGTGAACGTTAGAATTTGAAGTGCTGGCCGACCCCCGAAACTTCTGACAAGGGAACCTCCCCATCGCACTCCCCTCGGGTTTAGTTATAAGTTGGCACAGTGGATAGGCCTTGAAAAACTGAACACACATCAATCGAGAAATCAGGAAGAAGTTGTGTGGAACCATGAAAAAAATAAGCAAAATATATACAAACTGAGTAGTCCATGCGCAAGATAGGCAACATCAAGGATAATATGAGCTGAGGAGCACCGTGGTCCCGTGGTTAGCGTGAGCAACTGCAGAACGAGAGGTCCTTGGTTTAAGTCTTCCCTCGAGTGAAAAGTTTATTTTTTTATTTTCAGACAATTATCAAAGTTCAAGCACTCACACATAATCAACTTCGCTCTCCAAAATTCCAGGACATGTTCAGATTTGCTTGGACATATGCAGGATTTGACGGTCTACACACGGAAAAATTTGAAAACGTTAAAAACATGTTTTGACAGAGCACAAAGAAAACTGTGCACCTGTGAAACTGTTGCATTCATTTGTTGCAGTTTATGTGACAAACTCTTATGTTTTCATCACTTTTTTGGGAATGATTATCACATCCACGAGAAAACCTAAATCGGACAAGGTAGAAGAATCTTTTTACCCATTCGCCAAGTGTAAAAGTTAGGTGGGTCGACAACATATTCCTGTCATGTGACGCACATGCCGTCACCAGTGTCGCATAGAATATATCAGACGTGTTTTCCTGTGGAAGAATCGGTTGCCTATGACCTTCCGATCAAATGTTTTCGGTTCCCATTGGAGAGACACGTCATTTCGTCTACTAATCGCACGATTTTGCGGTGCGGTCGCAAAACACAGACACTAAACTTATTACAGTGAACAGAGACGTCAATGAACGAACGACAGATCATAACTTTGCGAAAATAAAGAAAGTAAAATATACACTCGAGGGAAGATTTGAGCCAAAGACCTCTCGTTCCGCAGCTGCTCACGCTAACCACGGGACCACGGCACTTCTTATTCGTATTGGCCTTGATGTTGCCTATCTTGCACATGGACTACTCAGTTTGTATTTTTTTTTTCATAGTTCCACACAACTTCTTCCTGTTTTCTCGATTGATGTGTGTTCAGTTTTTCAAGACCTATCCACTGTGCCAACTTACAACTAAATCTGAGGGGGGTGCGATGGGGAGGTTCCCTTGTGAGCGCCGCTAGCTGCACCGCCTTTTCTTACTGTCTGTTGTGTGTATATGTATTGCTCATTGCCGACTGTTTTGAATTAAGGTTGAATTGTTTTTAGTGGTGTTTTAAGTCATGGGCCTTCAGCTGCTTTAAAATTAACGTTCCTTGCTTTTTAAGTGTTAGATTGTTTGGGCATTCAGCCTGATTAATATATTGTTTGAAAATAAAGCTTGGGCATTCTGCCTACTAAAAATTATTTTACTTGTGTTTTAAGTCATGGGCCTTCAGCCGTTTTTTATTTAAGGATCTTTGTCTTTCGAGCATCAGACTGTTTGGGGCCTTCAGCCTAATGGAAGATAAGGCCTTCTGCCTTGTGTTTTCTTTTTTTTTAATTTAATTTTACCTTCAGTCTTAAATCATGGACCATCAAGTGTTAGATTTTTGGGCCTTCAGCCAAATTGTAGAACTTACTTAACGTGAAGCCTTCTGCCTTCTAAATATTCTCTTTGGCGTCTGAATTTTGAGTTAATGGCTTTTAGCCGGTTTTTTTTTTAAATTAAAGTGGTTGTGCCCTTAAGGCATAAGATAGTGTGGCGTATTCAGCTGATAACTAAGTTCAAGAATTTGTACCGTAATGTTTGGTCAAATAAATAAAGTTATATGTGTTCGAGTGTAACTGACAGCCACTCATTTTGGCTGCTTTCCACAATTCCAACTACCTGTCCTGTCCTGCAGGCGTTTCATTAACACGTAATAATAAACAATTTACTTACATTGTTGTATCTCTTTCGTTTTCATGGTTCAAAAATGGCTCTGAGCACTATGGGGCTTAACTTATGAGATCAACAGTCCCCTAGAACTTAGAACTACTTAAACCTAACTAACCTAAGGACATCACACACATCCATGCCCGACGCAGGATTCGAACCTGCCACCGTAGCGGTCGTGCGGTTCCAGACTGTAGCGCCTAGAACCGCTCGGCCACTCCGACTAGCCTTTCGTTTTCATTCGAATGCTCTTTATAAATCAGAAGAAAGAAAATATGCCAAATCAGAAAATATATTCAGTACTTCGTGTCAATAAAAACTTACTGCGTTGAAAATGCGACCCGAACTGCGTATGGGGAAGAAAACTTGAGAAGAATGAAAAGTTTCGTGCAGTAACAAAACTGTATTTCGGGTCTCCTGGAATACTTGTTACTCAGAAACGAATGCGTACAGTGTGTAACAGCCCTACAGAAAAATGCACTATCTGGAAGGTGAAAATGAACCTTAACAAGAACGAAGCAGTTCTGTTCACTACCAAGATGAAGCGAACTTACAACTGTTCGCAAGGACCTGATTTGGTGTAACTCACAGTCCAAACAAGCGATTCACTTGGAAATGGCGCCTTACCAGTGCGGTGAACAAGGGTAGTGGTTTATTTTATCAATTGTAACCGGTCTTTAAAAGTGACTGACTATTAGACGACGCATAACTGACGTTCAACCCATATACTTCCGACCACTTTTTATGGTTCGGCTGTGCGGTTAATCGCCACCGATACTCGCCTGAAGCACCTGCAGACCCTTGAAAGCAAGGAACTTCAGGTCATAACAAATGCTCGCCGCTACAGTCTCAACATTTAACGTTAGGTAACGCTTAGGTCAACCACCAATCAACCCAACAGTTCAGAGATAATCGGTTCAGTTTTATATGAAAACAAATATTTCGCCCCATACTCTCATAATCTCACTGTATCAAGAACGTTCCCCCCTTCCACCCCACACCCCTAAAAAAAATTCACTTCATGAAATTCCAACGAGGACCCTTATACCACACTTTGTGGAGGGGAGGGGGGGTGCGGCACACGTGTATAGGCTATACAAAAACTACAGGGGTAAGTCCTGTACTATCGGCCGTCTCACAGTGCCGGCCACTACTGTGACTTTTGTTTCCGTCTTCAGGTGGCAAAAGTGCACAGTAAGCAGGGCAAGCTTGCGTATCCACGTGCACTGGGGTCGGATATATTCTTCTTGTCTTCAGCGATTCCTTTGCTCTGAGTTCTCGGTGGTGTTGCTGTCGCTCATGTCGCTCCGAAGATACTCTGAGGCCTTTCGTACCCGTTTTGAGATAAGTGATGAATTTCGTTGCTAAATTTCGGTTATCTGTGTTACGTAAGGAATGACATCTCCCAAATGTTTCATGATAATCTCCCGTGCAATACGACTACATTCTACTGCCTGTTAGATGCGCAACTGTCTTTCAGCATCGGCCAAAAATAATTTTTATTTTTAAATAATACTTTCGTCTTCTTACTTCTTTTCAGATTGAAGTCGCCGAAAACTAGAAAAAAGTGAGAGGCAAATGGAATGAAGAGTGCACGAAAATGACTGTGAGAAAGTTGATGTCTAACAAAATGGTCGCGAGAGAGACAGCTGAAGGGTTTCAACAATTAGAAAAGAAAAAGGTCGCCGCCGAAGAGAAGTGATTAAAAGCAGGAAAAGATCGCCACGGAAGAGAAATTATTCAAAGTAAAAAAATTGATCTTAAGCCTGGTGTTCCAAAATAAAATAAATGCGCAAATGGGGGCCATGAAAAGAAAATTACAAAGCCCCGAACATAACTGGAATTTACTGGAAGTAATGGGTCAACGGAAGAAACTGAAAAGTGCATTACGTATTGGGAGTAATTTGAAGAAGACTGGGTGCTGTGTACCAAGAGTATAGGTTGGGCACACGCCGGATGTGTAAATCAAGAGAATATTGCGTATTTTATTTACGATCTCTGTATGCAGTGAGCCACACAATTAGTTTCTATAAACAAATTATCATTGCACTGTGCTATTCATAGAAAACGTCTTGAGGTAAGAACCTCAGTTACACAGTAAAGTCGAAGAACTTAGTCCGAGCGATACTGCACGCCTCTCCCTTACACAGACCAAATTTTCCTCATTTTTCTAGTCCTCAGTAACACAGTAAGAAGTCAGTCGGGCACAATTCCCTGTGGAGATTATACTGCAAATACCACCATGTTGCTTACACGTACGGCTTAAATCTAAGAAGAAAAATCACAATTGGACTTAAACTTAGCTGTTTTGGACAATAGTGAACTCCTTAACAAATTTCCTGTGGGAAAAATAATTCTTTAAGCTTTTGTCATAACTCCCTTTAAGTATATATAAATCTACTATACTGTCTGCAACAGAGAGAAATCACAAAAGTGTCTGATTTCAAGTTTAGTGGCGAACGTATTCAGGATGGAAAGTCGTATAAGTATTTACGAATAATTCTAAGAAGCAATAGGAAACAGATCAGCATTAGGGGACCCGAATACAAGACATAGAAAATGAGGTGCATCTGTAAAGGAAACTGCATGCAAGACTGTAGTGCTAACAGTTCTAAAGTACTGTTCCAGTGATCTGAGCCCTTATCAAGTCGGCGAGACTCAAGGCATGGAACAAATTCTGAATCGGAGTGCTAGGATTGTAACAGGCCCATACAGCCCATACGAAACTGTAACAGAAGTCCTCGCAGAACTTATAAGCGAATTCTTGGAAGGAAGATAACATAGGTATTTTCAAAATCCTACATATTTACATAACCTATGTTACAACATGGATGTGCAACTAGTACAGTGCGACAAACGTACATCTCGCATAGGGATTATGAGGGCCACGTAAGAGAGATCACGGTAGGTTCAAAAATGGCTCTGAGCACGATGGGACTTAACTTCTGTGGTCATCAGTCCCCTAGAACTTAGAACTACTTAAACCTAACTAACCTCAGGACATCACACACATCCATGCCCGAGGCACGATTCGAACCTGCGACCATAGCGGTCTCGCGGTTCCAGACTGTAGCGCCTAGAACCGCTCGACCACCCCGGCCGGCGATCAGGGTACAAAGGGATATATACAGCTATTTCTTCCCTTTCAGGAAGCGAATAGACTAGGGAAGAAAATCGATAATACTGGAAAATCGATAAGAATAAAGGGATAATAGAACCTATATATTCCTTGACGTGAGCTATTGAGTGGCTTTAGGTGTACATATACAGATGTAGACGGAGGTGAGCCAACGGTGTTGCCGCAGTGGTAACATCAGTTCCTGTCAGATAACCGAAGTTCAGCACTTTCGTGCTTGGTTAGCAGTTGGATGGGTGACCGTCCTGGTCTGCCGAGTGCTGTTGGCAAGCGGAGTGCACTCAGCCCTCGTGAGGCCAATTGAGGAGTTACTTGACGAAGAGATAGCGGCTCTAGTCACGAAAACTGACAACGGCCGGGAGAGCAGTGCGCTTACCACATGCGCCATCCGGTGACTCATATCGGCTAAGAATGAAACGGTGGTCGGGCGGTATCATTGGGCCTTCCGTGGCCTGTTCGGACGGAGTTTAGTTTTTAGATGGAGATGAAGTCATCAGCCTCTGGCCGGTTTTATGCTGTCCCTCGTCTTATCCTGTCTTATACTAAGGTTGATCCCTGCAGGACTCTCATGTGGGAAAAGTGGAAGCAGAAACTTGATAAGCAGTAGGCTTCGTCGTGTTCGCTGCCGCACAGCTCATAACAGGTCATCGAGGGCTCGACTCGCGATATTTTTGGCTACAGTTTTACAAGAAACGGCTGGGAGGGGCTGGACGTCGCCTACCTGCTGACCACAGTCCGCTCACGCGCGCCGTTCGTTTTATGGCTTTGTTGCGTCGCTCTCTACCGTTTCAACGAAGCTAACGGCACCCCAGAGTACTGATTCCTAGCAACACGTAACAGTACGAGCAAATATGAGGACATAATGTGACTAGGTGCGAGAAACACATTGTGTGCCAGCGAG
The DNA here is from genome assembly GCF_021461385.2 of Schistocerca piceifrons. NCBI lineage: Eukaryota > Metazoa > Arthropoda > Insecta > Orthoptera > Acrididae > Schistocerca > Schistocerca piceifrons. The sequence continues at coordinate 92,171,389 of NC_060145.1, read as the reverse complement.
GCACAAACATCGGATTCAGCTGCAACATAGGAACCGAGCTGATGCGCCAGGAGCAGCACGAGTCCCTGCTTGTACACAGGACTTAGTTTCTCACGTGCTTCTCTGAAGAAGTGGATTACGCCTGTGAATTTTACTGTGCTGACTAGTGTGTAGCGTTTGCTTGTTTGACGGAGCTGGGGGACTACGAGGAGGCTCTGCAGGAAGTGATTGAGAGCACCGGGGTACAACTGGCTGCAAATCGTAGCTCATGTTGGCACTGATGACTCCTGGCGCCTGGGTTCAGACGCCGGTATTGGTTCCTAGAAGGGGCTGGCTGCTTTGCTGAAGACAGCTAGCCTCGTGCACGAGATGGAAGCAGAGCTAGCGTACAGCAGCATCGTTCGCAGGACCAATAGTGGTCTTCTGGTTTAGCCCGACTGGAGGCTCAGACGACTGTGTTATGTAAAACAGAAATGATATTCGGCGTTCCTCAAGAAAGTTTTGCAGGCCCTCTGCTGTTCCCGATCTACGTAAACGATTTAGGAAACACTTTGCGCAGTCCTCTTTGATTCTTTGCACGTGATTCTGCCATTTACCGTTTTATAAGATCATCTGATGATCAAAAATAACTGCAAAGGTTAAGACAAGATAAAAGTATTGTGCGAAAAGTGGAAATCGACTCCAAAATAGTGAAAAATTTGAAGTTATCCACAAGAATACTAAAATAAATCCAGTAAATTTCGGTTACACGATAAATAACACAAATCTAAAGGCTGGAAATTCAACTCAATTCTTAATGATTACAATTACGAACAACTTAAACTGGAACTTTCACGTAGATAATGTTATGGGAAAAGCAAACCAAGGTATTTTTATTGGCAGAACCCACAGAAAACGCAACAGGTCTACTATAAAGACTGCTTACAATAAGCTCGTCCGCCCTGTTTTGAACTATTGTTGTGCTGCGTGGGATCCGCATCTGATAGGGTTGACGGAGGACATCCAAAATGTTCATAGAAGGGCAGCTCATTTTGTATCATCGCAAAATAGGGACGACGATGCCACGCGAATTGAAGAGGCAAACAAAGTCGTCTTCCATTGCAGGAGGATCTTCTCATGAAATTTCAGTCACCTACTTTGACCTCAGAGTGTGAAAATATTTTACTATCGCCCACCTGCCGGCCCCAGTGGCCGAGTGGTTCTAGGCGCTTTAGCCTGGAACCGCGAGACCGCTACGGTCGCAGGTTCGAATCCTGCCTCGGGCATGGATATGTGTGATGTCCTTAGGTTAGTTAGCTTTAAGTAGTTCTAAATTCTAGAGGACTGATGACCTCAGAAGTTAAGTCCCATAGTGCTCAGAGCCATATCAACCATTTTTTGTCGCCCACCTACATAGGGAGAAATAATCATCATGATGAAACAAAAGAAATCAGAGCTCGGGTGGAACGGTTTAAGTGATCACTTTTTTCCGTGCGCTGTTCGACAGTGGAACGGTATAGAAATAGTTTCACTGTGGTTCGATGTGAAATGCACAGCAATCATGTAGATGTACATGTAGATTTAGATGTAGAAGATCTTAGATGCTGATTTCTAGAGTTTCTCTGTAGGGAGAGAATTGTAGGACCTCCGTAATAAGTCACTTGAGCATTAGAAGCAGGGATCGAATACTACGGTAACAGAGCACCTGTGACGTGCACAAGTGTTTTTTTTTTTTGTTTTTTTTGGATCGAGAAGTCCCTTACGATACGTTCTAATTTCACAAGGGAAAAATACTGTCCCCATTATTCAAAGAGAGTAGCATTTGACTTGGCAGATCGGAGAAAGAAAGTGTTAATATAGTGTTAGTTAACACAAGGAGGCCACGTACTAAAGATAACTTGAACGCCGGTGGTGCAGCCGTGTTTATAGATGCAAATAACAATGGTTCTTCTAATGAGGTTAGTACAGATTCCGAAAGCGAAATAATTTGGGTAAAGATAAATGTTAGAGGAGGACCAAATACAGTCGTAGGATATTTAATCCCATGCCTCAGGAGAAGTAGTATTTGGGCGAAAGCAAGGAAATGTTACGTAAATTTCCTGGTCCTGTTATAGTATTAGGTGAGATTTTAACTTACCAGCCATAGACTGTGACACTCAAGTGCTTACGGTGAGTAGTAGAGATAGAGAATCCTGTGAAATTGTTCTAAGTACCTTACCTGAAAGTACCTTGAACAGTTTATCAAAGAACCGACTCGTGAAGGGATATATTTGATGCCATGATCGTCAAGAAGCCCGAGGTTTTGGAATCAGCATAGGGCAGGGAATTAACGACCATAAGGCCGTTACAGCGTCACTGAATACGGCTGTGAATTGAAATGCGAAGAAACCTCAGAAAGAGCGAAAAGAAAACGGATTTCACATAACTTCAGCAGTCGACACGAAAAAATTGAGCGTCGATGGACAAAGTTGAGTATTGTACCCCAGAGAGATAAGAGCCGAGTAAAATTGTGACCGATGGCAAGGACCCGCCCCAGTTCCGCAGACGTTTCAGAAAGACAGACCTAAAGCAAAGAGAGCGTCACTGAAAATTTAAACGTAGCCAAAGTCTCACTGGCAAAGAAAAACGGAACGAAGATAAAATTAGCGTTAGGGGAGCCATTCGCGAATGGTTCAGCGAATTCGAAAGTAAACTTCTGTCAACCGACTTGAACGAAAACCCCAGGATGTTCTGAATCAGTTAACAGATCAGTAAACAGATCGAAGCTACCTGTCCACACAATCTATGACCATAATGCAATCGAAACGGTAAAGAAAAGAAAGAAGGCCAAAATACTAAACGCCAGTTTCCGAAACTGTTTCGCACTATGATTCCTCCCTTAAACTGGCGCATGTACGTCAGAATGACAGACATCGCAAAAAATGACCACGTGATTGAAAAGGAACTGAAATAGCCCAACGGAGAGAAGGCCACAGCACCTGTGGGATACCTATGCGGCTCTACGTAGAGTGAGCAACAGAACCTGCTCCTCTTCTAGCAGCAGCGTACAGCAACATCTCCCAACAGTCTCGGAAATGGTATCAGACACACTTTGGTGACGGTGGAGTCCTGACATGGGGAGGCGTCGTGTTGGATGGGAGTGTGAAACTTGACATTTTGGTGCTGGTCGGAAATAAACTGGTAGCGCTCGGGTATAATTAGACGAGAGGCTGTGAGCCGTACGTGGCTCGTGTTCCCGCCATCATGTATTTTACACCCTGTTTTGAACGTACTTCCACCTCAATACGTTAAATTAAATTACTACTATCACTGAGTCGGTGCTTTGCCTGATCGTGAACGGCGTTAGCACTTCGTATCAATATATCCCCTCTCGTAGTATGTTTGCTCGACTGCTATTACTTCCCGGTCGTTGTCTGTCGTAAGCCAGTTCAGGTTGCGAGTTTGGGTCTGCCAGTCAGTTAGAACGCGTCTGGAGCGCAGTCCGGACCTGCGAGTCGGGGAGTTGAAATGCGGCACTAGTGCAGTCGGGTTTGAGCAGCAGTGAGATCTGCGTCGACGTGGCTCACCTGACCATTGACGCCATGCATCACTTCACTTGAGTCGGGCCACGGTCTTGGATCGTCGGTCTATCCTACCGGACGACGCGTGTTGGCTCGCCGATCGTTCACGAGTCAGCTATGTGTGTATGCAACGACTCCCGATTTCTCTAGATGCGTGCTTAGTTACTGTTGGGTATAGTTCAGGTCTTCGTGCAAGTGTTTGTCAGGTTGTGTGTGTAGTTGGCGTTATTTCCACTGACGATTATTTTAGATGTTGTCGGCTTTCTGAGAGGAGTCGGTCGGCTGCTGCGGACCAGGGAAGTTATCTCCGCGCGGTGCAGTCGGCTGGGTCCTCTGGCGGTCCCTGCGCAGTCTTGGAGCGTGTGTGGAGCTGTCCGATCGCTACGAGCATCGTGGTTCACCGACCCAGGATGTTAAAGTTGAGTAGTGGTTTCAACTACCCAAGCCACGTCCATTCATGTTGTGTTGTTCGTTTTGGTGGTTCGCTGGTGGGGTGGTTTTCCTGTGAACAACACCGAGTGTTTCTGTTGCTGAAATGCACCCGCCATGCGGTGCAGTTAACTATATTGGTTGACTACAATTCAAGTGCACCAGCGGAATTTTCTGCCTTGTGGCCGTTAGTGTTCTGGTTACCTGCCTTGGCCACTGACGTAAATTCAGCAGTGTTCCTTTTGGGTGAAGTTAACTATATTGCCGTATTTCAAATTCAAGTGTACCAGCGGAATTTTCTGCCTTGTGGCTGTTAGTGTTCTGGTTTCCTGCTCTGGCCACTAACGTAATTTCAGGCAGCGTCCTTTCCTCACCTGTTGTCGCTGTCCAACACGGTGTGAAGTTTTGACAGCTAATACATATTTCGTTGTGGATAATAACGTTCGTAACTTTTTGTGTTTGAGTTCTCATGTACCAATTGGTGGCAAGCAAGTCGTTGTGCCGTTCGGTCCCTGGTTGTTCCCTGGTTGGGTTCCGACAGATCAAGTGTAGTTGGGCTCACCACCTATCTCACCTAAGTGAACGAGGGCAGACCGACCTCCCTGGAGGCTTTTCAGTGCCGTTTTCTTTATTGTCCTTCTCACCGGTGTTTAATTGTCTGTTTATAATCTATGGTAGCCAATGATTTTTAAAAAATTCTTGTTTTTACTGGACTTTATGTATTTTTTAATTTTGGAAAATCAATTGTGGGCCTTAATCCGCTTAAAATCTTATTGTTGAAATTACCCTTTAAGCAAAAACATTGCGGCCTTGTGCCTTAAAAGATTATGGTAATATATTTTAAAATTTTCAAATTGTGGCCCTCAGTCGCTTGAATTGCGCCTTGCATATGTTTGTTCTATCTACCTTTGCCTTGAGCCTTTCCAGCCTAGCAGTCATACCACATATAATTTAATTATTTTATTTGCTATTTTAACTGCATTTTTATTTTGTTGACTTTTAAGAATTCTTGTTTGGAGGCCCTCAGCCTTGAAAAAATTGCCTTTTTGAAAATCGTGTTTCTAAAGGTGCCGTTTTGGTTTAAAGGTTTTATTAAAATACAATTAATTATAATTTTGAGTGAACCTGACCGACACCTTATTTGGCCCTTTCCACAATCCTAATCACCTGTTCTGCCCTACGGGTTTAGCGGGCGTCTCAGGCTGCAACCACGTCTGTGCGCTTATTGAGCTGCAACCGCTTCATAATTTCTTTTAATAATGTCCATTCACATGAAACCACACCTTCTTGAGGGGATCCGATACAAAAACGGCGACCTTCCATATGGGTTAACAAAAATACTCGTCATGGCTTGAGTAATGAGCACGCATAGTCATCGCGACGGCAGAAGTGGCAGTTTGTGAGGTGGACTGGGCATCACAGCTCGGATAGCTGCGAACCGTCAGCTCCAAATCTTTGCCGATCGATGGCCAGTAGTAACGACCATACTCCACAGCTGGCGCTCTAGAAGTTTCGCAGTGTCCCAAATTGTAGCTAGCTACCGTCATGCGTTGTTTTCCTTGTTCAGTAGAAATTAGTAAGGCGTCAACACAGGAGAGATGTAACGTTGCCATCCACTACGGGTCCAGCGAGTGCTTCGTGCAGATTGGGGTCGCCTTGCCATTTAATCTGTTCTTCGGGGGAGAGCGATCAAAACTCATTTAAAGCGTCGTACCTTTCCTCATACGGAGCGGAACGAACTACCTCTCCTTTGTCAAGATATTCAGAGGGGTCTACATGGAGCAGAGACCATTGTTGGCATTGACTTCTAGTGAGCCTGATATTGATGTGGTTGTGGTCTTCAGTCCAGAGACTGGTTTGATGCAGCTCTCAATGCTACTCTATCCTGTGTAAGCTTCTTCATCTCCCCCTACTGCAACCTACATCCTTCTGAATCTGTTTACTGTATTCATCTCTTGGTCTCCCTCTACGATTTTTAACCTCCACGCTGCCCTCCAATACTAAATTGGTGATCCCTTGATGCTGCCTCAGAGTATGTCCTACCAACCGATCTTTTCTTCTAGTCAAGTTGTGCCACAAACTCCTCTTCTCCCCAATTCAATTCAATACCTCCTCATTAGTTATGTGATCTACCCATATAATCTTCAGCATTCTTCTGTAGCACCACATTTCGAAAACTTCTATTCTCTTCTTGTCCAAACTATTCATCGTCCACGTTTCACTTCCATTCATGGCTACACTCCATACAAATACTTCCAGAAAAGACATCCTGACACTTAAATCTATACTCGATGTTAACAAATTTCTCTTCTTCAGAAACGCTTTCCTTGCCATAGCCAGTCTACATTTTATATGCTCTCTACTTCGACCATCATCTTTTATTTTGCTCCCCAAATAGCAAAACTCATTTACTACTTTAAGCGTCTCATTTCCTAATCTAATTCCCGCAGCATTACCTGATTTAATTCGATATACAGCTGATATTGATATCGATCGATAAAAGGGCTCATATCTTTAAACATTTTGTTGTATTGTTCGGCAAAGAGTTGCCCAGATTGAAGAGATTCTATTTACTTATTTATTTTTAATATTTACATCCTATAATCTAGATAGCTAAAATAAAGAAGACAAGTCATATATTGACTTTCTCCCGCAGTACACTATCTCGAATAACTTACGGGAATGTAGACGTGTGATGTCGTCGACAACCGCCGGTATTTCTACAGGAGCATACTCTTCCATTTTCAAGATATTAACTGTAGCAAGTAAGAGCTGCGCTTTTTACGTTATGCAGGGAGCATTTCCACCAGGAATTGTCGTTAATTTGCGGAAATATGATGTGAAATGTGTATCTCGACGACCGTCTAAGATCGGCGTCCTCGTAAAGGATGATCTTGGTTTGCATAAGGCGGGTGTATTCCTTGCAGCAGTGGCACGTCATATATTGGTCAGAGTATCGGGACTGTGGAGGACCGGTGTATTGAGCACAAGCGTCACACACGCATACAACAGCCGAGCAAATCGTATACTGCAGAACGTTGTCTTGCCACCTGTCATCCTATAGAATATGAGAACACGGAGATTCTGGCATGCTGTTCCAGCTACTAGGATAATATGATTAAGGAAGCTGTTGACATTAAGTTAGCAATTAACCTTATAAATATAGAGGATAGTTTTTGTTTACATTCTGCTTGGACTACTGCCTTTTCCATTGTCGAAAAAACTGAGAGGTAGAATTAATGCTGCCACATCCGTTGATAATTAATATCTCTATCGATAACGTTTGAAGACGATCATCTTTGGTTTGTGATGGCGCTGTGTCTATAGTGTGTGTGTGTGTGTGTGTGTGTGTGTGTGTGTGTGTGTGTGTGTGTGTGTGTGTCATCTTCCTGAAGTTTCTCTGCAAACGGAGTTCTTACGTTCCCTTGCACAGCACTTACTGCAGTAACTACTTACAGCAGTTATGCCTTGAAAATGGCAGGGTGTGCTCCGGTGTCAAAATATCGGAGGTTATCAACGACCTCACCCGGTTGCATTTCCGTAAGTTACTTTAACTCTCATAAAAAGTGCCTACAATACTTATTACTGGTATTACGTACTGATATTACAAAAAGATAAAAAAATACCTAAAAAGTAAGGCAAAACAACTTTCTACCACTAAGAATCTATCAATGGCCTGTTACCCAGTTACCAAACTACTAATAGCATTATGCAAATGAATATTTCGCGACGTGAAAGCCCAATACAGTATTTTATAGTTTCTCACTCTAGCATTTCGCAGCGAGTCTTCGACGCTGCTACAGCCACATCTATACTAATCAGACCACTCCGCGGTGTCGGGCGGAGGGTACTTATGGTACCAATATCATTTCCGTCCTTCCACCTTGAAAGGTCTCTGTTGGATTCCTTTCATGTTAATTTCTTAAATATGTTGTCATTTACGGCATAAATTCCTCTTCTAAATTTACCTTGGTGTTTCTGACTATCTGGGAGGAGACTGAGCAGTGGAACGTGTTACTTTTACACATAAACAAGAACGATCTGTCACACTACTACACTTTAAAACACAGTTTATATGCAATTCATGTCACACAGTCTCATACGGAACTTACATCCGCTTTCTTTTATATACTGTATATGGTAAGATACTGTCATCCCCCTTCCCTTCTGTGTGAGAGGATGAATGAGCAAATGTATTTCTAGTTGCATGCTTGATGGTAGCAGACAAGCCTGTCTGCTAGAGAACAGTAGGACCAACGTCGGAACAGGTAGCTACGCTTTCTAAAAGCAGAGAGGTTTCTATTCTTAGTATAGTTCTGTCCGTACCTTGTCATGTTGGTATAGGAAGCTGCCTCTCTGGTCACTTCCGTTTGTATCTGTTAAGCACGCTCGGTAACGGCCCAGGTCAGTCTGGCCGCGGCGAGCGTCTGAAGTGGTAAGATCTCCGGCTAAGCGCGTCTCTACTAAGTCCGTAGGACAATGGATTTCTTAAGTTCAGCCTAACTGAAAATTTATTTCAGGTTTGGATCTAAAATATCTAATGTTATCTTAAATTGCAACGCAGTGTAATTCGAGTGTGAAGTTCAGAATATCTTCCAGTAGTTGCTTTGTCACTACTTTGTGAGTAAAGTGGAACCGCGTGTTGATCAGTAACTCTACCTAAGATCATCAATCTTAAATGCGAATGTGCGTGAGATTATAACGTCTCGTCTTGACAATATTTTTCAATATAGCAACTTTTCTTTATGTTCAACCCACGTAGGGTGTACTTTGTGAGACCAGTACCACGAGCTTATACAATTGTTTGACCTATCAGGTTAATAGTAAGACGATAGTAACCAATTCGAGGTTTTTCTTTTATTGCGTTTCGATGTAATTTATTTTAATTATCAAAAATTATTGTGGAGTTACACTCTTTGTGTAAACCAAGTTGACCACGTGAAGCATGTGGTGTAAGCATCAAAGTAGCCCTCAGCTCTTCTTTTCGGGAAGATTTCACAGAGAGTTAGTATGAATTTAGTATACGAGTGTGTGGTAATTTCATGACGGACAGGATTGCGCTATGAACGTAACTTCTTTGGGTGAAAATTGAATAGGTTGGTTGTGGTTGATTTCCTCTTGGATATGTTTCAATGTTCTTCGTGTGTTAGTTTATGAATGCAGTGTTGTATGTAGTCTCCCAATCTTGGCTCCCTATTTGATGTGTTCCGTAAGATTACAAACTCACATTTTCACAGACCTAAATAAGGCACCAGTTTAGTTATGAATCAAGTTTGATATGCTGAAAATTTAACGGAACAATGATCAATGTTAAAATAAATGTCTAAATATAAACTTATTTATTTCTTTTATTTAAACTGTCTTTTTATATATATATCACCGGTTATCGTAAGATGAGTACTAGAAGATTATAATTAATGTTAGTCTGATTGGGAATTTGGTAAGGTAGACTGGATACCTGGTGAAACAGTTGCGCAGTAATGCAAGGTTAACTTCCTCACTTAGCTCACAGCTCTTAACCCACTTTTATGGTCTTGAATATCAGCACCGCTTTCGGAACAAATTAAAGCAACAACATTACACATAACAACATTACAACCTTCCATTCGCGAATGTTGCGTGAAAATAGCAGCTGTTGACAAATGTCCCATCAGCTCCAAATTCTGTGATTTTCTCGAGGTGGGCATTTCGCAATATGTATGTAGGGGTTCTCCATCTCATCTTCGATGGTATGCCCTCGGAATTTCAATAGTAAACCACTCCGTGGTACACAACGCCTCTCTTGTGACGTCTGCTGCTGCAGTTCGTGGGGAAACTCCACAACAGTCTCGTGTGACGAAATATCATTCTGGATCTTCTAAATTTTTCTAATAATCCAGTCGATAAGTATTGCAAATGATAAGAAATGTCCAAAAATTGGTGAAACTAGTGACTTATAAGCCACTTCCTTCATGGATGAATTACAGTTCGTTAGGATTTTCCCAAAGAATATCACCCTACATCTGTTTTTCCTATAATTAGTTTTACTTTGTCGTTCTACTTTAGGTAGCTTCGTGCCGTTACTTCTACATATTTTACGTTTGTCACTGTTTCCACTGATTTATCAGCAATAGTAGTTGAGCAGTAATGGATCTCTTCGAATATCTGTGTGCAGTATATTACATTTATTTACGTCCAGTGTCAACTGCCAGTCGCTCCGTCAAACATCAGTCCCCCAAAGGTATTCCCTCCATTTCGCTGTTCTCTCCAGCGCCGTTAACTTCTTATAGACAACAGAACCTTCAGCTTTTGGCGTTATTCATCAGACCATTGGTATAAATTTTAAACAGCAAAGGACCTGGGGTACAACCTACATTACCTTCACATATGTCGATTTCATCCAGTTACCAACAGCATGTTGAATTTAATCAATACGGCATCTAACCGAGCGCCGATGTCTACGACGCTCTAGATTTTTATGGACGAACACAGATATTGCAAGGTAAACAGGAGGTTAGGTTTTGTCGTCGCTGAACAATAATGTGACTTAGGAATACGAAGTACGCCGTTCCAATGGATCAGAGGGTCAGAGAGTCACGTGGGATGTTACCGACTACGATCCATCTATAGGGCAGATGACGAATAACTCGAGACTATTGTCTCTCCACAGTGATTTAATGTTTGATGAAAGTCTATATTATGATGACCGCATTTCACGCTTGAACAGAGTATTTTAAAGAGTTGGCCGAGTTTTTGCAGGCCTAATAGGAATTTATAACCGGCAGGAGCAGGCTTAAAATACCTACAAAATGATTGTGGCATATACATTATGTGATCAAAAGTATCCGGACTCCTAGCTGAAAATGACTTACAAGTTCGTGGGGCCCTCCATCGGTAATGATGGAACTCACTATGGTGTTGGCCCACCCTTAGCCTTGACGACAGTTTCCACTGTCGCAGACACACGTTCAGTCAGGTGCTGGAAGGTTTCTCAGGGAATGGCAACCCATTCTTCACGGAGTGCTGCGCTGAAGACAGGTATCGATGTCGGTCGGTGAGGTCTGGCAAGAAGTCGGATTTCCAAAACATCCCATAGGTGTTCTATAGGATTCAGGTCAGGACTCTGTGTAGGTCAGTCCATTATAGTCATGTTATTGCCGTGTAACCACTCCACCACAGGCCGTGCTTTATGAACAGGTGCTCGATCGTGTTGAAAGATGCAGTCGCCATCCCCGAATTGCTCTTCAACAGTGGGAAGCAAGAAGGTGCTTAAAACATTAATGTAAACCTGTGCTGTGATAGTGGCACTCAAAACAACAAGGAGTGCAAGCCCCCTCCATGAAATACACGACCACACCACAACACCACCGCCTCCGAATTTTACTGTTGGCACTATACACTCTGGCAGATGACGTTCACCGGGCATTCCCCACACCCACACCCCGCCATCGGATCGCCACTTTGTGTACCGTGATTCGTCACTCCACACAACGTTTTTCGCCTGTTCAGTAGTCTAATGTTTACGCTCCTTACACCATGCGAGGCGTCGTTTGACATTTACTAGCGTGATGTGTGGCTTATGAGCAGCCGCTCTACCATGAAATCCAAGTTTTCTCACCTCCTGCATAACTGTCATAGTACTTGCAGTGGATCCTGATGCAGCATGGAATTCCTGTGTGCTGGGCTGAATAGATGTCTGCCTATTACACATTACGACCCTCTTCAACTGTCGGCAGTCTCTGTCAGTCAACAGTTCAGGTCGGCCTGTACGGTTTTGTGATGTAAGTGTCCCTTCATGTTTCCACTTCACTGTCACATCGGAAACAGTGGACCTATGGCTGTTTAGGAGTGTGGAAATATCGCGTACAGACGTATGACGCAAGTGACACCCAATCACCTGATGACGTTCGAAGTCTCTGAGTTCCACAGAATGCCCCATTCTGCTCTCTCACGATGTCTAATGACTACTGAGGTCGCTAATATGGAGTACTGGGCATTAGGTGGCAGCACAATGCACCTAATATGAAAAACGTATATTTTTGGACGTGTCCGAATAGTTTTGATCGCTTAGTGTACTTAAAATACCAGCTATAAAGTTGTGCGACTGTGAGTGATAGCAGTTATAAACCGAACTCACGTTACTTAACGTTGACAGTGGTAATCTGATGTCGCTTTTATTAAATTACCAAACAAGAAATTTCAGTGATGTCGTATGCATTGATCGTGTGAGATTTCGAAGAGAGAAACAACAGCCAACTATTTGAAAACAAACTGAAACAATAGTGAAAGTCAGAGATTCGCTTTCATTAATAATATATATAATTAAAATGAAGAAGGTAAATTTTGAACGTATTTTTAAGGCAAAACGGTCGCTGTTAACGGGAAATGCTATCTAGGTGTATGAGACCACTACCTGCCACCTTGTCCAATTTCGATGTACAATGAAGTGACAAAGTAAAGGGATAGCTATGTTCACAAACAGCGACGGCAGTAATGTCACGTAAACAAACTACAAAAGGGCAGTAGACTAGCGGAGCTGTCATTTGTACTCAGGTGATTCATGTGAGTCGGCCGTTGTGGCCGAGCGGTTCTAGGCTCTTCAGTCTGGAACCGCGCGACCGCTACGGTCGCAGGTTTGAATCCTGCCTCGGGCATGGATGTGTGTGATACTCTTAGGTTAGTTAGGTTTAAGTAGTTCTAAGTTCTAGGGAACTGATGACCTCAGAAGTTAAGTCCCATAGTGCTCAGAGCCATTTGAACCATTTTTTTAAGGTCCTGAGCAGGGCTACCTGCAGTACTCCGTGCCGTCTGCGGGCACTGATGGTGAAATATTGGTCTTCATGTGGTGTTGTACACTGTGTACGTCTTTCACTGTAGCGCCTGGACATGTTTCCTGTCTGCTGGAATCGTTGCCATAATCTTGAGATCACGTGCTACGACCTGCTGTGTTTGACCAGCCTCCAGTCGCCCTAGTATTCGACCCCTCATAACGTCATCAATATGTGTTCTTTGAGCCATTTTCAACACACAGTCACCATTAGCACGTCTGAAAACGTCTGCACACTTACTCGCTGCACCGTACTCTGACATGCACCAACACACCTCTCCGTATGTGGACTGCTGCCAGCGCCACCGTACGACGACCGCAGGGCAGATTAACCGCAAGGTCATATCCCGGGCTGATTTAAACCCGCAAACCACCCACCAGAGCGTTGTTTCTCCGTGTATCAGCATTATCCTTAATTTATGAGCATGAGTGTAGTTTGTTTGACTCCAACAACTTCCATAACACGAACTGCAAAAGTGACTGAAAAAAGATTTATTTTTAAATTAAAATTTTCATGTGTATTTGCTCCCAAGAGTTTTAAAACTTCTGCATTACTTATTATCTCTTGCTCAAGATTTAAATTTGTCCCTGCTTTCGCACCCTCCGAAGCGAAGCATTGAATGTGCAGTAACATTAAAATTATTTCAATAAAACAGCCTCCATCGGATGTACGTTATATACAGTTCGTTTGCCGACCGGTTTCGGTGTTTCATAAGATTATTTTTCGGAGCCGGTGGCGTGGTAAAGGCCGCTCTGCGGTGTTTCACAGATCTCCACAGCATCCTGCGCCACGCCACCGGCTCCTGCCATTACCGAGGAGTAAACAGATGGTCTGATAATCGTCTTACAAAAGGCGCAAACCGGTCATCAAACGAACCATATACGACACACAGGTGATCGATGCTGTTTTACTGAAATTATTTTACTATAATTTTACCGATCGCTGTTTTTCCTACGGAAAGCTTTCCAAAATATTCTTGAAATTGTATGTTCTTAAAATTAAGACAGAGGTCATTTGCAGAAATCCAGTGAATAATTCTTCGTAATGCAGTTTTTACAATGTTTTACAATGTCCTCTGTTGCTGTATGTTTATACAGTTATTACATAACTATAAATCCATGGATGGTTCCACCTCTTGCGCCTAGTACCATGAAACCTTGCTATTTGTATTAATCTAGTACATCGATTTGATACACTACTGACCATTAAAATTGCTACACCAAGAGCTTGCATGGCGTGTACGGGTACAGCTGCCCATGCAGCTTCAAAACGATACCACAGTTCATAAAGAGTAGTGACTGGCGTGTTGTGACGAGTCAGTTGCTCGGCCACCATTGACCAGACGTTTTCAGTTGGTGAGAGATCTGGAGAATGTGCTGGCCAGGGCAGCAGTCGAACATTTTCTGTATCCAGGAAGGCCCGTACAGGACATGCAACGTGCGGTCGTGCATTATCCTGCTGAAATGTAGGGTTTCGCAGGAATCGAATGAATGGTAGAGCCACGGGTCGTAACACATCTGAAATGTAACGTCCACTATTCAAAGTGCGAACAAGAGGTGACCAAGACGTGTAACCAATGCCACGCCATACCAACACTCCGGGTGATACGCCAGTATGGTGATGACGAATACACGCTTCCAATGTGCGTTCACCGCGATGTCGCCAAACACGGATGCGACCACCATGATGCTGTAAACAGAGCCTGGATTCATCCGAAAAAATGACGTTTTGCCATTCGCGCACCCAGGTTCGTCATTGAGTACACCATCGCAGGCGCTCCTGTCTGTGGTGCAGCGTCAGGGGTAACCGCAGCCATGGTCTCCGAGCTGATAGTCCATGCTGCTGCAAACGTCGTCGAACTGTTCGTACAGATGGTTGTTGTCTTGCAAACGTCCCCATCTGTTGACTCAGGGATCGAGACGTGGCTGCACGATCCGTTACAGCCATGCGAATAAGGTGCCTGTCATCTCGATTGCTAGTGATACGAGGCCGTTGGGATCCAGCACGGCGTTCCGTATTACCGTCCTGAACCCACCGATTCCATATTCTACTAACAGTCATTGGATCTCGACCAACGCGAGCAGCAATGTCGCAATACGATAAACCACAATCGCGATAGGCTGCAATCCGACCTTTATCAAAGTTGTAACGTGATGGTACGCATTTCTCCTCCTTACAGGAGCCATCATAACAACGTTTCACCAGGCACCGCCGGTCAATGCTGTTTGTGTATGAGAAATCGGTTGGAAACTTTACTCATGTCAGCACGTTGTAGTTTTCGCCACCGGCGCCAACGTTGTGTGAATGCTCTGAAAAGCTAATCATCTGCATATCACAGCATCTTCTTCCTGTCGGTTAAATTTCGCATCTGTAGCACGTCGTCTTCTTGGTGCAGCAATTTTAATGTCTAGTAGTGTACTTGTATAAATGATTTCCAAGGCATTCAGGTTTGACTGAAATGAAATAAACAGCCTTTTGAAACGGTACCGTATACACCATTTCATTATCGATCTCATTTGGTGCTATTTTCACATATTTAATGCCAACATTCTTGTCGCGGATTTAACTACTCAGGGAAACAAAAGTCTTTGGAGTTGTTTCATTTATTTATTGATGCATGTCCATCCTGATCCTTGCATATCCCTTCTCTGTTCCTATATGAATGTTTTCGAAGTTTGAATATTTGCACGACTTAACCACACATGCATTAGTAGGATGGAACCACTGCCAGCCTAATTTCATGGGCAAGTTTTTACAAAAAGAAGAGATTAGTAGATGTGTCAAAGATATACTACAGTTTCGACGATTTCTCGGCGGCCACCGTGATAAGCGTTCTGTCTTCGGGGCAGTAAGTGAGCGCTCGCCCTGTTAGAGGCTGCTGCCAGTGTCCCAAGAGACGTATCAGGATGACGAGATTAAACCCGCTTTGTTCCAGACTCACCTGTAGCAGAGAAGTGTTGTGAGGTCCCTAGCTTCACTATTTTTCTGTGAAATCTTTGAGAAATTATAACCTGGTGACGATCTCTTTGTGTAAATCTTGACCCATCGGCGTAAGTGCTCAAGTATTGCGAGGTTTCAGCTCGAGGTTGAAACACTTTCGATAATATTCATTTGTAGCTCTTTACACGGACATTTTGAGTCGGTCTGAATCGATTTCAATAACGGGTTCTTTGTCGACGGTAAGTGCACTTTCATCTGCTCGTACCTCCTCGCGGTTAAGATTTCAGCGCCGACGGTTAGTAGGATGTCCTTTTAAATTCTGAGTACAACGAATCAGTAAATTCCGTGTGCACTTATAAGCGGTGTCTACTGTTGTTTTCTATACTGAGTGAGACCCTTATTCATTACTGCGAGATTCGGGAGGACGACGGTTTAATCCCGCGTCCGGCCATCCTGATTTAGGTTCTCCGTGATCGCTCCAGGCAAATGCTGGGATGGTTCCTTTGAAAGGGCACGGCCGACTTCCTTCCCCATCCTTCCCTAATCCGATGAGACCGATGACCTCACTGTTTGGTCTCTTCCCCCAAACAACGCAACCCCCATTACTGCGCGTGTTTAGTTCGTACTCCCTCGTACAGATGTTAACTAACGCATATGACGTCTGTGTGTCCCACGCATTACAATTTATTTGTTGATTTATTTTTGTCTTTGACATAGGCCCACCCGTTATCTGCTATA
Organism: Schistocerca piceifrons; assembly: GCF_021461385.2. Taxonomy (NCBI): domain Eukaryota; kingdom Metazoa; phylum Arthropoda; class Insecta; order Orthoptera; family Acrididae; genus Schistocerca; species Schistocerca piceifrons. Next base: position 92,154,957 of record NC_060145.1, on the reverse strand, counting down.
CTCGACGTCTGCTCAGCTTGCCTCTGGTAATTAGTAGTCGATACGACTGCCCGGTGTGAGGTTAATTGCATGAGTATGTGTTACGTACTGGAACTAGCCTTTATCAGATACGATACAAAACGATATCGCAGCGTACTTCGAAACAACACAGGTACTGCAAACCGCACATATCCGCCCAAAGATAGCAAGCTCATTTCAACTAGAATGCCCCCCCCCCCCTCCACCGCACGATAATACAGGGTGTTACAAAAAGGTACGGCCAAATTTTCAGGAAACATTCCTCACACACAAAGAAAGAAAATATGTTATGTGGACATGTGTCCGGAAACGCATACTTTCCATGTTAGAGCTCATTTTATTACATCTCTTCAAATCACATTAATCATGGAATGGAAAAACACAGCAACAGAATGTACCAACGTGACTTCACTTTGTTACAGGAAATGTTCAAAATGTCCTCCGTTAGCGAGGATACACCAATCCACCCTCCGTCGCATGGAATCCCTGATGCGCTGATGCAGCCCTGGAGAATGGCGTATTGTATCACAGCCGTCCACAATACGGGCACGAAGAGTCTCTATATTTGGTACCGGGGTTACGTAGACGAGAGCTTTCAAATGCCCCCATAAATGAAAGTCAAGAGGGTTGAGGTCAGGGGAGCGTGGAGGCCATGGAATTGGTCCGCCTCTACCAATTCATCGGTCACCGAATCTGTTGTTGAGAAGCGTACGAACACTTCGACTGAAATGTGCAGGAGCTCCATCGTGCATGAACCACATGTTGTATCGTACTTGTAAAGGCACATGTTCTAGCAGCACAGGTAGAGTATCCTGTATAAAATCATGATAACGTGCTCCATTGAGCGTAGGTGGAAGAACATGGGGCCCAACAAAGACATCACCAACAATGCCTGCCCAAACGTTCACAGAAAATTTGTGTTGATGACGTGATTGCACAATTGCGTGCGGATTCTCGTCAGCCCACACATGTTGATTGTGAAAATTTACAATTTGATCACCTTGGAATGAAGCCTCATCCGTAAAGAGAACATTTGCACTGAAATGAGGATTGACACATTGTTGGATGAACCATTCGCAGAAGTGTACCCATGGAGGCCAATCAGCTTCTGATAGTGCCTGCACACGCTGTACATAGTACGGAAACAACTGGTTCTCCCGTAGCACTCTCCATACAGTGACGTGGTCAACGTTACCTTGTACAGCAGCAACTTCTCTGACGCTGACATTAGGGTTATCGTCAATTGCACGAAGAATTGCCTCATCCATTGCACGTGTCCTCGTCGTTCTAGGTCTTCGCCAGTCGCGAGTCATAGGCTGGAATGTTCCGTGCTCCCTAAGACGCCGCTCAATTGCTTCGAACGTCTTCCTGTCGGGACACCTTCGTTATAGAAATCTGTCTCGATACAAACGTACCGCGCCACGGCTATTGCCCCGTGCTAACCCATACATCAAATCGGCATCCGCCAACTCCGCATTTGTAAACATTGCACTGACTGCAAAACCACGTTCGTGATGAACACTAACCTGTCGATGCTACGTACCGATGTGTTGGATACTAGTACTGTAGAGCAATGAGTCGCATGCCAACACAAGCACCGAAGTCAACATTACCTTCATTCAATTGGGCCAACTGGCGGTGAATCGAGGAAGTACAGTACATACTGACGAAACTAAAATGAGCTCTAACATGGAAATTAAGCGTTTCCGGGCACATGTCCACATAACATCTTTTCTTTATTTGTGTTTCAGGAATGTTTCCTTAAAGTTTGGCCGTACCTTTTTGTAACACCCTGTATAGCTGATGGTTGTCCGTACTCGCACCTATGTACGCATTTCATGTAGCCTTTATCTGTACGTCATGTCCTTTCTTGATCATATCCTGTGTACCAGACCAAATGAATAACGAGATCGGTAATTCCACACTGGTGTACAAAACGTAAGGACGAAAGTAGCGTTTGCATGTTGTGATGTGCCAAATAGCATACTCAATTATGCTTGATCCGCACACAAAAAGTTCTGCAGGATAGTACAGTAAGTAAAAGAAGGTAAGTAAAATAACTACGCAATGAAGCTAATGGAAATGACACATTTATCGAAACAAAATAATCATACTGAAGTTATCGTGATTCAGGACGGTCCTCGACCAGTATAAAATGCGGGACGTGTTTCTTAATGGGGTGTTTAATCCTCGTGGACGGCAATGCATGCTCTACAACTGCTCACATGCCACAAAGTTTGTAAGACTCTCCATTGCTCCACCAGAGCGGTTGACTACTGGTGGACGGCCTTTGGTGCAGGATGCCCCCCCCCCCCCCCCCCATAGCATCCCACACGTGCACAGGGGCAGGGCAGTCCAGTCGCCACATATCGCCACGTCCGGAGGCTCCACCACCTCCGCAGTTGGTTTGCGATCGCGCATTGTCATCCATAGAAATGAAGTTAGGGCAGATTGGACCCCTGAGAAGACGCATACGGTTGGAGTACAGTATCATAATAACGTTGATCAATGAGTACATCGTGTTCAGAGATTTGGAGGGCAATGTGCCCACGCAACATTATGCATCTCCACACCATAACACCGGACACACCCTGATATGGCCAGAGGTGGAAACACATAATGCACCCAGGAATGGTGTCGAACATGGTCGCTTTCGTGCTCCAGGTGCTATGGTGTAGGGAGATAAACTGAAGAGCCAAAGAAACGGGTACACTTGCATAGTACCGTGTAGGGCCGCCGCGAGCATGCAGAAGTGCCGCAACACATATGTGGCATTATTCGATTAATGTCTGACTACTGCTGGAGGGAACTGACATCACGAATCCCGCAGGGCAGTCCATAAATCCGTAAGAGTACGAGGGAGTGGAGATTTCTTCTGAATAGCACGTTGCAAGGCGTCCCAGATGTGCTCAAAAACGTTCGTGTCTGGGGAATTTGGTAGCCAGCGGACGTGTTTCAACTCAGAAGTGATCTTGGAGCCACCCTGTAGCAATTCTGGACGTGTGGAGTGTCGCATTGTCCTGCTGGAATTGGTCAATTCCGTTGGAATTCCCAGTGGACATGAATGGATGGAGTTGATCAGACAGCATGCTTAAGCACGTGTCGCCTGCCATAGTCGTATCTAGACGTATCTCAGGGGTCCCATATCACTCAAACTGCATACGCCCCACACCATTACAGGGTCTCCACAAGCTTAATAGTCCCCTGTTGACATGCAGGGTCCATGGATTCATGAGGTTGTCTCCATACCCGTACACGTCCTTCCGCTCGATACAATTTGAAACCAACTCGTCCGACCAGGCAACATGTTCCCAGCCATCAGGAGTCAAATGCCTGTGTTGATGGGTCCAGGCGAGGTGTAAAGTTTCGTTTCGTGCGGTCATGAAGGGTTCTCGAGTGAGCCTTCGGTTCCGAAAGCCCATGTCCATACTGTTTCGTTGAATGGTTCGCACGCTAAAACTTCTTGATGTCCCAGCATTGAAATCTGCAGCAATTTTCGGAAAGGCTGCACTTCTGTCACGTTATACGATTATCGTCAGTAGGCGCTCGACCCATTCTTGCAGGATCTTTTTCCGGCGCACCGATGTCGGAGATTTGATGTTTTACCGGATTCCTGATAGTCACGGTACAGTCGTGAAACGGTCGTACGGGAAAATCCCCTGTTTCATCGCTACCTCGGAGATGCTGTGTTCTATCGCTCATGCGTCGGCAACTCACTTAAATCTTGATAACCTGCCATTGTAGCGGCAGTAACAGATCTAACAACAGCGACACGCACTAGTTATCTTATATAGGCGTTGCCAAGCGCAGTGCCGGGATTCTGCCGGTTTACATACCTCTGTATTTGAATACGCATCTCTATACCAGTTTCTTTGGCGTTTCAGTGTGTAATGTCGCATCGGCGCACTGACGCCCAGATCTGTGAAGATGGTACACTCACCGGACAGAGTCGTTTGTGACATGTACTCCTTTTTGATGTGCATCTTCTCAGGGGTGCATTAGACCCTGATGTTACTTCTATGGGTGACAATGCGTAAAGCATCGAACATAGCTGATGGAAGAGCTCTTCGAACGAGAAAATTTATGGCGAATGGAGTGGCCTAATCGTTCTCCCGACTTAAATGCCATCGAGCACACTGTAGCACTTCCACACGCGTCAACGAACATCCAGCAGTGGTAAATCGCGCTGCTGGAGGACTCGAATTCCTTACCAACCCAGGGGCCAGCATCGGAGCGCATTACAGAGCACGCATTGCCGTCTGTGGTAATCACACACACCATTAGGAACAATGTCCCACCTTTTGTAATGTCCGGGAGACCATCATGAATCGTAAGGATGTTGCTGTAATTATTATGTTTGAATAGAAGTGTCATTTGTGTTCGTCTCAATGCGTATTTCTTTCAGTTGCCTTCTCTACGATACTGTAGCATTTCTTTCTATCTATGGTTTCATCACGCTATGTAATTTGGAACTTAATGCAAAAGCTATTTTTTCCTTAAGCTTTGCACACCAGTGTTGTGTAACGTTTGAGACGGACAGTTATACAGCAACTATATCTATTGTGTTCCAGTGCGTTCCCCTAAAATCTTGGGTTTAAGAAAATAAATGAGGAAACCCTGCAGTTGCCGCAAATAATGCTACTTCCATACAGATTATTTTTCCATCTGAGAAATCAACAAGCTTCCGAAACAAAGCGCTGAATAGGTAATAGCAATTAATTATAGAAGAAGATTGAGAGGAGCTTACGATACGTTGCTTCTTCTGAGTGCTCGCACTTCCTAGCTTTATCCGTTGCGGCAATAAATCACAATACTCTTATCGGGTCACGTTTTACATGTTTTCAGACAAGCTCTTAATCAGAGGATTGAACTCATTCCAAAGCACACCTCTAACTGTTGATCCTCCCCGCAGTGTAACTAGGAATCGAAGACAAATTAATAACCGTACACTATTTTTCGAGATGGGAACCACGAAATAAAATTTAGTCGGACGAGCGGTTTAGCGTGGACATTGCACTTCCATGCACGCACGTATAGGGAAGCATCAGAGATTCATAAACACCACGGTAGTTTTAACAGAAAAAAAGAAGGTTTGAAGTATAAAATGTGGACGTCGATTTCGCGACAGCAGAGTGACAATCGATTGTTTCTGATCGTGAGTGATGACACCATCCAGAGACAGTCACAGTCGGCATCACGTGACGTATGGTTGTGCCCTCTACAAATGCGAGAACCCTTCAAGCCTTAGTGGGATTACCCGTTTTGCCTCGGAAGATGTCTCCCTCAGTTGGAGATGAAACGTGAGGAAGCTGTTTTATGCATCCACCAAGGCCTTTCAGCCAGGAATATTTTAACTGAAAATGACGCCAATCGCGAAAACCTACATTCTATGATTAAACGCCTCAACCGGGAGGACGTGTCGGTTTTAGTCCGGCGACTGCAGGGACTGTGCAAGAAGAACGCTCAGCCCACTTTTCTATTCCTCTGCCGGGATACTGCGACAGATCTGAAATTTCTGAAGGTGAGGAGAATGTTTGAGTCGGCGCAAGATAACCGTATTCACAACCGCATGGAACTAGTGATGATACTGGACGGGATCCACCAGATGCGGCGAGTACTGGCTGCGACTGGCAGTATGCTGTTGTACACTACTGGCCATTGAAATTGCTACAACAAAAAGAAATACGGATGATAAACAGATATTCATTGGACAAATATATATACTAGTACTGACATGTAATTACATTTTCACGCAATTTGGGTGCATAGTTCCTGAGAAATCAGTACCCAGGACAACCACCTCTGGCCGTAATAACGGCCTTGATAAGCCTGGGCATTGAGTCAAACAGAGCTTGGATAGTGTCTACAGGTACAGCTGCCCATGCAGCTTCAACACGATACCACAGTTCATCAAGAGTAGTGACTGGCGTATTGTGACGAGCCAGTTGCTCGGACACCATTGACCAGACGTTTTCAGTTGGTGAGAGATCTGGAGAATGTGCTGGCCAGGGCAGCAGTCGAACATTTTCTGTATCCAGAAAGGCCCGTACAGGACCTGCAACATGCGATCGTGCATTATCCTGCTGAAATGTAGGGTTTCGCAGGGATCGAATGAAGGGTAGAGTCACTGGTCGTAACACATCTGACATGTAACGTCCACTGTTCAAAGTACCGTCAATGCGAACAAGTGGTGACCGAGACGTGTAACCAATGGCATTCCATACCATCGCGCCGCGTGACATGCCAGTATGGCGATGACGACTACACGCTTCCAATGTGCATTCACTGCGATGTCGCCAAACACGGATGCGACCATCATGATGCTGTAAACAGAACCTGGATTCATTCGAAAACATGACGCTTTACCATTCGTGCACCCACGTTCGTCGTTGAGTACACCATCGCAGGCGCTCCTGTCTGTGATGCAGCGTCAAGGGTAATCGCAGCCATGGTCTCCGAGCTGATAGACCATGCTGCTGCAAACGTCGTCGAACTGTTCGTGCAGATGATTGTTGTTCTGCAGACGTCCTCATCTGTGGACTCAGGATCGAGACGTGGCTGCACGATCCGTTACAGCAATGCGGATAAGATGCCTGTCATCTCGATTGCTAGTGATACGAGGCCGATGGGATCCAGCACGGCGTTCTATATTTCCTTCCTGAACCCACCGATTCCATATTCTGCTAACAGTCATTGGATCTCGACGAACGCGAGCAGCAATATCGCGAAACGATAAACCGCAATCGTGATAGACTACAATCCGCCCTTTATCAAAGTCGGAAACGTGATGTTACGCACTTCTCCTCCTTACACGAGGCATCACAGCAAAGTTTCACCAGCTAACGCCGGTCAACTGCTGTTTGTGTATGAGAAATCGGTTGGAAACTTTCCTCAAGTTAGCACGTTGTAGGTGTCGTCACCGGTGCCAACCTTGCGTGAATGCTCTGAAAAGATAATCAGTTGCATTTCACAGCATCTTCTTTCTGTGGGTTAAATTTTGCGTCTGTAGCACGTCATCTTCGTGGTGTAGCAATTTTAATGGCCAGTAGTGCATCTCCAGTGAGGTGGACGGCCAGCGTTCACGACTACGGAACTCAGTTCAAAATGGTTCTGAGCACTATGGGACTTAACATCTTAGGTCATCAGTCTAACTAACCTAAGGACATCACACACATCCATGCCCGAGGCAGGATCCGAACCTGCGACCGTAGCAGTCCCGCGGTTCCGGACTGCAGCGCCTAGAACTGCTAGGCCACCGCGGCCGGCACGGAACTCGGTACCGACTAATAGGCAGAAGAGTAATTTTGACGGCTTATAGAGAGGCTGACGTGAAACATCAGTCGCTGACAATTCTCGAACGGTAATTAACCAAAGAAGAAAGTTCAGTTCTACCGAAAGGAGGTAACTTTGCAGTGACACCACTAAAGGTTCCCACAGAGAACATTACTGCAAATGTGGAGGCGGGAACCCGTCGCTTGTCACCATAGTTTGCTGACGAAATTAGGCCGGAAGTGGCCGGAATATTAGGCAAAGCGGAGCCACCTACCAGTAATTTGTCTCAGTCGGAAAAGACGGCACTGACGGAGATCAGTGTGGATAACGGGTTCATTGTACTTGCAGCTGACAAAGGTAAAGCCACGGTTTTGATCAAGAGCGAAGATTACCACAGGAAGATTAGTGACCTTTGCGCCCCACTACTTACAAAAAGCTTCAGAAGGATCCTATAACGAAAATTTTGACAGTCACCAGTCAGCTGATAAAACAGTCTTTTTTTCTCATCGGACGATAAAAGCTCAGCAAAACAGAACCTTTCCACCCAGATTATACGGTCCGCCAAAGACATATAAGCAACATATTCCTCTGCAACCGATTGTGAGTGCCACAGAATCTCACACCCGTGAAGTGGCTCGATATCTTGCCTCTTTTCTGTAACCGTATACAGGTAGAAATGACAGTCACATTAACAACTCTGTCTATTATATTGAGCAACCGGAGGAGATTAACGTCAGCTGATGTGGTATTTTTGTCAGTTTTGATGTAGTTTTCCTTTTTCTATAGTTCCTATAAACGAAGCTATTCCACACATAGCAGATATTTTTAGGACTGACGTAGTGGCTTTATTTAGACACTGCCGTACCGCAACTGGTTTCCAGTACAACAATGAATTTTACAAACAAATCGACGGGGCGGCTATGGGCAACCCTCTTAGTCCAGCTGTTGTCAATTTACTTATGGAGCCCTCCGAACAGCGGGCGCTAGAGACGTCCAGTAAAAGACCATCCAAGTGGTAACGCTGTCTGGACGATTGCTTTGTCGTGTATGGACTCACAGTGAAGAGGAGCCGGACGTCCTCTTGGTGCATCTCAATCGTATTAACCCAAAGATACAGTTTACGATGGCGAAAGGGAGCAAAGGTCAACTTAATTTTCTGGATGTATATGTAATCAAAACGGGAGATCGGGAATCTGGGCCATGAGGCATACGGAAAGGACACACACACTGATCGATACCTCCACAAGGAATCAAACCATCATCTTGGACAAAAAAGAGATACCATTAAAACCTTGATGGACAGAGCCACCAAAATCTGCAAGCGGGTTTATCTTTCAGGCTGAATAAAATCACTTACGATCAGCCTTCAAGAAAAATGCATATGCTAGTAAGGAGATTGACTGAAGGAAGAAGAAGCCCTAGAGAACGGCCGCCATTAGGAAAATATTTTCTGCAGCTCATTAATACATTGCAGATCGTATCGGGGAAGTTTTGGCCGTGTGTGGGATCGAAAAGATCTTTAGACCTATAAGGTTTTGAGGACAGAACAACAACTGGGTAAGTTAATGTTACAATCTTATCACAGAAATACACGCTTTTACGCAGTTTACATTGTGACAATGTTGTGACAGTTGTCGAACGAACGCATCTCGTCCTCAGAAAGTGAAATAATCCTAAACACAACAATGGAAAATTCCAACCAGAAGTTTCTTTACAGATTTATTCCTACGACTACGTCATGATGTTACTACGATAAATCATGCGATTCTGGTTCAAAGTTTGGTACTATTTAGGATGACAATCATGTCCACAGAGGATAGTTACTTTTATGACAAGTTGAGCAAAAGATTACCCAAGGTCGCTCGAGTTTACAGTGGACGCAAGCTGGTGAACCAACACGTTTATGCTTCTGCTTGCGGTATTTACCTTAGTTGCGATGAACTGCCATCTGCATGGCTACTCTCATCTTCTGAAATTCCTATAAAAACTAATTAAGCCTTTGCTGATTTTTCCAGCAGAAACTCTCCCTATGTTTCTTGTTATATGAGAAAACACTATTCTCATCCCTTACTCGGGATATGGCGATATGCACGTGCATGGTTGGATCAGCGTGCATATTAAAATGCCCTCTCAGTCTTCGCAAGAACAATTAACTAACTGGCTGGTTCGTTTCTCCACAGTTGGAGCTCAATGACACTACAGCTAATATCTAGCTGACTGTCAGCTGCAGTGAATGCAGTCTTCAAATTTCTTCTCTGCGTCGTACAGAGTGCTATGTGCCCCTTTCTGCACTTGACGCCAGCTCAGAGAAGAGTCCCCGAAAATTTCGCCATTGTCTTTCTCGTAGCTGAACTGTCTCCCCACATGGGTTCTTTCGTTCTCAACATCATGGCTTTTTTCGACCAATAGGAGCGTTCCTCTAATTTTTTGGGAAACTCTCCCTGCCAATCGCAAGGGCCCTACCATTAAACTGCACGGAAATTCAGCACTTTACTCCTTCCTAGTTCGTTTCCACCAATCGGATGTTCTGTGCCCACTCCAGACGCCCAAAAGCTACATGCGTACATCACATTTGTACCACTCGCTGTTCACATGATCAACTGCGGCACTGGTTTCGTTTGTACCCATTTGGAACTCCGAAAGGCAGTTTCCTAAAGCTTCTTTCTGTCCTACTTCTGGTGGCGCGTTACTTGCTCTCCAGTATGCGTCACCTGTCCGGTCGCTCCCGGCCGCTGTGGCCGAGCGGTTCTAGGCGCTACAGTCTGGAACCGTGCGACCGCTACGGTAGCAGGTTCGAATCCTGCCTCGGGCATGGATGTGTGTGATGCCGTTAGGTTAGTTAGGTTTAATTAGTTCTAAGTTCTAGGCGACTGATGACCTCAGAAGTTAAGTCGCATAATGCTCAGAGCCATTTTTGTCCGGTCGCTGACTCCCACCACGGGACGCCCGCTAAGAGGTTTTCGTGGTGCCTACCGTGGTGCAGCCTCTGCTTATGCCCACACCTGCTTCCACACAAAACGTTTCCTCTCGCTGCCTGTTTCACCTTCTACTGATTGACACGCATTATATAGAAGCAGTGTGTTAATACCGTCTGAACCGTGGATTTACTTTCGAAATCTTTTCTTAAAGAATTTACTTTACTTACTAGCGATTCATCAAGACATAAGCACATTTAATCACACTATGTGAGCGTGGAAGTAGTTGCCAGTGGGTAACTGATGAAAACAAATTTCTTTCAACAAATGGAAAATTTATTCCTAAAAACCCTTTCTTTAAAAAAAAAACATTTAAAAATTATAATCAGAAAGCACCCTCTAAATATCAAGTTACAATTTATTCAGAGGCAGAAATAACAAAATTTTAACAACTCACACAAACACATAACTATGCAACCCGTAAGAGGGATGGAAATGGTACAAAACACTCACATTAAAAAAATTACTCGCCATCGAAAGTGCAACTTATTTTTAAAAGAAAACTCTTACGGTGGAAGGGTGGCAACTTTATATACTAAAATGACCATTTAAATAAAAACCCATGAATTGCAGTCTTACATAAAATACACAAACATGCTCTACATTAGACATATACCGCCTCTCAAGATGATAGGCAAGATAAAAACATATTTCAGGAATTCAGCCGTTACACTTCAAGGAATAAATTCGTTAACACCGAATCCGACAAACATGACAGAGGCAGCTATTAACGTACGGCGGACCGACAGACAGACACACTAACTGCCTAACAAACGCGGACGGGAGACAGACGAGCAAGCTGGGGACGAGAAACTGACCAAGAAAATAAGTAGAATTTACCAAGTAAATGAAACAACATATCACGAACCACTTAACTTCTAATAAACTGCGATGTCTGGCGAAGACCTGGCGCAGCACCCGCAAAGCGCTATCCCGAACCGTCCGTAGCCAGCCGCTTCAACGGACGCAGGAAGGCGCGCCGATCTCTCCCGTCTCACGGCGTCGCAGCTCGCACCGGCCAGCCGATGTCGTGGGTTGACTCCTGTTGCTCTCGTGTCGGCCGCGAAGCCACTACCCCTCGATATACGGCGCGGCCCACTGGTCTGACATGGCGACCTCACATGCGCCGACGCTCAAGGCGGACAAGTCATCTTGTGTCTCAGTGCGCGACCGACCAACCGATCGATCCAACCGCCAATGACCATTGCCTGAACAAACTCGAGTGGACTGGCGGCCTGACACATACTAGCACTCCGGACGACAGACACACACTGACTGCCCCACACTGACCCTGCTGACCAACTGACCATACTCCCCTTAGCGAGCCCCTTAAGTGCACGCGAGCAGACCTTTCCCCTTTCCCACCAGAGGGAGACACGAAAGCCGCGATTGCCACAGCGGCGCCACCGCCAGAAACGAAGGGCGACTGCTTCACACGGCTCACCGTCAATTCAGTGTCATGCCTTTTGCATTACATACTGAAACGTCTACTTAGAACAATTATACAGGACTGTCCTTAAACTGACACACAATATTTTTAGCGCAACGCAATCTGACTTTCAATAACCCCTACAAAAGAATGGCCCTGACTAACATTAACCTATACCTTTCACAAATCACTTACCTCACAAAAATCTTCGTTACTCGAACTACTGCAATACAGCGAGCGCCACTACTGCCAGCAAAATAAAAGATTCAAACTACGGAAGGCACTAACTACTGATAGGCATAGTTAGCAAATGAAAGATTTTAATAGAGAACAAACAATGTATTTACCTTAATAGTGTTGAAAAATCATAATATACATAGCAGTTCATGACATCCAGTCTTACAAATTGCAAAACTCCGCCATTTCTCTCCCCACATCCACCACTGCTGGCGGCTCACCTTCAACTGCGCAACGCTATACGCTGTTCACATCCAGCTGCCAGCACTACAATGGCAGACAACAATGCAAACTAGCCACAGACTGCACACTTCACAGCCAGTGATTTTCATACCGAGCGCTACGTAACGCTGCCAATACGAAAACATAAACAGCCTACTTACATAGCCCCCATGCTCCCCACATTCTTTTGTAGGGGTTATTGAAAGTCAGATTGCGTTGCGCTAAAAATATTGTGTGTCAGTTTAAGGACAGTCATGTATAATTGATATAAGGGGACGTATCAGTACTTAGAGGCAAATCTGCTCATTACCGCGAAAGTAAGTTAGGTGTCATATTCACTTTCCCATTATGATGTATAAAACTCTTATGTAAGGTGTGAAATTGACCTTCATTTATTCTGCCACCCTACAGACCCACCCGGAGGATTAGTAGTGTTCAAGAAAGGCAACAGATGCACGGCACCCCCTACTGACACTGGTGGTGTATAAAATTCCGTGCAGTTGCGTACAAGTGTATACTAGAAAAACGAAAAGAAGCATCAGCACCCGCATAACCGAACGCAGAAGGGACCGTCATCTGGGACATACCGAAAATTGGCCGTAGCAGAACACTTTTTTCGAGATGGGAACTATGAAACAAAATTCAGTGAGAGGACCGTTTTAGCAGGGACATCGCAAGCACGCGTGTAAAATAAAGCAACTGAGATTCATAAGCACGATTATAATTTTAATAAAAAAAGAAGAAAATTTGAAGTTAGCTAAAATATGGATGTCGACTTTGTGGCGACAATCGATTATTTTTAATAGGGAATGATGACGCCATCCAAAAAAGTCACAGAATCAGCATTACGTGGTGTATGGTGGTGCCCTCTATGTGCTCTGTAAATGAGAGAGCTCCTCAAGCCTTAGTGGCATTACCGTTTTCCTTAGAAGATATCTCCAAGTTGGAGACGAAACGTCAGGAAACTGTTTCATACATCGACCACGGCCTCTCAGCTCGGAAGTTTTTACCGAAAACAACCCTGGCCATGAAAGCCTACTTTGTATGATTGTACTCTTTCAGTCTGTGTTTCTGGTGTACGACTAGTGTAACACTTAATGGTCCAAGATTACTGGTCACTTTTTCATATATAATATTATCGTCTTTGACTGCCCATTTAATTTGAACCGTTAAGTTTAAAATTCGAGACAGTAACTATTTGGTCTACATTGCAATTGTGGGAACTGAAATCGAACAGACAACAAACAGTGCTACATGGCTGTGATCCACAGTCGAAAAAAATAATTTACCTTTCTTGCAACTACGCATTAAAGGAATTGTTTAAAGTAACTGCGAGGTCGAAATTGCAATCGTGATGTCTGAAGTTAAATAAACAATCAAAGTTGATGATATTATACTTGATACATGTTGTCCAAAAAACAAAATTTCCACTCGACTGTGAATTTCGCTCAATAAGAAACAATATTCCCTTTGCCAAGAGGGTAAAGAAACGTTTGAAGTGCCCATAAGATCAAATTCAAAAGTTGCGTCATTGTCGCGGTAAGGTATTCCAGTGACCCATGAAATATATTTTCTATTATAAATTCAATCACGGACTACAAATGTTTATCAATCGGGTTATTAATTTCAGTCAACGATGACCGTCTTAAGATCCTAGAAGACGCAGTATAATACACATATTGTGTCATTGCGTAATAGATGGTACAGTCTTAATAATTAGCCATACAAGCTTTGTCATAAAGCTACGAAGTTTCCAGGGTTATTTATTATGACTGAACCACCCGTATGTTTAATGTCACGATTAGTATACTGCATCTACTCAGGTCTGAAGAAGCTCATCGTTGACTGAAATTAACAGCCTGATTGATAAACCTTTTGTGGTACATGAGATATGTGGTGATTGAAACTAAACAGACAGAGGCACAATGTTAATCTTGAAAAACAAAGAAGGTCTACTTGAGTATGAAACTTGCTCAAGAAAATATAATGAGTCTCCTGGCCAGCCAGGAGGGTTCGAAATAATAGTAAGGTCGATATTTCATCTGTTGTGATTGAAATTAAGCGGACAGTTAAAGGGGATAAAGATGTTCTTCAAAGACGGTAGCTGCTATATAAATGTAAGCTACTTTCAAGAAAAGATCACTAGTCTCCTAGAAAACAATACAGGAATTCAGAAAAATATTGAAAATGACTAAACAGCCAATGACGAAAATGCCCTTCAGAAACAAGACGTTCCATATGGCTGTGAAGCCTGCACAAGAAAAGAAAATTACTCCTGATTTCTTCCTCCCACATCCATCTCGCGAAATAAAAGCAACAGGAGAAACAAAGAAATTACCGAAACTTCCTGGCAGATTAAAACTGTGTGCCGGACCGAGAATCGAACTCGGGACCTTTGCCTTTCGCGGACAATTGCTCTACCAACATCTTTTTTTTTTTTTTTTTCTTAAATCTTATTTTGTTCGCTTTTGTTCGTGCATCTGCTCATTCGTTGTTGATCGAGTAACTCAGTTTTCTTCATTTATTTTATTTATTTATTTATTTATTTTTATTGCAGAGGGCATCTAACCCTCTGACAGAACACGCTGAGCTACCGTGCCGGCCGATCTGAGGTACCCAAGCACGACTCACGCCCCGTTCTCACAGCTTTACTTCTTCCAGTACCTCGTCTCCTACCTTTAAGCTCTCCTTCGCAGGAGGACGGGGCGTGAGTCGTGCTTGGGTAGCTCAGTTGGTAGAACAATTGCCCGCGAAAGGCAAAGGTCCCGAGTTCGAGTGTCGGTCCGGCACACAGTCTTAATCCGCCAGGAAGTTTGTAACGCCGGAAATGCATATCCTTCTATTTCCATCTATTGTACTATAGATTTTTCCTTATTTTGTCACCTGAAGATATGACATTTCTGTCTCTTTATATATTGTAATTGTTTTACTGTTTGTATGTATATATTTATGCATTTATGTTGGTTTGTTTTGTGAATATTATTTGTATTTATACGCTGGGTCTGGCCTAGGGAAAACTATGCTACCGAACGAGTTCATCGATAGGTCGTGTGGAGAACCAATGTGTTTAGGATCTTTGGTAGTGTTAACTCTGTCGCGTGGAACGCGGGCAGAGGGAGAGTCTGGCTGGGGTGGTGCAGTGGAGCAGGTGTGTTGTGTGAAGCTCCCGCGAGTTGCCGCGCTTTCGGGGTTTGGCAGCATGTAATTGCGCTCGACTTGCGATGATAGTTTCTGACATGGTGTCGCGGACGGGAAGTATTAGCTGGCGCACATCAAGAGCCCGTTTCGTCTGGTGACCGTGTCGAGAAGAAGGCGCGCCAACATCCAGCTTCTGCAACAGGGACGGCCGACAATGAGTGACTGTCGCCACCTCCTCGATCGACGGCTTCAAACCTTCAATCAACCAACAAGGAAGACTGGAAGCACGTAAAGTCTTAGAACTGTATGGCAGACCTCAGCTTTTCAAACTTTTAAAATTGTTGCATCACAAAATTACAGCAATTTAGCATGAACGTTTGTTGCTCATTGTCCCAATTGCATTACCAAGCAGGGTCCCCTCCTTTTCCTGAATGAACCCGAGTGTCGAAATTCAAACGCCAGCATCATTCGATTTCACTGCTTTAATTTCAAAGTTCAGTTAAAGTATTCATAGCTGGCTACAATATTTAGATTACACAAGCACAAATTAAGAGTGCGAGTTTTGTTACCGTATTTTAGCTTGCCTGTGACTGCAGCTCAGCTTGGTACGTACTAAATTTTACTATTGTTAATTGTTCAGAATCATTTAATTCACGTTCAAAGTTAAATCTCTTACTTCTAAATTGCGTAGATTCAAGTAGCTTTTGAAATGATTGTTGAGGTAGTCCAAGACTAATCGTATTTTACTGAATTCCGATGTGCTTCAGAAAGAAAGCTCACTATTAAGTTCAGTCACTAAATTAACTTTCGATTTTCCGGTTTTATTAATTCTTTTGCTAAATTAAGTCAGAGTGTAGCGAAATTTATTACTTCTGACAAACTTTCAGTTTTCACACTACACGTGTCAACCTTCAGTTGCCACGCTTCTAGTGCTAATTATATGTGTAATAACCTTTCTTTTTCAGTTACTATAGTAATTGTCCTTAGGACTGGCGACCGTAATTTCCCCCAAATCTCAAATATCTAATTACCGCTAGTTAATTGTTAACGTAACGGCCGCACATTTACTTTCTTTATTAACTTTACCCCTTTTCAAAATTAATTTCCACCAGTTTTATTAGCATTTATCCTTTCATTTAGATGTAACCCTTTCCTCCCTCTTTACCGACAAATTAACTTCGGTGACGATTGCTTTTCCCAAATTTCCATTAGGTACACGCGGTTTAATTTTTCACTGTCATTAAGGTCGATAAGTGAGGGGGAGGTTACAAGTTTCGTATCAGCGCACACCACTGCAGAATGAAAATCTCATTCTGGAAAGAAATTACCGATCATATAGACCGTCGCCGCCAGACGCTCTTCCTACACACCATTAGGAAACCGGAAATGAAGGTACTACAGTGGTTGTTTTAAACTTCTTAATTTTTATTATTATTTAACCAATAACATTCTTTATAAAGCATACTTAACAGTATTTCCCTTGGATTGGTTTGCAGTTTACAACCTATGGTAGACTGTATTTTTCTAATTAAATAATAAAATATGACTTTCTGTATGTAGTCTGTTAACTGCGACTGTTATTCAGTCGTCTTATTCCCTGGTTCTCCAGAAGAAAGCCTCCAACGTCCAGAGACTTTAGATATCGCTCAGCATGTGGAGTAGTTCTGATACTTAATATACATAAGATAGCGACCTCACTGTCCTGGTGCTAAAGGTCCGAGAGATTTTGACCGGCCACAGTGATGTTATGTGAACGTGACAGGAGCGACATGTGGTCACGTCGGCCGTTTCGCCGTATTTCCAGCCCGTGGAGTCTCTACTTCTCATTTTAATCGCTCCTCAAATGACATCATGGGTCTGAGTGCACATGTTCCAGTACTCACACCAGGGAGAAGGTCCTCGGCAGTTCCAGGAACCGAGCCCAGACGCTGCACAGGGCACCCTCGATCTCCTCATGTTTCTTCTGCCATTGTGACCTACACTACAGTGTGTATTCATCTCTAGCAGACGGCTTGTAGAATCCAGAAGAAAAACAGCTGAGCGTAGATGGGCTAATGTCCTTCACCGCATAACGTATGCAGCTGGTGCAGACTTCTCTTGCTGGAGTTTTTGCACTCAGCACTCCAGACCAAGGCTCCACGACCGTATCTATGAAGATCGCTCAGGGCCTCTGGACCCGCAGCTCCGTGGGACGCCATCGCTGCAGCTGGTCAGAAGCACCGTGTCCCCGAAGGTCAGGTAGCGTCCTCTTCGTGTTCTCCTCTTGTTACGTCAGCTCCGTAGCGATATCGTATTTTACTTCATTTTTCCGCTCGCTTGTGGTGTTGCTGGGAGGCGCCTTCCTAAGTTTCTGGTGCAGTCGTCTCCATGATCACTTTCCTTCAAGTTTGTTACATAGCCATTCTTTTCCTAGTATCGTAGGTATCGTTTTATTCTGCAAGAAATTCACATCATCATCTGTCATTGCTGACCGTCTATTGCACTCCCCTACCATAAAAGCCGGTGTTCTTTCACAACCGTGATACCGGCACCGACGGGAAATGTTAAGGTGTCTTGCGGAGTACAAACGAAGGTGGCGAAGTGTAACGCATCGGTGATATGCGCAACAGTGCAACTCGAGTGTTTGGGCCACTTCAGCGACTAGTGTTGTGTCTCGCGGCCTGCGCCATTTTCCGTGAGAGGTTACCGCATTTTGCAGTGCGGCCGCGGCCGACGGCATTGGCAGCGCGTAGCGGTGTATCGAGTGGCAGGCGCGTCTGCGGCAGGTGCGCGCGTCGCTTCGCCAAGAACCGTCGTCTGCGACTCGCCTGCAAATAGGAACCCGGCCTGCTCTGTGACTCAGAGCGCACCTGCGGACTCGCGTAGAAAGCCAGCCAGGCACGGACAGCAGGGATTAGCGCTGTCTGCTGCTGGCATGCCATCTACCCGCTGCAGTGTGCAGTCTATCTGCCATACGTCTGCTGCCCTGAGCAGTTCACCTGCCACATAACTGTTGCACTGAGCGGTCCTCCTACTGTATATCTGGTGCACTGTACGAATCAGCTGCCACTCTGATGCTGCACTGTGCTGTCCACTGGCATTTCTCTGTACAGAACACCTGCCACCTGGTTGCTGCACTGTCATCCATCAGCTCCGATGTGCAGTCCGCCATCTATCAACTGCTGCACTTTGTGGTCCAACTGCTGTCTACATTCTGTACTGTGCAGTCCCACTGCTGTCTACATTCTGTACTGTGCAGTCCAAATGCTGTCTACATTCTGTACTATGCAGTCCAAATGCTATCTACATTCTGTACTGAGCAGTCCCACTGCTGTCTGCATTCTGTACTGTGCAGCCCAAATGCTGTCTACATTATGTACTGTGCAGTACAAATGCTGTCTACATTCTGTATTGTGCAGTCCAACTGCTCTCTACATTCTGGACTGTGCAGTCCAAATGCTGTCTACATTCTGTACTGTACAGTCCCACTGCTGTCTGCATTCTGTACTGTGCAGCCCAAATGCTGTCTACATTCTGTACTGTGCAGCCCAAATGCTGTCTACATTCTGTACTGTGCAGTCCAACTGCTGTCTACATTATGTACTGTGCAGTCCGACTGCTGTCTACATTCTGTACTGTGCAGTCCCACTGCTGTCTACATTCTGTATTGTGCAGCCCAAATGTTGTCTACATTCTGTCCTGTGCAGTCCAAATGCTGTCTACATTCTGTACTGTGCAGTCCCACTGCTGTCTACATTCTGTACTGTGCAGTCCAAATGCTGTCTACATTCTGTACTGTGCAGTCCAAACACTGTCTACATTCTGTACTGTGCAGTCCCACTGCTGTCTACATTCTGTACTGTGCAGCCAAAATGCTGTCTACATTCTGTACTGTGCAGTCCAAATGCTGTCTACATTCTTTACTGTGCAGTCCCGCTGATGTCTACATTCTGTACTGTGCAGCCCAAATTCTGTCTATATTGTGTACTGTGCAGTCCAAATGCTGTCTACATTCTGTACTGTGCAGTCCCACTGCTGTCTGCACTCTGTACTGTGCAGCCCAAATGCTGTCTTCCTGCAGCAATGTGCTGTCAAGCTGCTGCCTACCTGCTCTATTGTAACCCACTGCACTAACATCAGGATTCTGCTGTACGTAGTTTACTGCTGTGAGACCTGGCAACATTGTTGGTGAAGAAGGCTGTTGCAGATTCAGTGGGAAGCGGAGAGAAATGTCTGCAAAACCACAGTGTTGCACGTCGTTATTTTCCCTGCACGGTTTGCTAACTGTACTTCTGTCAGGGGGATGGTAAAGTATTTCAGTGTGCCCACCGTTTTCTACAATATGCCATTTAGCTAAATGTATGGCGATTAGAAATAATATCTTGACAACTACAGTTCCCTGGCAATGTATTGAGAATTAGTAATGAAATTTTGCTGAATATTCGATGTCAGCTGAAGATGTTCATTTATAATGAAACCTGTTGCGCCGTAATGAACGTACTTAAATACAGCTGTGGTGGTTTAATTAACATTTACATTATTCACCTGTGACCGTATAGAACGATCAAGATTATTTACTGATATATTTATTATAATTTTTGACTCGCCGAACGAGACGACGTATTTTAAGGTACAATTCGTCCAACTGAAAATGTGGCTATAAATCCCAAAATCCATGCGGCGTTTTAATTGTCGGCGATACACCCACACAGCTCTTGTAGGCAGTGGCAATCATTGTCCGGCAGATATGGCAAAGTAGCCCATGAAGCAAGAGTCACTTCCTCCATTCTGTATCATTTACAGTAATGATCATACAGCATGGAATCAAAGCTGCAAAAAATTCGGGAGGAAACGAAAGCGCAGAGGGTTAAACAGGACGGTAGCTTCTGCCGAGGCAAAAAAATTTCCAAGTCGATGCAACTGCCCCCATTCACAACTTACTTTGCGTTAGTGATTACGATATCAGCCGTCAATGTAAGCATATTCACGCAGACGCAGACCAGCAGTGTAAGCACGAATATACTGCAAGTATAGTTGCAAAGCAACCACTAATTCCACTTCGACAAAAATTCAAAAGTATTACCCAAATAAGGGAGGGAAACAAAAAGACAGCTTCACCACGACCAAAAGAATCACGAAATACAACAGCATGCTAAAATGCCAAACCGCTACCATCACTGGAAGAGAAACAGTACAGGATGGTTCAAAAGGCTCTGAGCACTGAGGACTAAAGGACATCTGAGGTCATCAGTCCCCTAGACTTAGAACTACTTAAACCTAACTAACCTAAGGACGTCACACACATCCATGCCCGAGGCAGGGTTCGAACCTGAGACCGTAGCAGCAGCGCGGTTCCGGACTGAAGCGCCTAGAACCGCTCGGTCACAACGGCCGGCACGGTACAGGACTAAACACAAAACATAAAACGGTAAGATCAACGCCGTTAGACCATCTAACACTAGTCCTGACTGATCAGTCCGAAGAGAACCAGTCCTCGAAGGTAATGAAGTATGAAGTTGCGGTGTTACACCCCTCCTGCCCACAGCTCCTGCTACAAATGGCACCCAATGGAGGCGACGCCGTACCGCATCTGGCTCGACCCTACTTGCAGACCTGATTCAAGCAGTCACTTTGAACACAGATTAATCAATGTTATTCATGGGGCTGTAGGTGAACACCAAGGACACTGCCTCAGTCATAAAATTTTTAAGATAAAATCGCTTCAGCTGTAAGTACTTTGCCGGCCGGGGTGGCCGAGCGGTTCTAGGTGCTACAGTCTGGAACCGCGCGACCGCTACGATCGCCTCGGACATGGATGTGTGTGATGTCCTTAGGTTAGTTAGGTTTAAGTAGTTCTAAGTTCTAGGTTGATGACCTTGGAAGTTAAGTCCCATAGTGCTCAGAGCCATTTTTTTGGTAAGTACTTTATTTACAAGCTCGACCGGTCATGTGCAATAAAATCAAGTCATCCTTGCTATGAACTCCGGGTCATGCCATTGTCTTTTTTATCAGAGCATGGCTTGAATTTATTGTCCCTGACTATGTAGCTGAAAAGTTGCGTAACTGGTCATGCTTATAAATAAATTAATTACATATCAAACGATTTTATCTTCAAAATGATACATCCAGGCTGAGACTGCGCTGAATACAAAGTCTGCTCAATCGTAACAATGAGACGAGCACAAATTCGACTTCTTAATTGTCTTATTCTACATTTAAGATTTACAAGGCAACAGCAAACGAATATTAAGCGACCCGACAGGTTAGCCGAGAGCGTTAATGCGCTGCTTCCTAGACTCGGGTAGGCGCGCCGGCACCGAATCGAATCCGCCAGGCGGATTACCGACGTCGGCCGGTGTGTCGGCCATCCTGCATGTGGTTTTCAGGCGGTTTTCCACATCCTGCTAGGTGAATACCGGGTTGGTCCCCACGTTCCGCCTCAGTTACACGACTCGCAGACATCTGGACACGTTCGCACTATTCCTTGGAGTACACAGACGCAGACAGTTGGGGTACACTAGTTCTGTCCCGGGGGGTACGAGGTGGCGGCAGGAAGGTTATGTGGCCACCCCTTATCACTAACCTTGCCACATCCGTTACTAACAGTGCCGACCCTGCCATACTGCGGGACAAGACACCAACAAAAGAAAAAAGAAAACGAATATTAAGCATTGAAATCGGGAGGAAAAGTGCACTAGTGTTCAATATCGGTTGCACATGTTCCCACGCATCACTTAAATAGAGGTTACAAAAATGCAATCAATGAAGAGCCTCTGCAGTTGAAGCGAGCGAGGGAGAGGAATGAGGCGCACAGTGGGGTATGATGGTGCGTCATCCAGCCTCCAGGCCGCAGCACCTCCTCGCCGTCTTGTGCCGACTGCTGTTGGCTGTCCGCGAGGTCCTTGTGAGACAGTCTACTTTTAGATTCTGGGAAACCGACAAAAGTGAGGCCAAGTGGCACTGCTGGGTCCTGCTAGCAAGAAAACAGCAGACTGTCGTGGTGGACACTGTAAAGATGTAAGTCTACACCTGTGCGGCTTACGGCTAGCCGCCGTGCGGCTGTAGCTTGCACTGCACCGAAGTTGAGGCGTCCAGTGTCAACACAGATGTAATCACTCGCACGCACTTGTTAAGGAAGAGGCATGCAATCTACAGGGTGGTCCATTGATAATGACCGGGCCAAATATCTCACGAAATAAGCATCAAACGAAAAAACTACACAGAACGAAACTCGTCTAGCTTGAAGGGGGAAACCAGATGGCGCTATGGTTGGCCCGCTAGATGGCGCTGCCATAGGTCAAACGGATATCAACTGCGGTTTTTTAAACGCACTGGAGGAATGTTACGTGATACCACGTACTTATACGTTTGTGACTATTACAGCGTCATTTATAACAAAGCGAAAAAGGTGGTCCAGCTAAAACATTCATATTTCTTTACGTACTACACGAAAATGTAATAAAAAATGGGGGTTCCTATTTAAAAATCGCAGTTGATATCCGTTTGACCTATGGCAGCGCCATCTAGCGGGCCAACCATAGCACCATCTTGTTTCCCCCTTCAAGCTAGACAAGTTTCGTTCTTTGTAGTTTTTTTGATTTGATGCTTATTTCGTGGGATATTTGGCCTGGTCACAATCAATGGACCACCCTGTAGATTCCTAACGTCATACAGAGAATTCTGAAAATTTGTGCTTGTGAGTTTTTGATAGCTATGATTCCATCTGAAAAACTGAAAATATTGGGGGCACATATGTAGCTGGAGACGTAATTTTCTGTACAAACTATTTACCTTCCACACAAATAAATGGCTGAATATTGAAATGATTTTGTGTTCGTGGACATCATCACACATCGGCCATAAAACAGATCGCAAACTGTCGCTAAAACGAGGCAAGATTCATTTCTCCGTCATAGCTGATTAAGGGAACCATTGCGCTCATCTTTGCATCTTCAGGACTGGAATACGTCCGGATTTTCCCGGATTGGTCCTAATTTTGAAGGCGTCCGGAGGCGAGCTGGAGAGATTTTTATACAACTGTCCAGGATGAACCTGGACCTTTTTTCGTGTCTGAGGAAGCTCGATTGATTGGAAATAGACTGTAATAAAGCTTAGTTAAAATTCATTAAAGGAGGACCGAACCATAGGTCGTCTCACCGGTTTTCTTATAAGCACGCTTAGATGCTCTCCTATTCACATACAGTATGTTGCAAAATGATCTTTTCAAATTTGATTACGTGTATTTTAGAAATGGGAATAGGTAGAAACGTGCGGTTTACGGCATAATGTTCACACACACCAAACGCAGAATTTTTCCCCTATTTTCTCATGTTAGTTAGTGACTGGCCACTCTCCGGCAGTTGACACAATGTGTGGAATGATAGGTACAGACCAGATCTGACATCCAGGTTTTGCGGAACCCCATTACATTCTTTTTTTCTGGCGGGACTTGCAGGACCTGTGAGCTCGCATCAGAGCAGCAACGGCACACTTTAGTGGGGATACTCTAGGGCGGACCATGAACTGGAATATCGCTTAGATAGCCTGTGCACTACAGAAGGCGCACACATTTCAGGTGACCATCCGTCCCTCCGCCCCCTCTTTTTTCGTGACAGTCACAATTTTCCTAGCT
Source organism: Schistocerca piceifrons (assembly GCF_021461385.2). Taxonomy (NCBI): domain Eukaryota; kingdom Metazoa; phylum Arthropoda; class Insecta; order Orthoptera; family Acrididae; genus Schistocerca; species Schistocerca piceifrons. The sequence continues at coordinate 92,131,055 of NC_060145.1, read as the reverse complement.
CTGTCCCGAATTTTTTCGACAATAATGCGGGACACCTATTTGTCTTGGATTTAACAATTATGAAACGATTTATCCGGAATTATATGTTCATTTCAGTTGTGTCGGTATGCTGTTACTGAAAGGGTACTTTCCCAGATGAGTAACATATGGAGCAGTAATAAACTAGAAACTATGAGAGCAACTTTAATGACTAGAGTGAATTATGATTAGACTTGTGTTGAATGTTTTCATAATGCTGTAGAAGAATGCAGACATCCTGAAGAAAATTAACGGCACCGGTGAATATTTTATGTCTGCTGGCACTCCATCTTAGAAGGTGTTAATGAAATATAAATTAATGTACTCTTTGTAACAGATTAAACTGGTAGTTTGCATTTATTACATTCAATTAAGACTTTCTCTGCAATATCAAACATTTTAATTTGTTAAATTTGGCTCTGAACTCTGTTAAGGGGCTACTAGAATCTTAGGTATGTATGAGCATTATGCCGCAAACCGCGCTTTTCTACCTGTCCCAATTTCTTAAATACATGCGATCAAAGTTCTAAAGACAGTTTTGGAACACCCTGTATTCTAGATACTTCCTTATGACACAATGAGAAGCCATCGACAATGAGGAGCAGCCGACAAAGAGCGATCGCCAACACCGCGACGCCGTCCAGCCCGCCAGACAACTGAACGTCTTAAACGTCATTTGCCGTCTACTCACTGAGCTGTACGAAACTGATTTAATTTACGTTCGTATTCCTTACTGCAAATTAGTACTACGTCTGACCATGAACGCCTCTATAACGCTCTTTCACAAATCCTTATCATTCTCACGTGTAATTTGTACCTGCTGGTCGGATGGAGTCGTGCGTCGCTGGCGTTGTCGGCACTGAAACGGAAGCGACAAAACATTCCCCATCTCGTGTCCCCCCTACTGCGCAACATCGTGGTCATCGACCAACTTATCGTCTACAGACTGTTTGCCGGCCGCGGTGGACGAGTGGTTCTAGGCACTTCAGTCCGGAACCGCGCGGCTGCTACGGTCGCAGGTTCGAATCCTGCCTCGGGCATGGATGTGTGTGCTGTCCTTAGGTTAGTTAGGTTTAAGTAGTTCTAAGTTCTAGGGGACTGATGACCTCAGATGTTAAGTCCCATAGTGCTCAGAGCCATTTGAACCATCTGAGGTCATCTGTCCCCTAGACGTAGAACTACTTAAACCTAACTAACCTAAGGACATCACACACATCCATGCCCGAGACAGGATTCGAACCTGCGACCGTAGCAGCAGCGCGGTTCCGGACTGAAGCGCATAGAACCGCTCGGCCACAACGGCCGGCTGAATAAAGAAGTAAAGGAAGCGCTGGGCCATACCCAAAATTAAATCATGAGACGGAGCGATTAGTGTTCTATTTTCCACGTTCCTCTTGATTCCAGAGGACGGTGTGATTGTTCCTCTGTATTATTTTCAGCTACAGTTGCATCAGGACAGATTTGTAGTAACTCTACGGAGGTACGTAAAATTAACTAAGAACTGTGTCCCAGCATCATGGTATTCTCCAGAGGCATCAATTACTTTGACCACTCTCTGCGTCACTTAATTGGTGAGAAAAGGTGTGAACGATAAATCTCTACATACAGCATCTTACCTGCATTCTATTTATTTGTGTATACTTGGAATAAAAGGTAAAAATACCACTCTATAGTTCTCCTCAGCGGCTGAAAGACGCTGGCTAGTTGAAGATACTGTTTCCTAGAAAGGGTGTGCCTCTATCACACAATATCACCCACTTACTTTAATATTTAGGAAGTACGTTAAGAAGGCGCCAGAATTTTATTTCATCAGAAAATGAGCAGTGGAAACTGTTGCTTTAGCTGAGTTCTCTGCTCACGGGATTGAGAAACAGAAAACTACACTACAGGTAGTACAAGATTTCGGTTAAGTGAGTGGCACTAATTTCCCGGGACGTCTTCGTCAAACTAGAACACAGCCTGTAGGTGTCTGACCCTGACCCTCATTAGCGTTGTAGAAATAGCAAGACGTGTTTGTGTGGGACCTCTAGTGCAAGTAGGACGAACAGTAAAGTAGTGGGGTATCTGCACATCTGTCCTTAGAGTCGCTGCGAGCACAGTGTTGTTCTTGGCGCGTTTTGAAGAAAATATTAGACGTTCGCGTGTTGGAATGAGAGGAAACACTCTTTGTTACCCAGGAGTCTAAAGAGGGATTCTTTTCTTCTCAGTTCTGCTCAGTGTATGAGACGGTTAGTATCTGCAGTCGCAGGTCGAGCAGTGATGTTATGTCCCGTGCAATACCAGCAGAGATGCCTGAGTAGCACTCACGTCGTGCGAATCATAGCCACCTTTGCCTGGAAAGGCACAGGAAACCTGGAGTCGAGAAGACTCGAACGTGGGCAAACTAAGCGCTATTCCAAATGATTCGGCTGCTAGATTTCTTTGATTGGTTTTACATGGTATTACACACAATAATAGCTCCGTAACTCCAGAGAATCGAGAGGAAACAAAGTCCCCTTCGAAAAGGGAACATTAATATCACAAAGCTGACATAATAAACTACAGGCAGATTACGTGACTAAAGGTAACACTCAATTTTCATTTATTTATGTTTAGTCTACTGCATCTATATCTATATATGTGTTGTAAATTAAAGTACCCCACAGCGTTTTTCTGCTTATATGTGAAGGTTAATCTCAGGAATTACTGCAGGGAGTTTGATGCGATGTTCACTTATAGATAGACACATTAAGGAGGAAGCTTTGTGTGTGTAATTTGTAAACATTTCGCACAACTTGGCTGTTCTGTGGTGAACTGAATTTCTTTCTGCATGTGGCAGCTAATCTCGGAAGGTACAGTAGGGATTTTGATACGGTTTTCACTAGCAGATAGTCTGATTCAGGAGGAAGGTTTGTTTGTGTGCGAAATCTATTACCGCTACACCAGACAAGACGTCTGACCGTAGACAGTTAATTCTACCAATGTAAAGTCAGGGCAGGTCGATAGTTATGTAATGCTTTCTTCTACTGGGTCACGAATGTGTAAGGGCTGTGAAACAGTGCAGAGAAGATAAGGAGACGAGAACAGGAGAGAATACAAGCAGTCAAACTCGAATACAATCTGAGCTGCAGTTCTTGACTACTTGGATCAAACCACATTTACGATTGGTTCTCGTATGCGCCTTATAACTGCGTTTTGCTAATTTGGTGTCTACTGAAAGTTATTTATTTATTACATGAGCAGTCAGACTCTGCGAAACATGGCCAATTCACTGAATGAATGGGAGCAGTTGTGACAACTATTTTACAAATCGATACAAAAGTTGTGAGGAGTTACATGCGTTAGTACTGTTGAGGTGACAATTCTGTTAATCTAGAAGAATATTATAAGTAGACAACATTTTATTGTTAAAGAGCATACACATAACACACGTCTTCTTCAATTGAGAACCTGACCATGTTTAGCAGTCTGTTTCAAAATCCTCGTTACAGGATTCCAAGATGGTGTGGCGACGATAGTAGAGGGTTGCTGCCGGCTCTGGCCAGCAAATTGCTAATGTCAGCATCAGCATTCCTGGTGGAACTGATATCAGCATTAGCTTTCTTAGAATCGTTGATGCCAGTATCCGTCAGTTGGGGAAATGACATTATTCCCAGAGTTTCCTCCCCCTGTGGCCAATGGCGTTATGTACCTGTATTTTGCGAGAATGTGGAAGGTGTAAGATGGCAAGAACTATGCCCCTTACATGAAGTCATTAAAGATCACCTAACTCACGTTGAGCGAACAGTAGGGCTGAACAAAAATAACTGGCAAGGCACAATGCATCTTGTAGAGGGTATAGTATGGACGTATTGGAATAATTAATGTTGGGTGATGGTTCTAAAGTAATTCACATGACATGAAAACTATGTGGAAACATGTCGATTTACGATTTACTGGAGGCTAGTTTATCCCTGGGAAGTATTCGAATTGGCTGTGGCTGGCTGGGGAGTGGCGAAGGGAAGCGACAACAGGCAGTGGGCCGCTCAAGCTCTGAGAAAGCGGTAACGGGGCGCAGCCTCCAGCTGCCTTAAGATGAGTGACAGTTAGGGTGGGTGGTTGACCCCATGCTGGTGTACCAGGAAGCAGACGGAGAACTTGTACGCCAGTTGATAAATGTCCATCATCCCGTTTTCAATTAAACATGCGAGTAAGCCACGCAAAGCTACAGTGGAGTGGGCAACAGAGGCCAAAATATGCATGTTCGTGACTATAGCAGCTTCACGCTGAATTCACAGTCTGCAGAGTCTGAAGTAAATCAGGTGAAGAGCGACAGAATGAAATACGCCGGCCTCTGATGGGAACATAGGACAAGGAATTTGAAGTACTCTCCTGGGAGTCAGAATTCCGGAAAAATTGGTGTTTTGTGCAGATGCTAACTTTGATGGGTGGCCTGGGAGGAGCTAAATAGCACAAGTTGAGAGGAAGGGATATTTTGTGGGAATTTGTTCACTTCCCAGAGCAGGCATAGGTCAGCACTGGGAAGCAACGCATAATTAACGTGACTCGCGCTGCAATTGGCGTAAGTGATTTTGCTGGAGGGGAAACCGAGGTGAAGAGCGGACTGTGAGAAGTCCCCGTATAGGTCTTCCGTTCCCAGCTTGCCTAGAGTGCGGACGTGGCGTTCTTTACTCAGCTTGCCTGAGAAAGAGTGAGCATCTCTGCAGTTTAGGACTTAGCAAATGGAACGATTGAGCTTGGAGATAGGAAGTTTTGGTTCAGCTATGTACTGAGCAAGATAGCTAGGAGTGAACAGACGAGTGCAGCCTTGCAGCACCACAAGGTCGGCCGACGCCTGCACAACGGCGCCGCTCCGCCACACTGTATTCGGTGATATTGCCCTTGCTCCGGCCACTGATTAATTTGTTGGATCACGTCGGCAAAGTTCCACGAGGGTTTCATGGGCCATGTATTGTAGAATTCTTCTCGCAGTTCGCATTACGCCTGGGTCAGTCGATAGGAATTATTTTTGAGTTATCACGCTTTACTCCACGCAAACGCAATTTATTACTACTGCCTGGTAGGAGAGTCATGTAATGTGATGATTGAAGGTCACGAGTTAAAATTAATTTGTACTAATCTACTGCATCTGCTTTCAATCAAGTAGTTGAAATCCCAACATTTGCATTTGGTGTTCAATAGCTGAATATAACATCAATGTGCACCCCTTTTTAATTAAAAGTGATCAATTCTGAATCAATTAATGTCAACACTGCCACCGCTGTTCAATCAGGAGTCACAGGGCCTTATTACTTTCTTTGCGTTTTCCGATATTGCGGCAGTTTTGCACTCTCTGTTGATCTGCTAGTCAATTAGCTGGGGTGAACACAAGCCAAAACCAGATAAGTGATGGGTGGGGTGTTACAAAGGGCCCGAGGCAATCAATGGTGTGGAGCATCACCTCCTCATCCTTCGAGAAATTTTAATTTTTACAGGTCGATTGTGTGTGCACTGTTATTTCTTCACTGTCTGCACATACGTCTATGCCTCATGTGTTCAATTGATGAGATGCTTGCATGGAACAAAGAAGACTTTAATAACTCTATCTGTTGTAATCATCCATCAGAGAAAGGTGTTCATAGTTTTCTACATCAAGAATGGAAAGGAATAATAACAAAGGAGTGTATGATTGCAGACAGAATGAAATCTTTGCCACATATAATGGCAATGCAACACATTACCTGCTTTCGTCTGCCGACAAAACGTGTAGCATTCTCTGCAATTGCATACCTTTTTTAAAACGTGTATCCCATCTCCTGCTATGCAAGAAGCAGTTGTGAGCTGTGTTGGAAATACCAATCAATAAGTATTTCATCCATCTCTAAAATATTGTTATTGTGTGTGTGTTTGTGTGTGTGTGTGCGTTTCAATATACTTAGGACTTTGTTATTATTATTACAGCACAAGCAGAACTACAGTTCCCTGAACCATCACAACAGCCACAATAGTCCACAGTCCAATGGGCAACATGGAAGTGTTCACAGTAGCAGCCTTCTACCTCAAGTTTATTTGGGTAGTCGAGCAATTAGGATATCATAACAAAGACCAGCTATTACTGTAACTGCCATTTCATGCCAGCATAAACGGCAAAGTTATGCCATGCGTATACCATCCACGCAGTGAAAATATGTTGTAATGTGGGCTCACTACTCGCTACTTTGCTTTTAAGACAAATAGAGGCTATTTCTGGGCATGTGACAGCCATTTACTGCTTCCTGTAAGTCACATACTTTACCACACCTGTGTTTTGTGCTGGGGTGCATGAGTCTGTATGCAGCTCAAACACTTCACAGGGTGCACGAGCCATATTGAACAATAGTGGAACTGCATAGTTTCCTATGAAACAGTTTAACCACTTGAGCATACACTCGCTGTTAAGATAACAGCCAACACTATACAGGGTTTTTATAAATGAATATCGGGGTTTTAAAGCTTTATGATATTTATTATATTAAACTTACAGTTATAAGTGATATGTCAAATGAAAGAGCAATTCAAACAGTTTTACCAAGAATCTTAAAAATGTTCAATGCGAGCACCATTTGTCACAAGGCACCCATAAAGTCTATATCCGAGTTCTTCCCAAATGTTGATAAGCGTGTCTTCAGTGATAATAGCAAGAGCTGTTTCAATCCTGTTTCTTAATTCAGAGAGGTCTGCTGGTAGCAGAGGCATGTACACGCGATCCTTGATGAAGCCCCAAAGAAAAAAATATTTCTCACTCGCTCAACAGTCTCTTCACTAACGTTTGGTCGTCCTGTGCTCTTCCCTTTACAAAGGCAGCTGGTATCTTCAAATTGATGATACCATCTACGAATGTTATTGTCACTTGGAGGATCACAACCGAACTTCAGCCAGAACGGACCGTGCACAGTAACAACAGATTCGGTCTTTGCAAACAGCAAAACACAAAACGTTTTCTCTTCACTAGTCGCAGTCTTCCGTACTACCGCTGTCTAGCGGATTGCGGCGGAAACATTGGAAACACTGGTGCCAAACACAACTGTTTGAGTTTCTTTTTCATTTGACATATCATTTATAACTGTAAGTTTACTGTAATAAATATTATAAAGCGTTAAAACCCCGATATTCATTTATAAACACCCTGTATCTAGTGTCAAAGATAATAACATTACTCATTATGCCAAAACCTGTATATTTAGAACTATTGACAAACTGTTCAGTCTCAAACAGTGAAATATCAAAGCATATTGTGGCAAGACAGTCATCATGTAAGTATTAGCGCCAATCACAAATAAGAAAAATTCTGTCAGTAATATACTGTATATTTAACAATTCGTTACCATTACAGACGAGGCCATGCCATTGCAGTAGAAACAGCATCACCTTGTGTGGAAATAATATTATATAATCATACCTACATTTTAAACAAATGTGGTACTAAATGTTTCAGTGTAGATATGAAGTTGGATCATCAATTCTGGTTATTCTACCAGAAACAATTTATGTTTGCATGGAGTGCTTATGATGTGCTTTCTTGGCTTACGTTTTAGATGTACTTAATGACAATGTAGCCACTGAGGTACTGAAGGCCATGACGCCATTTCCTAATTAAATATCCTGTGTGATTTCACCGGTCATTAAGGAGCAGATACCTGAGTATTACTACTTCCTCTACCAATAATAATTTACACTTCAATAGACTGCTTATGATATGTCCTTCCTCCTTTTTTAGAAGCACTTGATGACAACAGGGCTACATTGCATGAATAAATACACTCCTGGAAATTGAAATAAGAACACCGTGAATTCATTGTCCCAGGAAGGGGAAACTTTATTGACACATTCCTGGGGTCAGATACATCACATGATCACACTGACAGAACCACAGGCACATAGACACAGGCAACAGAGCATGCACAATGTCGGCACTAGTACAGTGTATATCCACCTTTCGCAGCAATGCAGGCTGCTATTCTCCCATGGAGACGATCGTAGAGATGCTGGATGTAGTCCTGTGGAACGGCTTGCCATGCCATTTCCACCTGGCGCCTCAGTTGGACAGGCGTTCGGCTGGACATGCAGACCTCGTGAGACGACGCTTCATCCAGTCCCAAACATGCTCAATGGGGGACAGATCCGGAGATCTTGCTGGCCAGGGTAGTTGACTTACACCTTCTAGAGCACGTTTGGTGGCACGGGATACATGCGGACGTGCATTGTCCTGTTGGAACAGCAAGTTCCCTTGCCGGTCTAGGAATGGTAGAACGATGGGTTCGATGACGGTTTGGATGTACCGTGCACTATTCAGTGTCCCCTCGACGATCACCAGTGGTGTACGGCCAGTGTAGGAGATCGCTCCCCACACCACGATGCCGGGTGTTGGCCCTGTGTGCCTCGGTCGTATGCAGTCCTGATTGTGGCGCTCACCTGCACGGCGCCAAACACGCATACGACCATCATTGGCACCAAGGCAGAAGCGACTCTCATCGCTGAAGACGACACGTCTCCATTCGTCCCTCCATTCACTCCTGTCGCGACACCACTGGAGGCGGGCTGCACGATGTTGGGGCGTGAGCGGAAGACGGCCTAACGGTGTGCGGGACCGTAGCCCAGCTTCATGGAGACGGTTGCGAATGGTCCTCGCCGATACCCCAGGAGCAACAGTGTCCCTAATTTGCTGGGAAGTGGCGGAGCGGTCCCCTACGGCACTGCGTAGGATCCTACGGTCTTGGCGTGCATCCGTGTGTCGCTGCGGTCCGGTCCCAGGTCGACGGGCACGTGCACCTTCCGCCGACCACTGGCGACAACATCGATGTACTGTGGAGACCTCACGCCCCACGTGTTGTGCATTTCAGCGGTAAGTCCACCCGGCCTCCCGCATGCCCACTATACGCCCTCGCTGAAAGTCCGTCAACTGCACATACGGTTCACGTCCACGCTGTCGCGGCATGCTACCAGTGTTAAAGACTGCGATGGAGCTCCGTATGCCACGGCAAACTGGCTGACACTGACGGCGGCGGTGCACAAATGCTGCGCAGCTAGCGCCATTCGACGGCCAACACCGCGGTTCCTGGTGTGTCCGCTGTGCCGTGCGTGTGATCATTGCTTGTACAGCCCTCTCGCAGTGTCCGGAGCAAGTATGGTGGGTCTGACACACCGGTGTCAATGTGTTCTTTTTTCCATTTCCAGGAGTGTATCTGAATATATGTTTTACACCCTGAATGATGGAAATGAGAAGAGGTTAACGTATTACACTGTAATGTATTAAACATTATTATCAATTATGGAATTGTGTCTCTGTTGCATGTGTGGGCCTGCGTGCCTGATACTTATCTATTTCTCTTCTTCCTTTCCGTAAGTATCAGAGCTACCTGGGGGTGGATTAACCATGCCACTAATGTACATATTCTTGTCATCAGCCTGGACCCTCTAAATGGTGGCCACAAACACCACAAGCCAGGTCGTCACACTTGCTGTAGTCATCGCTGCAGCCCAGGCTGATGATGTGTGCATCATCATCACCCCTCCCTTGGCCATAAAACTGGGTCATCACACTTCTAGTCACTACTTGTGACTCTGCATGCAGTAGTCTTGTCATTCAGCCCAGATCAGAACACCAAACTGGTTTGGGAGATTGATTCTGGCACATTTACTATGGTCGCCACCGTATGCGACTACATCACTCTATCTGTAGCAACATGTTTACTGTGCTCACTTTGCAATTATGATGGAAACGTCCTGAGTCTAGTAACAACAGGAGTAACTAAGTCCATCTTATTAATGAACATCAGCTGAGTCACACAGCTGCATTTGTCTACTCTGCAGCTGCTGGTTCTTTCAGGGACAGGATCTTGCAATACTGCATTGATGACATCAATGTGGGGTATTGAGATCTGGCTCCCTTTCTTCGTACTTGCCAAGGAGTGTTGGAAAGGGAGCTCCCTGGTATCATCAATACTCAGCAGTATCCTGCAATCAAGTGCAGAGCAGTTCTCTTCTGTGAGCTGATGCATCCCCTACCCCCCCCCTCCCCCACTTGGGGAGAAGCGCATGATATAATGGGGTGAGTCAATTGCAAAATGGTATGGAACTTTTATAGAGAGTATCAAGCCATTTTTCTGATATGTGGGAAAAAGGGTCTGGTAAGGTGCTCAGATGTGAAGTCAATGTTGATATATACTCACATGTTTTTGATCCAGTTAATAGGGGGTCCAGTTTCGTCCCTCTTCCAGATGATATCGCCACTCAAAAGGTATGTATTAATGTCCAGAATATAGATAAGAGCGATGAATATTGCTTTGCATAGTAACTTCTGGCTTGCAATAGAAATTATCCGAAACATGCCCATCTTATAGATATATATACAATATCCAATGGGCGCTATATCTTTGATGGTAACTTATTCTGTGTCAAAATTCCAGACCTATCAAAATACGAGAAGCAGTAACCCAATTATTCATTTTAAATTCATGGTCTGGATATAGATAAGAAACAAAGCAAGCCAGGACACATGAAGCATGAAGCAGATAGACCTTTCTACGTATCTGAAGTAGCTGGCCACATCATAAACACATAGATTTACTGCTATCCTCCGAAGATAAGAAGCATCACTACATTTGGATCTAGAGCATGTCCTGCCAGCTTCCCACCCAACTGAGAAAAAATGAGAATAAAAGACATTTTTGCCATAGATGTCTTAACTATTTTATTAAGCATGAGTATTCAAAAAGACATCTGATTGATTGCTTGAGCCAAGAAGCAGTATGTGTGGAAATAACCACTGAGGATAAAGATTTCTTAAAGTTTAGAAAAGCACACCACCAGGAATGCTGTCCCCTTTGTTGTATATGCTGACTCCGAGTCCTTGCTAATTCCTTCGCTGTTTTGTGAAGATTGGCCCACAGCCTATTACACCACTTTCATAAAGTGACATGTCCTTCAAGCAGCAGTGTATCAAATTGCATGCTCATACGATTCTAGTCTCAACAAATTCGAGTCATATGCCAGGGATAAACCTGCAACATGGTTGCTCTCTAAAAAAAAAAAAAGCTAGTGTGGAATAGTGATTCTTTTTATGACAGAAACATTCCAATGACTAACTCACATGACAATGATGACATACAGAAGTAGCAGTTGAATGTAATATTTGGGGGTGTCACTAGATAAATAAACAGAAACACCACATACAGACCTTTGCCATCTAATGGGTAAGTTCCACAGTATGCCTAACAAAGCATGCAAGTACAAATTGCCATGACACATATCCATCATCTTCCATAATTTTAGCGAGTATGACGCTTACTTTCTTGCTGAGCACTTGATTGAGTTTTGCTTGGAAAAAGATAAGATCAATGTCATACCTGACGATGTAAAAAAATACATTTCATTTTCCAAGTGAATCACATCAAGTAGCATGTTAAAAACAACCATTATTTCAGTGGATGATTGTATGCATTAAACAAGACAAAAGTGTCTTATGACCAAGGGTGCTACAAAAGATATGTTCTGACACATGACAGTAACATGTGTTCATATTGGTCGTGATTTCATTCAAGGCAGTGCTTTACTTGTTCTACAGGACACAGCTACCCAATAATTAACGTTATATACAACCCCTGGCATGAAATACTGTGAGGTAAAAAGGCATCATGAACATGTCGTTGCAGATATGAGCACCATTGTTGCATTGGCCCTCTGTGTCGTACCAGGGTCAACAGCAAACTGGGATACTGCCGTGCAGTATCAATGTAAACATTAGTTGCCTAAGTGTCTGCAGTGGGTTGTTCTGTTTATGTTGTGTGATTGTACTGTAGTCTTGTCACACCTGCTCATGTTTGTGTACATTCCCCCTAACTCCAGGTGCCTACCGTGATGTTTGGCCTACTTACAGGTCACATTTACAGTACTCGTTTTTATTATGTTTGTGGTGTGGTACAATATGTCTTCTCTCCTGCAGATTCTCTGACACAACCTAGCAATGTAGTCTTTTATTCCAAAAGGGAAACGGCAGACATGATTTACTGGTATGGTTTAGTAGATGAAGTTGATCTGTACACTGAACGATTGCCAGTGTGCAGGGAACCGCCTGTTAAACAGTTCAGCCGACTGTTCCAGCTTCTTGGGGCACCCAACAAAGCAGACAGTGAGACGTCTTGTTCAGTTTGCACACTCCTGAAATGGAGAAGCCGTTCAGGTACAGTAGACAACAATCATGGAACGATTTTGTGATCAATAGCAGCAGCTGAAGATGTTCGTTATCCTCTGATCTGGATGGTTCTTCATAAGTAATTGTTGTACCCATACCATTTTGAGCGTCTCCAGGACCTTAGGGCACAAGACCATCCTGCCAGAGTGCAGTTCCGCCAATGGTTCTTGTGGCAGTGTGGGGCAAGTCCACAATCTGCCTCTAAGATTTTGTTTACTGGTGAGACAGGGATTACATGAGATGGTATTGCAAATTTCCATAATCATTATGTGTGGGCCAATGAAAATCCCCATTTTGTTCAAGAAAAAAAGGAAACTATCGATTCTCAATCAATGTATCAGTAGGCATTCTTGGTGATAGATTATTAGGGCCATAAATGCCACCACAGAGGTTAACCAGGGTTCGTTATGACTGCTTTCTGTAGTAAAGACAGTCTACCTCGCTGGAGTACGTGCCATGTTAGGACTGACTATAGATGTGGTACATACATGATGACTCACCAGTACATTTTCTCTGCATTGCGCGTCAGCACCTGACGAGGACATTTGAAAGCTGGTGGATTGTCCAGAGAGCCCTCACACCTTGGGCTACTCATTTCCCGGATCTAAATCCATTAGACTTCTGGTTATGGGGACACATGAAGCAACTGGTCTACGCAACTCCAATAAACGATGTGAAAATGCTACACAATGGTGTCTTCCTTACATCTCAACACATTCAGAACCAACCAGGGCGATTTCAAAGAGTGTGTGAGTCCTTATACCGAAGGGCAGAAGCATGCATTGAGATGAATGGACATCACTTTGAGCACCTCCCCTGAAGAAGCGATCATACATCAGAATGAATGGACATCACATGGAGCACCTCCTCTGAACAAGCGGTCACACATCAGAATGTATGCTTTGTGAGACCCATGGTTATAAAACATATTTTCTTGTTTTGATGCGTACAATTATTCCTTGAAACACTGGATTGTTTTTAATGCCATATAGGATGTAATGGGTATAAGTGCAGATATTTTTATGTGGCACCTTAATATATACACACATCAGTGTCTCGATTGTTTTGTTCTTTGCTTTCAATAGTCGTCCCACAAACACATCACGAACTTTATGACGGGACATTTTCTGCACTTTCATAGCTGCACCACTAGGTGGACTACACCTGTCACTGTTGACTAACAATTTGGCGTCTATGTGTCCACACTTCAGTACCCAGGGGAAAATAAGCTCTATGAGTTTGCTCTTGCCATATGAACTTTGCAATGTGACATGAACCCAAAAACATACTACACGTAATAGCTAGTACAAGTCGCAAATAACGTAAATACTGATGCAATGTTGTTTAGTATACTAACAGAAATGTTTGACGCACACCTGTTACACCCTATGTCTGTCCAAATGTTTATTAGAGGAACTTCTAAAAATCTTAAGTTATGCGGTCAGGAACTTTTCGAGATCTGTAGCAGCAACGTTAAATAACGTCTTGTCTCTATACCAGTGGTTCCCAACCTTTCTAAGACCGTTACCCTTGATTGTAATCATACATTAACTAGTAACCCTCTCTCCCCATCATGAGCTTTGGCACCTAACTAAACTTTAAATGCAAAATGAGTTTTCTTTGAACTTTTTTTTAAACGACGAAAGATACACGATTTTTAGTTTTTGTAGGTGATTTATAGAATCACGAGCTAATGAGTCAATGCGACAGTCAGTACTGCTTAATTCTAACAACCTTTTTTTCCGTATTTTGAAGCAGTTCTCGCTGCATCGCGAGTGCCACCTACCGCTTCTTCTCACAACAGAAAGCTGACTATTGACATTGAGAGACGAAACTTGTTGCTGAACATGCTTCCTCAACACTTCTCTCCCTAGCGACTTTTTTCCAATCATGATGTGCACCCCCCCCCCCCCCCCCCCCACTTAAAATAAACCAAGCAACACTTGCAGAAATTGGAAGACTGTAGGTCACCAATGTTCTTTTTGTTTGACCAGTTCCAGTGATAGCCAATAGCAATAATGTGGGCATTATATAGTTAATGTTGTGCTACACTGTCAATCAGTTCGCTTATCTCTCGCGAAGTGAATGATGAAGCAATTTCTGGTCCATCACGGGAACTACTTACAACTCGGAGAAGTCATTTTCGTGAGATGTTTAAGCATATGTGCCGTATATGTCTCAGTCTTACTGTCAGAGATACATCGTACAAAGTAAAAAGTATGTGTATAGTGGACGGACTGTGTGGCGACGATTATGGCCATACATTCGTTTCACTAGCTGTAATCTCCACCACAGTGTGTCACGGGATAATGCTAGTATTTGGGGAAAAAAAGTAATTATTTGTAAATGAATCTGTATGGTACCACAGACCTTTTCAAGACTCAAACATCTATGACTTGTATATCATTTATTGGTAAGTGATGTACTCAGTATTAGTCTTATGAAATAGTGATATAGTAACGATATTTTAAAAATGATTTACCTTCTTGACCGAAACACAATCGAACACTTTTGATTTTACCCCAAAGAAAATTTCATTTTATCTCTCGAGGGGTGAATATCCCCATGCTGGGAATCACTGCCTTATACAGTAGCACAGCTATTATTAAAATAAGTGGCGGTGATAGCGAGTTATTACAAGGTGTATCAAAAAGAATTGTCCGATTTAAAAAAAAATCATAGTTATTATGTTATCTGAGATTTTTGCGTGAACAACGCACCATTGAATAGAGGAAACTCTCGAGTTTTACATGGTTCCGCTAGGTAGCAGCAGTGTGTGCCCACCTCAGTTCAACTACAAATGGTGTCGGGAAAACAGAAAACGCTTTGCGTTCTGCGTTTTGCGCAGTACGGATCAGTACTAACTGTTCGGCTTGACTTCCGTATTCGGTATTGTGTGGATCCTCCTACAGCGCAGAGCATTAGACGATAGTATCAACAATTCCGAGAAACAGGTTGTTTGTGCAGAAATCCGTTCGCCGTGTAGGTTGACAGCTCAAGATGCCCCTGATGTCTGTCTGGCGTGTGCTGCGTCGACGTTTACACATGAAACAAATACAAAAGTCAGCTGGTGCACGCTCTTCCTGGAGCTGATAGACAACAACGTGTGAAGTTCTGTAATTTCGTTCTTGGCAAGATGGAGGATGACAGTTTTCTTCCACGCTTAGCGTGTAGTGAAGTGGTAGCATTCCATTTAAATGGAAAGGTGGACAGTCATGTGAGAATATGGGGTGCGGAACACCCACACGAAGTTGTACAACATTAGAGGGACTGTACAAAATTTAGTGTGTTTCGTGCAGGTTCACAGGCCAAGATGTACAGTCCAATTTTCTTTGCTAATAATGCTGTTATAGGAAGCACATATCTCGATATGACTGAGAACTTTCTTTTCCCACAGTTGGACACTGATTCGAACGACTTCATTTACCAACAACAGGGGGCACCGCCACGCTGGCATCTGCAAACGAGGGAATTTTAAAGCCGAAGTATTACTAAACGGTGGATCAAATGATTCAGCCTTACATTACCGGACCAGACTATACGTGATAATTCCTTGCGGGAGTTTATAAAAGACTCTGTTTATGTGCCTCCGTTACCAACAACAACGAATGATACGTAAATTTTGACAACATAGACCAGTGAGAGTAGCGACCTGATTCTATATTTAAAAATTAACAGTCGAGATCGCAATAATATTTCTTTATTAACCGGTTTCGGCTTATCTACAAGCCATCTTCAGAATTTTTTGGTCCCCTGTGGCTGGTGGTAGCGTCCACTCGGATTTATCGTGATACCCTGATCGTTCATATTTAAACAGTGAATGAACTGAGACATCACATAACAGCAGCTGTGGAAGCTGTAACTCAAGACATGCTCGCTACACTGTGTGAACAACGTGAATACCGCATCAATATATGTCGTGTATCTCAAGAGGGGCGTATTGAACACCTACGAAAAGAAGCTTTTTAAGTTTCCCGTTCATCAAAAAACAAAATTCATTGTCTATGTTTATTAGTTTCAGGGGGTTTCAGAGGGTCTACACAAGGGCGATGTTCTTGAGGACAATATTATGGAAATGGAAGAGGATGTAGATGAAGATGAAATGGGAGATATGATGCTGCGTGAAGAGTTTCACAGAGCACTGAAAGACCTAAGTCGAACCAAGGCCCAGGGAGTAGACAGCAATCCATTAGAAATACTGATAGCCTTGGGAGACACAGCCCTGACAAAACTATAGCATCTGGTGAGCAAGATGTATGACACAGGCGAATTGCCCTCAGACTTCAAAAAGAATATAAGAGTTCCAATCCCGAAGAAAGCAGGGGTTGACAGATGTGAAAATTACCGAACTATCTGTTTAATAAGCCACGGCTGCAAAATACTAACACGAATTCTTTAGAGACAAATGGAAATTCTGGTAGAAGCCGACCTCGGGGAAGATCTGTTTGTATTCCGTAGAAATGTTGGAACACGTAAGGAAATAATGACCCTAAGAGCCGGCCGGAGTGGCCGAGCGGTTCTAGGCGCTACAGTTTCGAACCGCGCGACCGCTACGGTCGCAGGTTTGAGTCCTGCCTCGGGCATGGATGTGTGTGATGTCCTTAGGTTAGTTAGGTTTAAGTAGTTCTAAGTTCTAGGGGACTGATGACCTCCGCTGTTAAGCCTCATAGTGCTCAGAGCCATATGATGCATTTTGACCCTACGACTTATCTTAGAAAATAGATTAAGGAAAGACAAACCTACGTTTCTAGCATTTGTAGACTTAGAGAAAGCTTTTGACAATGTTGACTGCAATACTCTGTTTCAAATTCTGAAGGTGGCAGGGGTGAAATACAGGGAGCGAAAGTCTATATACAATTTGTACAGAAACCAGATGGCAGTTACAAGAGCCGAGGGGCACGAAAGAGAAACAGTGGTTGGGAAGGGAGTGAGATAGGGTTGTAGCCTCTCCCAGACGTTATTCAATCTGTATATTGAGCAAGCAGTAAAGGAAACAAAAGAAAAATTCGGAGTAGGTATTAAAATCCATGGAGAAGAAATAAAAACTTTGAGATTCGCCGATGACATTGTAATTCTGTCAGAGACAGCAAAGGACTTGGAAGAGCAGCTGAACGGAATGGACAGTGTCTTGAAAGGAGGATATAAGACGAACATCAACAAAATCAAAACGACGATAATGGAATGTAGTCGAATGAAATCGGGTGATCCTGAGGGAATTAGATTAGGAAATGAGACAGTTAACGTAGTAAAGGAGTTTTCCTATTTGGGGAGCAAATAACTGATGATGGTCGAAGTAGAGAGGATATAAAATGTAGACTAGCAATGGCAAGGAAATCGTTTCTGAAGAAGAGAAATTTATGAACATCGAGTATAGATTTAAGTGTCAGGATGTCGTTTCTGAAAGTATTTGTATGGAGTGTAGCCATGTGCGGAAGTGAAACGTGGACGATAAATAGTTTAGACAAGAAGAGAACAGAAGCTTTCGAAACGTGGTGCTACAGAAGAATGCTGAAGGTTAGCTGGGTAGATCACATAACTCATGAGGAGGTACTGAATAGAACTGGAAGAGAAGAGAAATTTGTGGCACAACTTCTTCTAGAAGAAGGGATAGATTGGTAGGGCATATTCTGAGGCATCAAGGGATCACCAATTTAATATTGGAGGGCAGCGTGGAGGGTAAAAATCGTAGCGGGAGACCAAGAGATGAATACACTAAACAGATTCAGAAGGATGTAGGTTGCAGTAGGCACTGGGAGATGAAGAAGCTTGCACAGGATAGAGTAGCATAGAGAGTTGTATCAAACCAGTCCCTGGACTGAAGACCACAACAACAACAAGAACAATATTAGTTCCAGAAATATAGACGGATGATTCTTTTTGCTACACCTTGTATATTTATGACTACAAACCAGCTATCCACTGGGATGAATGGCCATCACCGAACTGCCATTATTAAAATCTGATAGTGAGTTATATTTCAGTCTTCGGACTGAAGATGACAACAACAACTTCACATACTGGGGCTAAAGAAATGCTTCGCTGGTACTGGTACGAAGTACGGCTCTACCGCGCACTATACAGCTGCTTGCACAGTATACGTGCAGGTTTATACGACTCGTAATTTGATCCGGTAGTGCACCGCCTCTGCCAACGCAATTAAACCTGGCGACGCGACGTGTGCAGCAGGTGGGGCGCGCTGGTGGCGCTGGTACAGGCTGCAGGTCGGGCGGGCATTTAAGAGGCGGCGGTCATTAAGCGACGGCTGAGGAGGGCCGCGACAGGTGCCGTGGCGGCGGGCAGGGGCTGCGGCTCTCCGCTCTGCCAGGTTGCGCAAGGCTGGCGCGGCGTGCAGTCTGCCCCTCTGCCGTATAAATACGGGGCTGAGTCACGCCGGCCAGCTCATGATAAAAATGTTTTGGCGGCAGACACCCGCCGAGACGGCCGGAGGGCCCGCACTCGCCGCTGCCCCCCCACCCCCCCCCCAGAACACTCCCCCCACCCCGGCCGCTTTGGCGACCCACTGCAGTCTCCCTCCTCCCGATGGCAGCGCAATTATTTTCAGAGTTACCGGCGGTGACGCGCTGCTACTCGCCGAGCGGCGGGTATTTTCGTGGACGCACCGACTGCTTCTGTAGCGAACTTTCCGAGACTGGGAGACGCGCCTTCTTACGTAAGAGGATTTCAAATTTACTTCGCACTCTTTAACGAGCGATATAATCCTCTAGAAACCTAAAGCGAAATTTATAAAATAAATTGAAGCAGAGAGCTTTTCATTGCCTCGTAAACATATACGTGAATAATTTTTTCTCAACTTAAACAATATTGAAGTCTACGAACGACGTCTGCAACACACCACGTTGCCAAAGACACAAAACGAGATAAGAGTAAAAAAATAATTATTACTTTGAAACTTCCTGGCAGATTAAAACTGTGTGCTGGACCGAGACTAGAACTCAGGACCTTTATCTTTCGCGGGCAAGTGCTCTACCAACTTTTCTTTTTTTTTGTAAATAAGTGGACGTATTTTTTTACATAATAGTGTAACAATAACAAACATAAACTGCTTCTAGCATTTTTTTAAATATATAAGACGATTACCTTTATAAAATAAAATATTTCTGGGAAACGTAAATAAGTGGACTTTTTTTTTACATAATGCTGTAACAATAACAAACATACACTGCTTCTAGCATTTTTTCTTAAATATATAAGACGATTACCTTCATAAAATAAAATATTTCTGGGAAACGTAAATAAGTGGACTTTTTTTACGTAATAGTGAAAAAATATCCTGCTTCTGTCAGTAGAAAGCAATAACGGACCACGTTCCTCTTTTGGGCGCGGACCTCGCTAATCCCGTTATACCTCGCGTTGGTGTCGGGTACGTCTTCACGTGTGGTGGTTGATCCTCTCCACTGTCCTGATCCTTTCTTGTTCTGATACTTATAGGCAATAACTACATTCTCCTACCCGGGACATCCCAACTGGGTGAGGGATCAAGCAAGGCACTCCTTAAAAAATTAGCGTAATATGTTCAATATCTCGGATGTCTCATAAGCTGTGAGTGATGTTCTTGTAGTAAGGCCCAAAAGTCGAGCACATTCTTACTGCCGTCTCGGAAAAGATAACACACAGTCAAACCTCGAATCCAAGTATCTGCGTTTGTCTTTTTGTTCGGAGATAATACACTCCTGGAAATGGAAAAAAGAACACATTGACACCGGTGTGTCAGACCCACCATACTTGCTCCGGACACTGCGAGAGGGCTGTACAAGCAATGATCACACGCACGGCACAGCGGACACACCAGGAACCGCGGTGTTGGCCGTCGAATGGCGCTAGCTGCGCAGCATTTGTGCACCGCCGCCGTCAGTGTCAGCCAGTCTGCCGTGGCATACGGAGCTCCATCGCAGTCTTTAACACTGGTAGCATGCCGCGACAGTGTGGACGTGAACCGTATGTGCAGTTGACGGACTTTGAGCGAGGGCGTATAGTGGGCATGCGGGAGGCCGGGTGGACGTACCGCCAAATTGCTCTACACGTGGGGCGTGAGGTCTCCACAGTACATCGATGTTGTCGCCAGTGGTCGGCGGAAGGTGCACGTGCCCGTTGACCTGGGACCGGACCGCAGCGACGCACGGATGCACGCCAAGACCGTAGGATCCTACGCAGTGCCGTAGGGGACCGCACCGCCACTTCCCAGCAAATTAGGGACACTGTTGCTCCTGGGGTATCGGCGAGGACCATTCGCAACCGTCTCCATGAAGCTGGGCTACGGTCCCGCACACCGTTAGGCCATCTTCCGCTCACGCCCCAACATCGTGCAGCCCGCCTCCAGTGGTGTCGCGACAGGCGTGAATGGAGGGACGAATGGAGACGTGTCGTCTTCAGCGATGAGAGTCGCTTCTGCCTTGGTGCCAATGATGGTCGTATGCGTGTTTGGCGCCGTGCAGGTGAGCGCCACAATCAGGACTGCATACGACCGAGGCACACAGGGCCAACACCCGGCATCATGGTGTGGGGAGCGATCTCCTACACTGGCCGTACACCACTGGTGATCGTCGAGGGGACACTGAATAATGCACGGTACATCCAAACCGTCATCGAACCCATCGTTCTACCATTCCTAGACCGGCAAGGGAACTTGCTGTTCCAACAGGACAATGCACGTCCGCATGTATCCCGTGCCACCCAACGTGCTCTAGAAGGTGTAAGTCAACTACCCTGGCCAGCAAGATCTCCGGATCTGTCCCCCATTGAGCATGTTTGGGACTGGATGAAGCGTCGTCTCACGCGGTCTGCACGTCCAGCACGAACGCTGGTCCAACTGAGGCGCCAGGTGGAAATGGTATGGCAAGCCGTTCCACAGGACTACATCCAGCATCTCTACGATCGTCTCCATGGGAGAATAGCAGCCTGCATTGCTGCGAAAGGTGGATATACACTGTACTAGTGCCGACATTGTGCATGCTCTGTTGCCTGTGTCTATGTGCCTGTGGTTCTGTCAGTGTGATCATGTGATGTATCTGACCCCAGGAATGTGTCAATGAAGTTTCCCCTTCCTGGGACAATGAATTCACGGTGTTCTTATTTCAATTTCCAGGAGTGTATGTCATATCTGGGAGAAGTAGTACCCGTGGTTCTATTGCTTGCGGCCCCACCCGAAGGAGGAAGGCGATCATTTTTTTTGACCAAACACCATACGTCCGCCGAAGGCCCGCACATCAGGCGATGCTCCTCTGTGTCTATAACAATGCACTGCGGACACAGTGGCTCGTCCGTCATATGAACTGTATGCAACCGGGAACGAGTACTGAGCTACCCAAGCACACAGTTTTAATCTGCCAGGAAGTTTCATATCAGCGCACACTCCGCTGCAGAGTGAAAATCTCATGCTGGAAACACCCCCTAGGCTGTGGCTAAGCCATGTCTCGGCAATATCCTTTCTTTCAGGCGTGCTAGTTCTGCAAGGTTCGCAGGAGAGCTTCTGTAAAGTTTGGAAGGTAGGAGACGAGGTACTGGCAGAAGTAAACCTGTGAGGAGAGGGCGTGAGTCGCGCTTGGGTAGCTCAGTTGGTAGAGCACTGACACGCGAAAGACAAAGGTCCTGAGTTCGAGTCTCGGTCCGGCACACAGTTTTAATCTGCCAGGAAGTTTCATATCAGCGCGCACTCCGCTGCAGAGTGAAAATCTCACTCTGGAAACACCCCCTAGGCTGTGGCTAAGCCATGTCTCGGCAATATCCTTTCTTTCAGGCGTGCTAGTTCTGCTAGGTTCGCAGGAGAGCTTCTGTAAAGTTTGTAAGGTAGGAGACGAGGTACTGGCAAAAGTACAGCTGTGAGCACGGGACGTGAGTCGTGCTTGGGGGTAGCTCAGTTGGTATAGCACTTGCACGCGAAAGGCAAAGGTCCCAAGTTCGAGTCTCGGTCCGGCACACAGTATTAATCTGCCAGGAAGTTTCATATCAGCGCACACTCCGTTGCAGAGTGAAAATCTCATTCTGGTAATTATTACTTTATTCACCTAAGTACCTCGATGTATAAATATTCTCATTGTGTTCACTAAGGCACAAAAGTCATTGGATACCTTTTTGATGTAGTGTCGAACCTCCGTTTACCCTGCATAGTACAGCAACTGGACGAGCCATGGACTCAAGTCGTCGGAAATAACATGCAGAGATATTAAGCCACGCTGCCACTATATCCGTCTATAATTGCGGAAGGGTTGTGCACGAACTGACATCTCGATTATAACCCTTAAATGTTCGATGGGACTCCTGTCGGGTGACCTGGCTGGCAAAATCATTTGCTCGAATTGTACAGAATGTTCTACAAACCAATCGCGAACTACTGTGACTCGGTGACATGGCGAATAGCCATCAATAAAAATTCCATCGCCGTTTGAGCACATGAAGTTCGTGAATGGCTGAAAATCGTCTCCAAGTAGCCGAACATACCCATTTCCAGTAACTGATCGGGTCAGCTTGTAAGGTGTCAGGCAAATCCAAGCCCTTCCGTGAAAACCCTGACATGATAAGCAAATCCAGTAGTATGTCACATAGCTCCGAATAAATCGTGACATTAAATTAACCAAAGTAATACGAGTAACGAGTGAGCAAATGGAATACCACAGACTAACACAAGAATGCCTAAATGCATGTCATACCTTCCCACCGTGAGACAGACGCAGTTCCGAGGGGAGAAACGAGAACAGAAGCCGAGAGCAGAACCGTGTTAAGCTAGAAGGCCCTACGATAAGGGACGGACACCCACGTCGCCAGATAACCACCAGGACCACCCCCAGCCCATGTTAAAAGCTAGAGCCCTCCAGAAGAACAGTATAGATCTTACGATAACACTAAAAGGGCCACACCAGCCGCAAGTTTTAGCGTGAGACTTTTTCGCGTCTCTGTTACGTTGCAAACCTAAAAAACATTGCCCCACCACGAAAAGTAACCGCTAGGACCACCCCCCAGCCCATGTTAAAAACTGGAGCCCTCCAGAAGAACAGTTTAGATCTTACGATAACACAAAAAGGGCCACACCAGCCGCAAGTTTTTGCGTGAGACTTTTTCACGTCTCTGTTACGTTGCAAACGGTAAAAACATTGCCCCGCCACGACAAGTAACCGCCAGGACTACCCCCCCAGCCCATGTTAAAAGATAGAGCCCTCCAGAAGAACAGTATAGATCTTACGATAACACTAAAAGAGCCACACCAGATGCAAGTTTTAGCGTGAGACTTTTTCGCGTCTCTGTTACGTTGCAAACGTTAAAAACATTGCCCCACCATGAAACGTATAACGTTTCTCATTGGATGGACAGAATTTTTGTTGGCAGAGCTTAAGGTTAACATTGAAACCCTGATTGGTCAAATGAAAACACAGCCAGATAGTTTTTTCTTAAACCAACTTCGGTAAATTGTAGTAAGGATAGAGTTAGTTCCGAGACGGCGAGCTCGATGGAGCTGCGCCGGCCGCCGCCCCCTGACGAACACCGACGAGGTAATGAACGCACGGTATGCCGCATTTTTGAGCGCATAAGGCTTCACTCAGAACTGCAGAAGTCTCATCAGTTACATCCCCTTTTTGCGTAATACTAGTGTCGACCGTCAATTGAAGCTCATGGTATTCACATTTGCTACGTGAGTTTAAATCTGAAACGCAATGATTTTTCTGTTATATAATTATTGAGAAGCCACATCAGCCACTGTAATTTACGACAAGTTAGATAAGTAATTAAAGATAATTGAGGGTCACTGTAGACCATTTTGATAGTTTTCTCGTTTGTGAAACTTAATTTAAACCTAGATTATAGATGTCATATGGTATAGGTCATCCTTCGATGCATTGTAGAACTTGGAAACCCATTCAGGGAATATTCGTTCACATTTTTGTTGAACGCAGTTGGTTTTTATCATCCTGTATTAAAACATTTCCTTTTATCAACAGTGCAATTCATAAATAATGTTTTGTGAGTAGAATAAAATTTCCAATGGTAAACTTAATTGCTTTTTCGACGTTATTTTACCAGCTAACTAAAAATAGGAAAGCCTTGAACCCCTTCCACTAAATTTAGTTAGTATTAAGAATCTTTTACAGGGAGTGCAGTGGAGCTGACGCTGAAATCATTAAGTATTTGGTTATATCATCGCTAGTCTCACTGAACTCTTCTGAACTCTACATGTCATGTGTGGTCTGGCGTCTCCTTACCAGCAACAGGTCCCAGGTTCAAACTAGTCAATTCCCTAAAAAACACGCTCAGAGCGTCGTTGCGCGAAAGTGGTAGGGAGACACGACATAGAACAAACAGACACCACGCAGAATGTTAGAAGCTGGACCAGAGGACCCCATTCATTCCATGGAAACAGAGCCCACACCATTATGGAGTCGCCATCAGCTTGCACAGTGCCTTGTTTACAACTTGAGTCCATGGCTCCGTGTGGTCTGCGCCACACTGGAACCCGACCATCGGCTCTTACCATCTGAAATCGGGGGACCCATCTGACCAGGAGACGTTTTTCCAGTCGTCCAGGATCCAACCGACATATTCACGAACCCAAGAGAGCCGCAACAGGTGATTTCGTGCTATTAGCAAAGGCACTCGCGTCGGTCGTCTGCTGCCATTGCCCATTAACGTCAAATTTCGCCGCAATGTCCTAACGGAAACGTTGATTTCTCCGGTTATTTCACGAAGTGTTGCTTGTCTGTTAGCACTGACCACTCTTCAAAATTCCACTGCCCTCGGTCGTTAACTGAAAGCCGCCGGTCACTGCGTCGTCTGCGCTGAGAAATAATGCCTGAAGTTTGATATTCTCGGCACACTCTGGACACTGTGGATCTTTGAATTCCGAATTTCCTAACGATTTCTGAAATGTGATGTCCCATACCTGTAGCTACAGCTACCGTTCTGCGTTCAAAGTCTGTCAATTGCGGTCGAGCGGCCATAATCACCTTTTCACATGAGTCTCCTGAGTACAAGTGGCAGTTCCGCAAAATGCACTGCCTTTTTAATCCGTGTGTACATGAATTACAAGTACACAATACAAATCAGTAATATTCTACGAAGTATCAAAATTCTTAAAATAGTTTCTTGCAGAAGTAAAACAATAGACTATCTTACTTTCAGAAGATCTAAAACCTCAGAAGAGTTACAATCTTAAATCGGTCCCCTGCACGTCGCTCTGTTCTTTTATTTTTATTTTTTATTTTTTTCCCCCTAGCCGTTTCTAGCATGTGCAGAGGACATGGCTCCTGATGGTAGTGGATAAACTGATTTTCTCTTTTGTCTGTCCTGATCTTCTCCTCCTTCACCCCACCCCCCTCTCTTCCTCAATTCCTTAATCTTCTTTGACGATGTTATAATATGGGAAATGGCTTCGATGGTAGTTTTTTTTAAAGTTAGTATTGGTTACACGCAAAGACCATTTCACCTTATGCAGTTATGTCACGTGATGATACGAACAGTAGACTTTTCCAATTTCATAACAAAATAGGAACCACAATGTATCACGTATGTATCATGTAACCAAAAAATGTAAAAAGATATGAGAAACATTATGTTAGGTAATAAGCCTACAAAATACATTAGTCTTACTACTCCATTACAGTAAATTACAAAAATTTAATACGTACGGAAGTAGACGTAATGAGAGAAAAGCTCCTTAAATTTTAAACTTACATCTTACAAAGATCGATTAAATGGAAAACAGCTTCGGCAACACGCCTGTTCATGTAACTTAGAGCAAATCTCAGAAAAAAGTTCTTTATTTTTAAAATATAGACTGTAATTGTTCTTTAATGATTATATTTATCACACTTTGTCAGTGCACGTAACTCCAATGAGGCACGAATCACAGCTTGGACAAGCTATTAATTTTGACTAATGTCTCGTTTTATTAGTATTCGTATGACCCACTTTCAGTCTCTCAACGGTAACAATTTCTTTCCTCATGAAAGCCGAGTTGAGAAACCAAGGACATTGGCTTTTCGCTAGGGAAAGGAAGGCACTGAGTTTAACGTCTTGTCAAGACGATGTTATTAGGGCCAAGCATTAAGCCCACATTGGAGAACGGTGGGAAACCGAATCGTTGGCGTCCTTTTCAATGGGACCATCTCGGCGTTTGCTTTAACCGATTCATGGAAACCACATATTCGCCAAATTTTGATGGCCGGTCGGAAATTTGAACCGTTGTCCTCCCGTATGCGATTTCATTGCCTAAGTAATGCACCATCTCGCTCTGTGTGTATCATACATGATACAAGGACACGCTAGAAGATACAGTAGCCGCTTTTAATATACAGTCAGGCACTACTTTTAATATTTTTCAGTGTCTGTCGTATGATGACGAATTGCACTAAAACGCTCGGCACCTGTAGAGAGAGAGCTGTCAAATAATAAAGTGACTTTCAGTTACGGTAGAGTGTTGATAAACATATTATTGAAAGTAATTAATGTGGAAGGCTAGTAAAGGAATGAATCTTTAATAATCTGTCACGTAATAGCATGACTTGGTTCCCTTCTATAAATGCGTGCTGTGTGCGGTATGATGCGGCACGTTCTTCCTATCCACTCAGTCGTTGCTGTTCCTCCTTGCCGCGCGGTGTACAAGGTCGCAGTTGGACGCGAAAAAACAAACACGGCCTTCGATCTGCAACAAACTGCCATCTCCCACTGTGCGAAGGATCCAACTCAAAAAGACATTCCTACTTTGATGAATACACGCCAGATATACGGTTGGAAATATCGTAAGACGATTTGAGAAAGAGCATCACATGGAACGTGTTCCTCAGAGAGGAAAGCCAAGGAAGCTGAACGAAAGATAAAAAATTAATAGTAAGAAATATCAAGTGGACCTAATGCTGCTAGAAGCATAATTAAGATGAGTCGCTAAAATGAGTACGCAATGGCGTTCGGATGAAATCGATCGATTTGGTTGTGGTGTTCCACGTCCGCTCCATCTCTAATCGGTCGATTCCTGTCCAACACTAGTTGTACCGCAATAATTTTAGTTGTTTGACAGAAGAGAAGGGTAAGAGGAAGAGTGGCAAGAAAAATGCAATATGCGACAAAAATTAAGTTCGCAAGGTACCTCCTTAAAAATGGCAAGAGTGATTACGTTCTTCGCTCTTGAGAGCAAGTACAACATATTTTTGACAGACAGAGGAACCGTAGTGTGGAGAAAGCCGAATGACGAGCCGCTGACTAAATATTTGCAAACTTATGTAATATACGTTGGAAATATTGTCTTGGTATGGGTATGTATTTCGACATTCGATGTGGGAGAAATTACTTTTACTGCCATCACACAAAACAATGACCGTCACTTCATCATTCTGAAGAAAAATTTGCACAGGATTGCAGAAAATATGGAGATTTGATCTGTATGCAAATTCTTCCAAGATATTGGCCCGAAGCACGCAATATACCTTCAAGAGAATGCCTGTTGTATAACTGTTGCCAAGTTATTCAGACACTGAATCAGTCACTATATCTGACCTCCCACGGGAAATTATTGAACGAACACGATAGAAGACTCGCAAGAGCTACAATCAGCTCGAAAGATGACGTGAAAAAGCATTAAAAAAAGGGCGGGGGGGGGGGGGGGGGGAATCAGGTAGGGCTGTCTACACTGCGAAGATCGTTGGTTGCATGCAAAATCATTTAAAACTGTTTGCAAAATGTAAGGGCTGTTCCACGAGTTTCAGTATTATTTCTGTATCCAAGAAAAATCATGCTTTTACCAGAAATTAAATATCTGTATTAGCAAACGGTTGCAGGTTGGCTGACTATTGGCTTCCAGGGGCAACGAAATTACGATTTTCAGAATTTCATATACTTACGGATCGAATTTTAAAATTTTAAACGCTGTCATAATCTACTGATTAGGAGGTATAACCTTACCTTATAGGTTTTTGGCTCAATAAGTATTCAACTTAGAAATTGTGTACACAGGGTGATTCCGTGATGGTGTTACAAACTGCCGGCCGGGGTGGCCGAGCGGTTTTAGGCGCTACAGTCTGGAACCGCGTGACCGCTACGGTGGCAGGTTCGAAACCTGCCTCGGGCATGGATGTGTGTGATGTCCTTAGGTTAGTTAGGTTTAAGTAGTTCTAAGTTCTAGAGGACTGATGACCTCAGATGTTAAGTCCCATAGTGCTCAGAGCCATTTGAACCGTTTTTTGTTACAAACTGCCAGGTAAATGTCTAAATTTGAGGTAAGGGATACTGGTCTGGAAACGACGACGTCGAAAAGTATAATCGAAAATCGTTGATACCTCTGACAGTGGATTATATCAACAGGTATTGTTGTTGCTGAGATTGTATGGTAAACAACTCGCAAATGTGACAGTGAGGACTCAAACAAGAAGAAAACATCCAGAAAACTTGAACTGTAAAGTGCGTACTTTAAGAGCTATGAGTACTTCTCCATCTTCGTGACTCTGAAACACATCTGTCCTAGGGAGCAAATGGCCAAAGCTCTTAAGTTAAGCATTTTAGAACCGATATTTACAGGACTATTTTTCTTGGAGGTATAAATTAAACAACACCTTCAGTCACAACTTTTTCGTGTTTTATTAACTATATGATGCATTTCGGACACTGTGTGTCCATCGTCAGGTGTAGTTTGTCTTAATACATGTTTTATCTCTTCTCCTGAATGAAGTGAAATGCATATTCCTGTCACGAAAAGGTTTAATGGCAGGTTATGAATTTCGTAAGTCGAACGCGGAAAATATGTGCAAAATAGTGGAAAATGAACAGTGTAAACTTACCACAACATCCAAGGGAAACATTTTTAACGTTTTAGTACCGGCAAACATTCTTTTCTCCGTCGTCTTAGTACATGTCACTTCATTCAAGATGTACATTTCCACACACATGTTTATAAACGCTTCACAGGTGTTTTTCAAAAAATGGCTCTGAGCACTATGGGACTTAACATCTGTGGTCATCAGTCCCCTAGAACTTAGAACTACTTAAACCTAACTAACCTAAGGACATCACACACTTCCATGCCCGAGGCAGGATTCGAACCTGCGACCGTAGCAGTCGCGCGGTTCCTGACTGAGCGCCTAGAACCGCTAGACCACCGCGGCCGGCACATATGTTTTTGTACATGGTTTGGTCAAAGATGAATTTATTCTTAGTGCTAAAGATATGCAAGAAATAACTATGGAATAGGTCTTTTAAATTATTGAAATAACTCTGGCCTGTAAAATCTATTTGTTCATTTAACATAGGTTCTGGCTTTTTGATTTTGTGGAGGTATATCTCCAGTTGTTCTAAAGACTTAAGGTCTTACCATTGGCTTCGTTATGTAGTATTACCAAATTGTTTTCTAGACTGTTGATGAAATGTCCAGAAAAATTTAGTTTTTTGGAAAGATGGGCTTTCTCAGTATTCCCATTCGATCAACGTTGACATCTGGTGTACGTGTCTCACGTATCCTTGGCTATAAAGGTTTTAATTCAGCTATTCCTGGTATTATTTCAATAAGACAATTCAATTTACATACACTGATGAGTCAAACATAATGACCACTTGCTTTATAGCCTGCTGGTCAACTTTCGAACCCAGCACAGCAGAGATTTTGATTGGCATGTACTCTGCAAATCCCTGGCACGTTTCCGAAGGTATGTGGTGCCAGATGTTTCAAATGTGTATGCACAGCGCACGTAATTCCCGTAAAATACGGGCTGGTGGTTTGTGGCTGGAGAAATCGCGCCCGATAGTATCCCAGATGTGTTCAGAGAAGGTGATGACCCTCATGCTACTCAGACCACTGCGATACGGACAGTTATCCTGCTTGGCATCGCCGGAAGAATACAGGCATGTAAATAGTTCGCTATAATTTTCGCGAGGTCCAAAACTGTCACGGTCCCTTCGATTACGACCACAGGTCCCATGGATACCTCCCGTCTATACCGCTCAGTCGTCAGACCCGCCACAAGCCGTCACCTGTCCTGCTTCACAGAGCAGGAAGGCCTCCGACCCCCGAGTTATGTGGTGAGATGTGGACGTCCAAGAATTTATCAACCAGCGTTCTTTAAGAACTTTCCATAGTCGCTCACGACAATTGCACGCACTCAGCCGAGCACCTTCGCTATTTCCCAAATGCTAGTCCCAGGCGCCGGACAATAACAATGATTCTCCATTCGTCTCTGGTTCGCTGATATCCTTTCCTTACCGCGTCACGTACCCAGAGTGTCACCAGGCGGCATCCAGTCTCGCTGTGAGCAGTGGTCGTCGGCATATACAGGGTGTTACAAAAAGGTACGGCCAAACTTTCAGGAAACATTCCTCACACACAAAGAAAGAAAATATGTTACGTGGACATGTGTCCGGAAACGCTTACTTTCCATGTTAGAGCTTGAAACGTCCCCTTAGAACAATTTATACAAGACTGTGCTTAAACTGACACACAATATTTTAAGCGCAACGCAATCTGACTATCAAAGATCCCTGCAAAAGAATGGCCCTGAGTAACATTAAACTATACCTTACAGAAATCACTTACCTCACAAAAATCTTGGTTACTCGAACTACTGCAATACAGCGAGCGCCACTACTGCCAGCTAAATAAAAGATTCAAACTACGGAAGGCACTAACTACTGATAGGCATAGTTAGCAAATGAAACATTTTAATAGAGACCAAACAATGTATTTACCTTAATAGTCATAATATATATAGCAGTTCATGACAAATTTCAAAACTCCGCCATCTCTCTCCGCACATCCACCACTGCTGGCGGCTCACCTCCACCTGCGCAACGCTACGCGCTGTTCACATCCAGCTGCCGCTGCCCAACACTACAATGGCAGACAACAATGCAAACTACCCACAGACTGCACACAGCACAGCCAGCGATTTTTCATATAGAGCGCTACGTGGGGTTACCAATAAGAAAACATAAACAGCCAACTTACAAGCTCATTTTATAACTTATCTTCAAATCACACACCAACAGAACGTACCAGCGTGACTTCAAACACTTTGTTACAGGAAATGTTCAAAATGGCCTCCGTTAGCGAGGATACATGCATCCACCATCTGTCGCATGGAATCCCTGATGCGCTGATGCAGCCCTGGAGAATGGCGTGTTGTATCACAGCCGTCCACAATACGAGCACGAAGAGTCTCAACATTTGGTACCGGGGTTGCGTAGACAAGAGCTTTCAAATGCCCCCATAAATGAAAGTCAAGAGGGTTAAGGTCAGGAGAGCGTGGAGGCCACGGAATAGGTCCGCCTCTTCCAATCCATCGGTCACCGAATCTGTTGTTGAGAAGCGTACGAACACTTCGACTAAAATGTGCAGGAGCTCCATCGTGCAAGAACCACATGTTGTGTCGTACTTGTAAAGGCACATGTTCTAGCAGCACAGGTAGAGTATCCCGTATGAAACCATGATCACGTGATAACGTGCTACATTGAGCGTAGGTGGAAGAACATGGAGCCCAGTCAAGACATCACCAACAATGCCTGCCCAAACGTTCACAGAAACTCTGTGTTGATGACGTGATTGCACAATTGCGTGCGGATTCTCGTCAGCCTTTTTTTTTTTTTGGTCATCAGTCTACTGACTGGTTTGATGCGGCCCGCCACGAATTCCTTTCCTGTGCTAACCTCTTCATCTCAGAGTAGCACTTGCAACCTACGTCCTCAATTATTTGCTTGATGTATTCCAGTCTCTGTCTTCCTCTTCAGTTTTTGCCCTCTACAGCTCCCTCTAGTACCATGGAAGTCATTCCCTCATGTCTTAGCAGATGTCCTATCATCCTGTCCTCCTTATCAGTGTTTTCCACATGTTCCTTTACTCTCCGATTCTGCGTAGAACCTCCTCATTCCTTACCTTATCAGTCCACCTAATTTTCAACATTCGTCTATAGCACCACATCTCAAATGATTCGATTCTCTTCTGTTCCGGTTTTCCCACAGTCCATGTTTCACTACCGTACAATGCTGCACGCCAGGAATTTCTTCCTCAAATTAAGGCCGGTATTTAATATTAGTAGACTTCTCTTGGCCAGAAATGCCTTTTTTGCCATAGCGAGTCTGCTTTTGATGTCCTCCTTGCTCCGTCCGTCATTGGTTATTTTACTGCCTAGGTAGCAGAATTCCTTAACTTCATTGACTTCGTGACCATCAATCCTGATGTTAAGTTTCTCGCTGTTCTCATTTCTACTTCTCGTTACCTTCGTCTTTCTCCGATTTACTCTCAAACCATACTGTGTACTCATTAGACTGTTCATTCCGTTCAGCAGATCATTTAATTCTTCTTCACTTTCACTCAGGATAGTAATGTCATCAGCGAATCGTATCATTGATATCCTTTCACCTTGTATTTTAATTCCACTCCTGAACCTTTCTTTTATCTCCATCATTGATTCCTCGATGTACAGAATGAAGAGTGGGGGCGAAAGGCTACAGCCTTGTCTTACACCATTCTTAATACGAGCACTTCGTTCTTGATCGTCCACTCTTATTATTCCCTCTTGGTTGTTGTACATATTGTATATGACCCGTCTCTCCCTATAGCGTACCCCTACTCTTTTCAGAATCTCGAACAGCTTGCACCATTTTATATTGTCGAACGCTTTTTCCAGGTCGACAAATCCTATGAAAGTGTCTTGATTTTTCTTTAGCCTTGCTTCCACTATTAGCCGTTACGTCAGAATTGCCTCTCTCGTCCCTTTACTTTTCCTAAAGCCAAACTGATCGTCACCTAGCGCATTCTCAATTTTCTTTTCCATTCTTCTGTATATTATTCTTGTAAGCAGCTTCGATGCATGAGCTGTTAAGCTGATTGTGCGATGATTCTCGCATTTGTCAGCTCTTGCCGTCTTCGGAATTGTGTGGATGATGCTTTTCCGAAAGTCAGATGGTATATCGCCAGACTCATATATTCTACACACCAACGTGAATAGTCGTTTTGTTGCCACTTCCCCCAATGATTTTAGAAATTCTGATGGAATGTTATCCATCCCTTCTGCCTTATTTGACCGTAAGTCCTCCAAAGTTCTCTTAAATTCCTACTCTAATACTGGATCCCCTATCTCTTCTAAATTGACTCCTGTTTCTTCTTCTATCACATCAGACAAATCTTCACCCTCATAGGGGCTTTCAATGTATTCTTTCCACCTATCTGCTCTCTCCTCTGCATTTAACAGTGGAATTCCCGTTGCACTCTTAATGTTACCACCGTTGCTTTTAATGTCACCAAAGGTTGTTTTGACTTTCCTGTATGCTGAGTCTGTCCTTCCGACAATCATATCTTTTTCGATGTCTTCACATTTTTCCTGCAGCCATTTCGTCTTAGTATTCCCTGCACTTCCTATTTATTTCATTCCTCAGCGACTTGTATTTCTGTATTCCTGATTTTCCCGGAACATGTTTGTACTTCCTCCTTTCATCAATCAACTGAAGTATTTCATCTGTTACCCATGGTTTCTTCGCAGCTACCTCCTTTGTACCTATGTTTTCCTTCCCAACTTCTGTGATACCCTTTTTAGAGATGTCCATTCCTCTTCAACTGTACTGCCTACTGCGCTATTCCTTATTGCTGTATCTATAGCGTTAGAGAACTTCAAACGTATCTCGTCACTCCTTAGTACTTCCGTATCCCACTTCTTTGCGTATTGATTCATCCTGACTAATGTCTTGAACTTCAGCCTACTCTTCATCACTACTATATTGTGATCTGAGTCTATATCTGCTCCTGGGTACGCCTTACAATCCAGTATCTGATTTCGGAATCTCTGTCTGACCATCTAATTGAAATCTTCCCGTATCTCCCGGTCTTTTCCAAGTATACCTCCTCCTCTTGTGATTCTTGAACAGGGTATTCGCTATTACTAGCTGAAACTTGTTACAGAACTCAATTAGTCTTTCTCCTCTTTCATACCTTGTCCCAAGCCCATATTCTCCTGTAACCTTTTCTTCTACTCCTTCCCCTACAACTGCGTTCCAGTCGCCCATGACTATTAGATTTTCGTCCCCCTTTACATACTGCATTACCCTTTCAATATCCTCATACACTTTCTCTATGTGTTCATCTTCAGCTTGCGACGTCGGCATGTATACCTGAACTATCGTTGTCGGTGTTGGTCTGCTGTCGATTCTGATTAGAACAAC
The DNA here is from genome assembly GCF_021461385.2 of Schistocerca piceifrons. NCBI lineage: Eukaryota > Metazoa > Arthropoda > Insecta > Orthoptera > Acrididae > Schistocerca > Schistocerca piceifrons. The sequence goes on along the minus strand of NC_060145.1, from coordinate 92,096,716 downwards.
CTGGTCACTGAACTGTTCACAGTAACACACCCTCTGCCCTACCCTCCTATTCATAACGAATCCTACACCTGTTATACCATTTTCTGCTGCTGTTGATATTACCCCATACTCATCTGACCAGAAACCCTTGTCTTCCTTCCACTTCCCTACTATATCTAGATTGAGCCTTTGCATTTCCCTTTTCAGATTTTCTAGTTTCCCTATCATGTTCAAGCTTCTGACATTCCACGTCCCGACTCGTCAGCCTACAAATGTTGATTGTGAAAATTTACAATTTGATCACGTTGGAATGAAGCCTCATCCGTAAAGAGAACATTTGCACTGAAATGCGGATTGACACATTGTTGGATGAACCATTCGCAGAAGTGTACCCGTGGAGGCCAATCAGCTGCTGATAGTGCCTACACACGCTGTACACGGTACTGAAACAACTGGTTCTCCCGTAGCACTCTCCATACAGTGACGTGGTCAACGTTACCTTGTACAGCAGCAACTTCTCTGACGCTGACATTAGGGTTATCGTCAACTGCACGAAGAATTGCCTCGTCCATTGCACGTGTCCTCGTCGTTCTAGGTCTTCCCCAGTCGCGAGTCATAGGCTGGAATGTTCCGTGCTCCCTAAGACCCCGATCAATTTCTTCGAACGTCTTCCTGTCGGGACACCTTCGTTCTAGAAATCTGCCTCGATACAAACGTACCGCGCCACGGCTATTGCCCCATGCTAATCCATACATCAACTCGGCATCTGCCAACTCCGCATTTGTAAACATTGCACTGACTGCAAAACCACGTTCGTGATGAACACTAACCTGTTGTGCTGCGTACTGATGTGCTTGATGCTAGTACTGTAGAGCAATGAGTCGCATGTCAACACACGCACCGAAGTCAACGTTACCTTCCTTCAATTGGGCCAACTGGCGGTGAATCGAGAAAGTACACTACACACTGACGAAACTAAAATGAGCTCTAACATGGAAATTAAGCGTTTCCGGACACATGTCCACATAACATATTTTCTTTATTTGTGTGTGAGGAATGTTTCCTGAAAGTTTGGCCGTACCTTTTTGTAACACCCTGTATAGCCAGAAAGGAGCTACTGCGTCCTAAACTGGGCCAGCCAGTTTGCTCAAAATACATTGAAGAGAAAACTGAATTTGAGACACGATATCCTTCTGAAAACCGAGCACCTAGAAATGTGTCATGTCCTCTCAGTCACTGGACTCTGTTACGAGATGTGTGATGTTCACACTTCCTTCGGGTTGGATTAAGATTTCCTGTGGTTTTCTTAATTCGCTGAATAGGAAATTACGCGAAGAGTGTTGAGTTTTCTCTTTTTTATGTAGCCTAAGTTCGTCGTAAAAAAATTTGTCGTCATAAAATGGGAAACTAATCCTAATTTTTCCAGAGCAGTTGTGAAACCTGTCACGAATGGGGAAAGGAGATCTGTTATGGACGGAGGTATTACGGAAAGCAGAAGTGGTCCTAGACCACAGTCTTCCGCTGGTTTTTCTCACAACGGAAACCAACTGGTCAATCCGTGAACGCTGTCGTAACACGCCAGCATCCACGAGGGGCAGTACAGCAATACAGCTGCGGCGCAAGGCCAAGGCCCGAGACTCCCTGTGGAGGATGCCCGCGGTTTCCTCCAGAGACAACAGAAGTGCCTCTCTGGCAGAGTTCATGCAGTTCCTCACCTAACTAAGCTAATGTACCGTACCCTTCTCCAGGACGATGCATTCTGTTAGCTTAAGATACCTGTCATTTAAAGACGATCGCCGACCGGAGTGGCCGAGCGGTTCTAGGCGGTACAGTCTGGAACTGCGCTACCGCTACGGTCGCAGGTTCGAATCCTGCCTCGGGCATGGATGTGTGTGATGTCCTTAGGTTAGTTAGGTTTAAGTAGTTCTAAGTTCTAGGGGACTGATGACCTCAGATGTTAAGTCCCATAGCGCTCAGAACCATTTGAACCATTTTTAAAGACGATCTTTGCCACCTTTGAAATTTTCGATTATTCTCTTATTTAAAATAGCAATAGCCTCAGTGATACGCATGAAACCTGTATTAGCATCGCTCTGTGGTATATTGAGTCATTCGATGCGATGATAATCACAAATACAGTATCACGAAGTGTTTTCTTTTTAGTGTGTTCGAACTTTTCTGTCCTGCAATAAAATGTTCTTCCACTTCGGTGTCATGTCCCCAAATACAATCCTCTCGAATGTCATTGCTTACTCCACAGTTCCAAAAAAGGATAGCACTTGTAAAGACCTGATGAACAGTATGTCCAATGTCCATATGGTTTAACGTTATTTACACGAACGACCCTTTATTATCGTCTCCAACGTTGCAGACATTTATGAAGTGGTATTCCATCAGTGGCGTCGGTCTGCTTGTGCATATAAACGTCATTAAATAATGGAATAATATAGGAGTACATGTTTGACTCCACTACCAGCTGCTGTATAAACTTTCATGAGATAATCTACCGCTTTCGGTCTGTGTGGACCATTCTGGCACAGAAAAAAAGTCGTTTTAGCATCTAGCTTTCTGATATATTAAATATAGTCGCCCTAATACTGACTAAAATAGACAGTCTTTAATATTTACATTATATGTCACCAATTACTATACAGACTGATGTTTGCCCGTTTAAGTCAATATTCAGGCAATATTATTTAACATATGAGAAGGTAAGACTCTAGAAAGACATTTTGTAGGAAGATGGACCACACAGATCGAAACCAATAGAACATTTCAATGAAGTTTATACATCAGCTGATGATGTATGTAAACATGTCTTCCATTACACATGTTATTGTTCTGGAGCACCACCCTACAAAAATATTTACTGGAAGAATATAATGGAGTAAGTACAGAAGAAGGCATAAAATCAATCACAAACACAACAAACTATTACGCAGCCAACATATCGCAAATTTATGTATAATAAACAAATGGATTGGTCTTCATGTTTTGGATGGATGAAAGCAATGATTGGATAAACAGCAAAAGAAATAAACAGAAGGGTCATAAGGGTCTAACTACAGAGGGCTTTTAAAACCAAGTTCCTAAATGTTTGAAAAGTGAAGTGTATCATCTTTCACTTAAGGCAATCAACACGAACTTTTAATTTAAAAAAAGAATTACAGAAATTATGGTTGGTAAGCGACGAATGCAGAGCTACACATTGGAAATTTATACGAGCAACAGAAGACAATGAAATGGATCAGGCAACAAATCGGAATGGAAGACACAACTGTGAGCGTAATAGAAATGAAATACAGATGGGTTGGACATGTGGCCAGGACAAACGATGGTAGACGGACCGAGGGAGCTGAAGTCTGATACACAACATTGCATAACATACAGCAGCGGAAAAAAGTCAATAGCTGAAGGCATGATGCACGGAAAATTGTGGAAAAGGCTTTCACTTAACTGTGGTTGCTGTACATAATGGGTCACAGCGAGAGAAAGGGGTGAATGTGCTCATGCACCCACTTACTCTGGTTCATTCAAGTGCGTCCGTTAATATGATAAATATTTTCACTCCTGGGGCCTGCTCGTTTGAGGAATACTAAAATTTGTTATCCACACTCGATTAAGTCAAAGTCAGTCCTATGCTTGTTGTTGTTGTGGTCTTCAGTCCTGAGACTGGTTTGATGCAGCTCTCCATGCTACTCAACCCTGTGCAAGCTTCTTCATCCCCCAGTACTTACTGCAACCTACATCCTTCTGAATCTGCTTAGTGTATTCATCTATTGGTCTCCCTCTACGATTTTTACCCTCCACGCTGCCCTCCAATGCTAAATTTGTGATCCCTTGATGCCTCAGAACATGTCCTACCAACCGGTCCCTTCTTCTAGTCAAGTTGTGCCATAAATTCCTCTTCTCCCCAATTATATTCAGTACCTCCTCATTAATTATGTGATCTACCCATCTAATCTTCAGCATTCTTCTGTAGCACCACATTTCGAAAGCTTCTATTCTCTTTTTGTCCAAACTATTTATCGTCCATGTTTCACTTACATACATGGCTACACTCCATACAAATACTTTAAGAAACGACTTCCTGACGCTTAAATCTATACTCGATGTTAACAAATTTCTCTTCTTCAGAAACGCTTTCTTTGCCATTGCCAGTCTACATTTTATATCCTCTCTACTTCGACCATCATCAGTTATTTTGTTCCCCAAATAGCAAAATTCCTTTACTACTTTAAGTGTCTCATTTCCTAATCTAATTCCCTCAGCATCACCCGACTTAATTCGACTACATTCCATTATCCTCGTTTTGCTTTTGTTGATGTTCATCTTATATCCTCTCTTCAAGACACTGTCGATTCCGTTCAACTGCTCTTCCAAGTCCTTTGCTGTCTCTGACAGAATTACAATGTCATCGGTGAACCTCAAAGTTTTCATTTCTTCTCCATGAATTTTAATACCTACAGAAGAATGCTGAAGATTAGATGGGTAGATCACATAACTAATGAAGAGGTATTGAATAGAATTGGGGAGAAGAGGAGTTTGTGGCACAACTTGACAAGAAAAAGGGGTCGGGTGGTAGGACATGTTGTGATGCATGAAGGGATCCACAATTTAGTATTGGAGGGCAGCGTGGGGCGTAAAAATCGTAGAGGGAGACCAAGAGATGAATACACTAAGCAGATTCAGAAGGATGTAGGCTGCAGTACGTACTGGGAGATGAAGCAGCTTGCACAGGATAGAGTAACATGGAGAGTTGCAACAAACCAGTCTCAGGACTGAAGACCACAACAACATTAGTGACGCAGGGATAACGTTATAGAACATAAGAAAAAATTATCGAAAATTTGATCAGTAGTTAGTGTTATAAGCATCAGGATATGCACACCAATAGACGAGCGGCACACAGTTGTTCCTCTGTTTATGCTGAGATGTCTCCATGAAGGATCACGCACCCCTGGTAAAACTCTTTCACAAGAACGGTGGCTGTGCACCAGTAGCTTGCAAAGGGTATGAAGAAAGACAATGGTCCGATGTCTGCCAGGGGTCTGGAGAAAATGATTACAAAATTCGAAAGGACACGTTCCCTTGAAGTGAAATGTGGCAGAGGGCGAAAAGTAGCTGATCCGACGTCTGTCCAAAATGTGGCCACAGCGTTGCAGGAGGGGTCGATCGGTGGATTGGCAGGCATGCAGCCTACGGGGAATTGCCCGAGCTTACGACATGCCTGGGAACACGGCGCATAAAAACCTGTGAAACATCCTGCATTGCTATCCATACAAAATCGCCCATGTTCTGGAGTTGCTTCCTACTGACCTGCCAGCAAGACACACGCTGTTTTTGGAATTTCTTGCACAAATGGGAGTAGACAATGAGTGACCATGGAACACTCTGTGGACAGACGAAGCCCAATTCCAACGACATGTCGATACACAGAATTGCAGAATTTGGGTAACGGAAATTCCTCTTGCATATCAACTAGTACTGCTTCATACTGAAAGGTGACTGTGTACCACAGGCTGACGTCAACGTTTATCGTAGGGCCGCATTTTTTTCGGGGAAATGAGTCCTGCAGGTACTGTTATCTGTACCATCACTCGTAAACGCTATGAGAATCTGCTGCGCACCAACGTCATTCCAATCCTTCAACAACGTGGAAGTGTGGGTAGGGTCATTTTTATGCTGGATGGCGCCTCCACACATTTCTAGTGAAACGGCTGCTGCAGAGATATTTCGGAAACGCTAGAATTGTAAGTATCTTAGAGAAGTATCTTAGAAAATAGAAAGTATCTTAGAATATATAAAGTATCTTAGAAAATAGATTAAGGAAAAACAAACCTACGTTTCTAGCATTTGCAGACTTAGAGAAGGCTTTGACAATGTTGACTGGAATACTCTCTTTCAAATTCTGAAGGTGGCAGGGGTAAAATACAGGGAGCGAAGGGCTATTTACAATTCGCACAGAAACCAGGTGGCAGTTATAAGAGTCGAGGGACATGAAAGGGTAGCTGTGGTTGGGAAGGGTGTGAGATAGGGTTGTAGCCTCTCGCCGATGTTATTCAATCTGTATGTTGAGCAAGCAGTAAAGGAAAAAATTCGGAGTAGGTATTAAAATCCTTGGAGAAGAAATAAAAACTTTGAGGTTCACCGATAACATTGTAATTCTGTCAGAGAGGGCAAAGGACCAGGAAGAGCAGTTGAACGGAATGGACAGTGTCTTCAAAAGAGAATATAAGATGAATATCAACAAAAGCATAACGAGGATAATGGAATGTACTCGAATTAAGTCAGGTGATGCTGAGGGAATTAGATTAGGAAATGAGACACTTAAAGTAGTAAAGGAGTTTTGCTATTTGGGGAGCAAAATAACTGATGATGGTCGAAGCAGAGAGGATATAAAATGTAGACTGGCAATGGCAAGGCAAGCGTTTCTGAAGAAGAGAAATTTGTTAACATCGAGTATAGATTTAAGTGTCAGGAAGACTTTTCTGAAAGTATTTGTATGGAGTGTAGTCATGTACGGAAGCGAAACATGGACGATAAATAGTTTGGACAAGAAGAGAATAGAAGCTTTTGAAATGTGGTGTTACAGAAGAATGCTGTAGATAGGTAGATCACATAACTAATGAGGAGGTATTGAATAGGGTTGGGGAGAAGGGGAGTTTATGGCACAGCTTGACTAGAAGAAGGGATCGGTTGGTAGGACATGTTCTGAGGCATCAAGGGATCACCAGTTTAGTACTGGAGGGCAGCGTGGAGGGTAAAAATCGTAGAGGGAGACCAATAGATGAATACACTAAGCAGATTCAGATGGATGTAGGTTGCAGTAAGTACTGGGAGATGAAGAAGATTGCACAGGATTGAGTAGCATGGAGAGCTGCATCAAACTAGTCTCAGGACTGAAGACCACAACAACAACAACAACAGAATTGTAAGCATCATTTCCCTACTGCTAGGTCATCCAGATCATCTGATCTTAATGTGTGTGACTTCTGGCTGTGAGGTCATTTGAAAGACGTTGTGTTCACTGCTTCAATTACGAAAGTAGCTGAATTGGAGGCATGCAGGGTGCAACGCATTCTGAACGAGACCCCCAAGACACTCTAATCTGTTGTAAACGTGCTCTTTTCTCAATTTGTGGCAGAAAACGGTGGACAGCATATTGAAACATGTCTTGCGCTATTCTCAAGGCAACTAGAAACTGATGTCATTTTGCTTTTTATGAGGTTCTTAGTCCCACGACAGTGAAAAACCCATCCCATGTGGTACGAACTTGCCGTGCTGGATGGGCTGACCTAACTAACAGTGCCTCAATTATTGATTGCCGAACTTGTGTAGTCATTCACATTGAACAGTACAGATGGTGTAAAGTGCAACGGAAACCACAGCGATTCATCTGCCATTAGTAGCCGACCGCATTTATGATGCTACGCTTACAGTGCCATCCATTTGTAAAATTTTCGTTTTCTTTCATGACGTTTCACCATTTGTCAATAATATGTCCTTCATATTTGACGTCATTCCGAGCAGAGGTTCTCCTCCTACAGCTTTTTGAGACTGGAACTTTAATTTTTGAAACCCTGTACATTCAAGATCAGGATGTAATTTGACCCAAGTCTCATGCCGCACTAGGGCACTTGAGAGTGGTACATTCAATGTCAGTATACGAGGGTTGGAACTTAAATAGTGACAACTATTTATTCATAAACGATACAAAAGAGTTGCATGTTTGCACCTGTTTCTGTCCTTCAAAGTGGTCACCAGTGCTATGTAGAACCCGTTTCCAGCGATGTGGAAGGCGTACTATACCGTTAAGAGAGCCTGTTCTGTTGACGGTGCGAATGGGGCGGTCTACTGCCTGTCGAATCTCTGGAACAGTTCTGAAGTGATTCCTTCATCTTCGGAATCAAATCAAAGTCACAAGGACTTAAGTCCGGGGAGTGTGGTGGATGTTACAGTACTTCCCAGTCCCATCGACCGAACAGAGCAGCCACAGCTTGCGCTGTATGTGCCCGCCCATTGTCTTGCAAAACGATGGGTGCTTTGCGCAGAAAATGTCGCCGCTTATTTCCCAAAGCCAGTCGCAGGTGATGCTCCAAAAACGAACATTAATACTGTGCATTGAAGGTCTGCCGTATTCCTGTTTCGAAAACATACTGACACCGTTATGTTAGACCGCTCTCTCACAAGTGACTGTTTTTCCCTCGACTGTGCGCACGCTGGTGACGTGGGACGGGCGAGTCCGTTTGCTCGGAGGTTAGGTAGGTGTATCATCAACGTGTGCTATCAGCGACATTAGTAGATTCCATTGCATAGTATCTCCACAACAGTATTGCCACTATTTAAGTTCCAACCCAAGTATAACCTGACACTTCAACAATGCATCTTGGGTAATTGTGAGACTAAAAAATGTAAATCACTTGTCCACTGTGATGGTTATATCCTAGATTATGATCCGAGACCAGGTCACCCAGCCATTCCTCTCTCCCTCCCCCAATCCCTTTCTCTCTCTAGACCAATAGAAAGGCTTGCAAAAGCCGGTAAATCCCCCACCCCCACCCCTTTTATTATTAGAGCAACTGCATGAGCCTAATCATTTGTGCTCTATGGGCTTTAGTGAGATAATTATCAGAATCATCATCCTTAAAAAGGCAGTACATAATAGAAAAATGTTGATGCAATACACTTTGACATTACAATGTGTGACTGTAGCGTGGCTGAATTACTATAGACTAATAATATCATGGCATATTCTGCAAAATGGCAGTAAATATTAACATAGTACATGTCGGAAGACAGCTTGACATTACAGTGTGTGACTGGAAGAAGCTGAATTACAATAAATAAATGGCACCATGACATTTTCTGCAGTCATACCAAAGTGTGACTGCATCTTTGCATTATCATTTACAATTGGTTGCAATGTTGTCGATTTCTAATACTTTTCAATGCGAGACTAAACATATAAAAATAATATTCAAACAAATGCATTGATATCCTATGTTAAATAACTAGTACAACATGATATTTGAAGAAATATATTAATATCCCACACTAAACAAATAGCACGTCACAGCAGATACGTACCAAGTATACATTTCCCTACATTATAAGGGTGAGACATCACTGAAGACTGCCTCTAGTACACCCGTAATTAACGACGGGAGTGTTCGATTGTGTACATTCACAACATATCACGAAACGTACAATGTAAGCAATTACCGCCACCGGTGTTTAAAAAAATGACATTTTAGTGTGTTAAAACACTAACGTCACTATAACACTGCCCATAGCAGACTGGTAAATAACAATGGGAAATCCGAGAATGGAAGTGCCTGCGATCATCTTAATCTGTGCCATGGTAGTCATCAGGAGATCAAAACCAGTTGCATAATGACTTACACGCGACATCTGTATGATGCGAATAGTGGCAACTGCCTCTGAATATGGAAAAGTCTGGCGTCATTCACATGTGTACTACAAGAAATCAGGTAAATTTCGGTTGCACGATAAATCACACAAATCTAAGGACTGTGAGTTCAGGTAAATATTTAGGGATTACAGTTACAAAAAGCATAAATTGGAACGATCACATTGATAATATTGTGGGGAAGGCAAATCAAAGATTGGGTTTTACTGCAGAGCAGGTCTACTAAAGAGGCTGCCTACACTACACTTGTCTGTTCTCTGCTACAGTGCTGCTGTGCGGTATGGGATCCATACCAGATAAAATTGGCGGGGGACATCGAAAAAGCCCAAAGAAAGGCAGTTTGATTTTTACTATCACCAAACAGGGGAGACAGTGTCATGGACGTGATAAGAAAGTTGGCTGTCAACCATTACAGCAAAGGCTTTTTTTTTCATTGTGGAGAGATCTTTTTAAGAAATTTCAGTCACCAACTTTCTCCTCAGAATGGGAAAATATTTTATCACCAACCTACACACGGATAAATGGACATCATAACAAAATAAAAGAAATCAGAGCTCGTACGGTGATATCCAAGCTTTCATTTTTGTCACGCATGGAATGGTAGAGAAACACTACAGTACGAAGGTAGGTGGAAGAACTCTCTGCCAGGCACTTAAGTGGGATTTGCAGAGTTGTCGTATAGACCTAGAGGTAGATGTAGATATATTTGTAAGACACACCGCTAAATTTTGCGTTGTAAATAATAACTATCACCATAACCACCCACAATGCGTGGAAATAGGATAGGCAATCACTTCATCTAAAACAAACTAAAAAATGTGAGGTGAAGACCCACACGTAAACTTCTCATGTAAGTCTCCAGACCGCTCGGAGCTCATTCTGTCAAACGCTGCCATCTATCTCAGCACTGCTAGAAAGCCGGGAAGTGCCGCCAAGGACGTCAGCAACAGCCCACGCAGGTATTTATTTGCAACCGACAGGACCAAACACGCCTTAACCGCCAGCAACTGCCGGAAACATCCCAAGCATAAATGAGATACAGAGAGAGAAGTGGGAAGGGAGAGGGGGAATAGTTGCTCTCTTTGTGCACCTGAGACTGGCAACTGCCCAGATTACTCCTGCCTCCAGCCGAGATAAGGCCTACAGGTCGTAGTATCCTGTGACCAGCGATGGGTGAAACAGCCAGCGAACACAGAAGGCAGCAAGTCTTAAAAAACGATCCTCAATACTTTTACACTGAAGCGCCAAAGAAACTGGTATAGGCATGCGTATTCAAATACAGAGATATGTAAACAGGCCGAATACGGCGCTGCGGTAAGCAACGCCTATTAAGACACCAAGTGTCTGGCGCAGTTGTTTGGTCGGTTACTGCTGACACAATGGCAGGTACAAGCTTGCAAAGCACTTAACTAAATTGTTGGCGCCTATAGTTGGTCACTGCCCACATCATATTAAAAATTCAAAAATGTTTGTTGATATCATAAAACAGATGAAGATAGGCCCAAGTGATATCATGGTCAGCCTCGACGTGGTTTCTCTGTTCACCAAACAATTGTTGTCTGCTCATCTCTCCTCAGAAATTTTGAAGTTGTTCCGGCATACCTTGACGACCACTTATTTTTTATACAGTGGAAATTATTATGAAATGACGGATGGAACAGCCATGGGTTCGCCACTGTCACCAGCAATAGCGAATTTTTTCATGGAGGACTTTGAAGAACGAGCCCTGAGCAGTGCTCACCTCCGCCCATCATGCTTCTACAGATACGTCGACGATACTTTTTTAATCTGGCCACACGGCAGCGACACGCTGCAGCAGTTCGTCGAACATCTGAATGGTGTACATCCAAACATAAAATTTACATTGGAGGTGGAGAAGGAAGGGAAGTTACCTTTTTTAGATGTGTTGGTAGAGTGAAAGCCGGATGGACGACTGGGCCATTCTGTGTACAGGAAGCCAACCCATACAGACTTATATCTGCATAGCCATAGCTTCCATCATCCGTCTCAGAAGAGAGCTATGCTGAATACTATAGTACACAGAGCCAGGACTATTTCCGACAAGGACCACCTCGGTCCCGAGGTCAACCATTTGACGACTGTTTTCAAGAGGAATGGTTATTCTGCCGGTGAAATTAAATCAGTATTGTCCAAGAAAGTAAGACACGATGCCGGCCACATACAAGAAGAGGACCAACACATAGCGCGGCTTCCTTTTTGCGGTGCTACAACGAGCAAGATAGCCAGAGTCCTGAAGAGGCAAGGAATAAAACCAGTTTTCCGACCACCTAGGAAAATTAAGGAAATGTTGAGACCAGTCAAAGATAGTCTCGGCTTAAGAGTGCCGGGATTTTATACTATTCCTTGCGAATGCGGCAAGAATTACGTGGGCCAGTCTGTAAGAACCGTTGCCGACCGCTGCATCGAGCACCAACGCCACCTGAAATACAGGTATTTGGAAAAATCAGCGGTGGCTGAACATAGCCTGCTTAACAAGCATAAGATTTTATTTGAAGAAACCAGAGTAATAGCCCACACATCGAATTACTGGGACTCTGTGATCCGGGAAACAGTCGAAATTAGACTTAGCGATAATAACTTTAATAGAGACAACGGCTATGCACTTAGCAACACTTGGAAGAGTGCACTGGATAAAGAAAAATCGCAGAGAAAAACTTCTCGCACTTTACCTCCTGATTTAAGGGATGGCGCTGCAAGCAACGCGGGATAGCAACTACATCTATGGAAGTAGAGGGCACCATTTCGCTACGCGCCATATCGCTGACGTATTCCAGCCAATAAGAAGCCGTCCTTTGTATATAAAAGTGGGAACCTCGCTAGTTCACGACAGTCAGTTTTAGCCCTGACGACGACCATGGAGGTAGTGGTCGAACGCTTGGAGATTTATCCTGATTTGACGCGGCATGAACACCGAGAAATTTTTACTCACAAAATTTAAATCAGTTTGAACGTGGTGTTACAGTCGCCGCACGAGCGATGGGACACAGCATCTCCGAGGTAGCGATTTCCCGTACGACCTTTTCACGGGTGTACCATGACTATCAGGAATCCGGTAAAACACCAAATCTCCGACATCGCTGTGGCCGGAAAAACATCCTGCAAGAATGGGACCAGCGACGACTGAAGAGAATCGTTCAACGTGACGGAAGTGCAATCCCTCATCAAATTGCTACAGATTTCAATGCTGGGCCATCACCAAGTGTCAGCGTGCCAACCACTCGTGTACAACTGGTGACACAAAGCTATACGCCTCGCCTAGGACCGTCAACACCGACATTCGACTGTTGATGACTGGAAACACGTTGCCTCATCGAACAAGTCTCGTTTCAAATTGTATCGAGAGGGTGGACGAGTACGGGTACGGAGACAACCTAATGTATCCATGGACCGTGCCTGTCAGTAGTGTTCTTGGCGCTACAGTCTGGAACCGCGCGACCGCTACGGTCGCAGGTTCGAATCCTGCCTCGGGCATGAATGTGTGTGATGTCCTTCGGTTAGTTAGGTTTAAGTAGTTCTAAGCTCTAGGGGACTGATGACCACAGCAGTCAAGTCCCACAGTGCTCAGAGCCATTTGAACCATTTGTCAGTAGTGTACTGTTCAAGCTGGTGGAGGCTCGGTAATGGTGTGCGCCGTGTGCAGTTGAAATGACATGGGACCCCTCATACGTCTAGATACGACTCTGACAGGTGACAAGCACGCAAGCATCCTGTCTGATCACCTGCATTCATTCACGTCCATTGTGCATTCCAACGGACTTGGGCAATTCCAGAAGGACAATGCGATACCCCATAAGTCCAGAACCGCTACAGAGCGGTTCCAGGAACATTCTTCTGAGCGTAAACACTTCCACTTCCCACCAGATTCCCCAGTCATGAACCTTTTTGAGCATATCTGCGATGGCTTGTAACGTTCTGTTCAGAAGAGACCTCCCCCCCCCTCGTACTCTTACGGACTTCTGAACAGCGCAGCAGGATTCATGCTGTAAATTTCCTCTAGCACTACTTGAGACATCAGTCGAGTCCATGCCACGTCGTATTGCGGCACTTCTGCGTGCTCGCGGGGACTCTGCACGGTATTAGGCATGTGTAACCGTTTCTTCAGAATACTTCCAGTAATGAGTCGTTATGAAAAATCATCACATTACATGTGGATAATCATTCATCGGCGTACTATGGCCTCTTTATTTTCCTAAAACTCATTCTACAGCTACGCAATTGGTCTGTTCTTATGAATTCCACATGCTATAGATTCTCCTCCTTGTTGAAGACGAATATACAAACCATGCATGTATTCTTGTCTTCAGTGCTCGAAACGTTTTGGCGTTATTGTATTCATTAATATCTTGGTGTTTACTTTTTTGACACTCTGGTTGACTTAAACTTTATTTATTTCCACAGACCTGCAATTTGTATCATCCTACTGTTAGGTGTATGGGTGTGGTAGTCATACTGCAGTGCTGGCGATATGGATGGGCAGTTTTTTATTTTGTGGTGACGTGATATTGTCGGCTTTAAATCATTTACAGACATATATGCCGCCGAGCGTATGTTTGAGCTGACGAATTCGCCCATATCGTCTTCCAATTTAAGTCTTTGTGATTAATCTGGCATGGTGCTTCATCTGAATGTTTCCAACTACTGTCCTGTTGTATATCTTTCATTAGGATTCTTCTAAAATACAAACGTTGCGGCTTATAAGTCCAGAGATACAGTTGCTGGCATATGTCTGCAACTTGTGTTTTTTTGTGCTGCGATACCACGTGTAGTCTTTAGTAAATCCGATCGACTTGTAGGTATATTCTGTGTATTCGTTAGATTTTCTTTTCATGACAATGGCTGAAAAGTCTCACAATCTGTTAAACGTAGATGTTCTTCTATAGATGATTTCGTCAGTTAATCCCTGGCTACTTCGAACAATATACCTTTCCAAATGAACCAACCTACGCATTTTTTTATTTGTGCCATATGTTTGCTGTTAGTGGTTATGACTAGTGAAACATACCGCATTTTGGACAGGGCCAACGTGTTGATGGGTTCAGTCCTCTGAATGATATTCAATTTCCTTCTGCTATTCGCTATCAGAGCACCTTTTACTTTATCTCCCATTTCTTTAGAATTGACGTCAATCAGGTGATATATATTTCTTTCTCAGTTTCACACATAACACTTCCATTTCAACATATTCGGCAAAGGAATGAAGTGTGTGACGTGCGCCTTCACTGAGCCACAATAGCTGTGCTTCATTATTGTTCATAGTACTGTGTTTCATTATTGGTCATAGTAGCCGGCCGTCCCTTTTTCCCACTGCTACTTGCTGGTCAACGTCCCTTAATAAATAAATATATCCGAGATTTTCATGACACTTGGGGTTCTGTAAATGATGATAACATCATCAGCCAAGGCATTAATGGTGAACCATCGTTCACAAACGTATACTCGTGCTGAGGGTATGGACAAAGATTTTGAAAATATGACGAACAGCATCATCAATAAAGCGCAGTTCGTCTAACACAGTGTTGGATTGGGAATGCTTTCACAAGACATTTGGTATTGGCTTGGCTGCAGTAAATCTGTTGATGCTTGTGTGAATCTGGAATGCTATAACGTGCTCCTCAGGTACTGAGTTTATCGGAAGTTTTTCTCTAAATCCATGTCCAGCAGTCCTAATATTTGTGTCTGATGCTGCCATGAGATGGATGATGTATCTCTTAAGGAACTAATTCCATATATGATGCTTTTGTAGGTGGCTACAAGTCTGTGCCGATTTGAGGATGTCTGGAAAGGCTTTTTTTAATGTTGCCGATATGACATGGGCATGATCGCACGAGCGCCGCATGCGGCCACAAACGTGTAGTAAGCTCGTATGATAGTACGTCACCAGAGGTGCCACAACTGTAAGATTTCCACGCAGGACATAAAACAGTTAGTACCGAAAATTGACACGGGTAAAACTGTACAAGGGAAAAGGGGCAAGCGGAAGCGACAAATGATACGTTGCTTGTGTGGAAAAATTTTCCTGAACCGGTCCTGGACATTGGATAGAACTTTCGGTCTCTGTGCATATCAACGTTGTCAGTTATTATTTGTAGTTCCTTTGCTTTGGGAACGAGTACGACTATTCCGGGCCTTTTTCAGGGTATAAGTGTCCGCGCTGTAATATCCCCTTCCCTATCTCCTTGAACTCTTTATTGATGATTAGTCAGAAAGTCTTACGAAATTCATTGGAAGTATCGTCTGCTCTGGGGTTCCTGTGTTTTCACACGATTGTTTTTATGTCTTCTATTTCTTCAGTAATACTTCCTCGTCATTAATTTACATACAGTCTTGTAACACCAGTGCTGTTTTTGTGTCATCAGATAGTTGTGCAGCACCAAAATGACAAGCAAAATACATGTACAGAATCAAATGTTCAAAGTATTACATATAATCTTAAAATTATGTATTTGATCCAGGCTCTGTATCATCATACGATAAGTAAATCTTTTATTTCTTTTAACTGCTTGCTTAGTCTTCCACATTGTACACTTTTGCTTGCTGTTCGTGAGTTAGTAGTTCTAGCTCTTGTATCATTTAGCCTCAAGATAACATTTTTTATTTAGTTTCTAGGTAAGAGTTTTCACGAGATTTTTCCCACCAATCAACCGCATAGTGAAAGAAACGCTTCCAGTTGACCCATGACTGGTAACGATCATCAAACTCTAACTTGCCTGGGTGTCACATAAGCTGACAGGAATAACGTCGTAATTTTGTGTGTAAATTCCATTTACGGTGCAGATTCTAACAAGTTTTGATGCTGCTAGTGCCGAAACAAACGTGTACTAAGCTCGTATGACAGTACGTCACTGAGTCACATCTTTCACGTTCAGTCCTCCTATCACGTTTTGTAGTGGACCACAGAAGAGTGCTGCGCCTTTTGAATCTGTCGCTCTTCAAACACAGTTTAAGTATTATCTGTCCCGATATAGAATTTTTGATGGGTGCTGTATCACTTTAATAAGGTCTTGGATTGAGGAAGAAAACGTTTACCAAGGTGAAATATTCCGCTTATATGTAATATATATATTATCAATGTTAACAATATCTTTCTAGTTTATGTGTAGCCATACAGTTAAAACTATAGATAGACAGAAAATAGTTTATGACCTTTTCTCAGTCTTGATCGTCTGAAAGATGCGCTTCTACATCAGTCAACTTTCATGTGCCCTTATTGCCATACCGGTAGACAAATTGTGGAACCAAATCATTAATAGGGAATGGTTTACATCTGCTAAACAACTGTTTCCTTTCGGTATTATTCATCTCAGTACAGAACTCCGATGTATGCTATGTGACTTTAACAAGGTCCTGAATTAGGAGAAATATGTTTTCCCTCTTTTACTATAGCATGTACGTATAATATCTACCTTTATCTCCGTCAGAGAGCGTGTTAAAAATATTGTCTACATTACATCTGTCAGCTCCTTCAAGTAGCATTATGTATGACTGTCAGTCCTCCATTATTGGTAGATTATTGCTGCCTGATACTACATCCCATCAATGCCGAATTTTCCATATAAAAGCTGCAGACTTCTATAGCGTGTACACCCCCTACAGATTTTGAAATGCAATTTGCTTTTGAAGAAAAGTCAGTACTCCGGGAGAGCAACGTAATCGGATGTGAAACACAGTTTTCCACGAAGAGATAATCTAAAATACGCCTGTCAGTCCCCATGTTTAGTAAAGTATTGCCGTGTAATACTACCTACCACCATTAACAAAATATTCCATTAAAACTACAGCTTATACGCCCTTCCTGATTTTGATACGCAATTTGCTTACAAAGAATACCTAGTACTCCAGCAAGTCAATGGAATCTGAATTGTAACATAGATATTCACATAGTTTACAGGCAAATTATTAAAACTGCAGGTAGACAGTGCTTAGTTTATAACCTCCTCTTGCTCCCGATTGTCTGAAAGCTGTACTTCTACACCAGCCAACTTTTGTGTATTCTTACTAATGCAGAATGCCAGAAGTAGTACAGATAATTTTTTTTAATCGAAAGGAACTAATCCTCAGCCCATTCCCCTTTGCAGCAAGAGTTTATATGTTGCACAATGGTAATCGTTAAACACGAAAACCGAAAGGCATCGTCAAGCACTCGCTGGTTGTCAGATAGGCCGTGTTACTAGTTGACTCTGGTAAAAATGGCAATGAGCGTTTGGCGTCATTGGCCGGGAGGCCCCTTACGGGGCAGGTCCGGCCGCCTTGGTGCAGGTCTTATCACATTCGGCGCCACATTGGGCGACCTGCGCGCAGGATGGGGATGAAATGATGATGAAGACAACACAACAGCCAGTCCCTGAGCGGAGAAAATCCCCGACACAGCCGGGAATCAAACCCGGGCCCCCTAGGACGGCAGTCCGGCACGCTGGCTGTTCAGCTATCGGGGCGGACAGTTAACTGGTGATTCAGCATTTATGGCCTTGGGTTACTGCAAAGCCATGAAATACGGGCATCATACATGCACACCACATTTTTCGTCATCTTCAATGATCTGCAATTGTATGTTTTAATGTAGAATGCCCAAAACAACAATTGGAGGCCGCTGTTGGAAACACATACGCACAGGCAAAAAAACGTTATTTGGCTGTGTTTGTTTACAATAGGGCAATGTCAGTTTCTCAAACATTACTAGTATTTCCTTCTATTAAAAACATATATCCTCTGCGAAACCGATAAGTTTAGCCAAAAAATAGAAGGATTTTGTGGCATCCTGGTGATGTATAACATCATAATCGGTATACATTGGAGTCTGTCGACTGAAATCACAGCTTACTGGAAACCGCATGTTAGCAAAATCTTTATCGGAAATCTTCGGGATAAATTATGTCGTCAAAAAATAGTTTATTCAAGTGAAAAGAGAGGTGTATCTTACCCTTACTGTTGATGTGGTGGATCTTTTATGAGTAGTAATATGTGAGCGTTACATGTGTACAAAATATAATTACTGCTTACTTGCTTTTTTATATCTGTTGGGCGGTGATTCTGTTACATTAGGTGGTTCGCAAATGTGGTTTATTTGTTTCCACTTTAAGCGCTTTAGGTGTTCAGAGTACCTTATTCTAAAATTTCTGTCTGTCTTTCACAAGTATAGTGAATGACAATCATTGACATAACTATGTGTGTTTCGCTGAATTAATAGGAAGTTGTGCGAAGTGTCTGAAATGTGTGTGTTGAACCGAGACTCGAACTCCAGACCTTTGCCTTTAACGAGCTTGCGCTCTACCGTGTTAACTACTGAAGCACGCCTCACAAGTTCTCACAGCTTTACTCCCGCCATTTCCCCTCTACTACTTTCCACTTGCCCGCGAAAGGCAAAGGTACTGAGTTCAAATCTCTGACCGGCACGTAGTTTTAATCTACTGGGAAGTTTCATATCGGCGCACAATGCACTGCAGAGTGAAAACTTCATTGTGTTTGTAATCTTGTATCCTTGGAATCTTACGCGATGGCATGTTTCAATAAAATGTTCTGGTTTACAAGCCGCGTCGCAAGAAATAAAATACTCGGGCTTTCGATAGCTGTCTCTGGCATCGTCATCAGGAGTTAAAATGAAGGATTCAATCAGTATTTTAACTCCTGGTGACGATGGCAGATACAGCTACCAATTCGAAGCCGTGCCACTTCGAATAAAATACTTGAGCTTCCGATAACTGTCTCCGGCAAGGTCATGGAGCATTAAAATGACGGATTCAGGCAGTGAGTTTAGCCCACCTGATGACGGAGGTGTGGACATCTATCGAAACCTCTAGTATTATTCGAAATGACACAGGCGATTTTATTGATGATCGTGGTCTTGCTTTTCTGTATCACCACGAACCATCACGAATATGTAATGGGACGTTTCTCTCTTAATCTGATATATTCTTAAGATTTGTCTGGTTATTCCAGTAACTGCAGAAAGAGTGCAGAGTGGTCGCCACGTTCTTTTCGAGGTAGATATAGCTCATTCACATGCAATCGGCATCTTTTTATAGGAAATGTCACAACGCAGCATTCGTGCCCGAACACAGAAAGAGGATCGTTACATCTGTCCTGCTCCTGCTAAAAAATCTAACTTCCTTGATTGAATTTTCTCATGTTGAGAAATCACAAAGAGCGATCTGTTTCACTTGGTAAAAACTTTCTAAAGCCAAGAACGCATAAATATTTCTTTATTTTCAATAATCGGCTTCGACAGACTTTGCTGTCATCTTCAAGTTTCAAGAAAATTTTTGTTATAAACGTGTTCATTTTGAGTTGTAATCTCACGAAGTTGTCATGGTAGTGGATAGAATGGAGCTTATTATAGAAATGTTTGTCATAAACAAAATAATTAAGATCAAAAAGCACGTTGTGCGCACGGTCGTGTCTATATTTGTAGCGCTCACAGATGATTGGTGCAACTCGAAATGAACATGTTTTATAAAAAAGTTTTTTAAGATCTGAAGATAAGTGCAAATTCTGTCGAAACCAGTTGTAAATAAATAAATATTTACACGATTTTGGCTTTCGATAGTTTACAGTGTGGGGTTACGCCTCTTAGAGGTTGTCAGGACCAGATCTTTAGCTTACGGCAAATAATGGAGAAGTGTTACGAGTGGAACAGGGAATTGCAAAGTAATATTTCAAAGCTAGATCAGAAATGTAAGAACTATGGTATGAAGATTAGCATCTCCAAAACGAAAGTAATGTCAGTGGGAAAGAGATATAAACGGATTAAGTGCCAAATAGGAGAAACGAAGTTAGAACAGGTGGATGGTTTCAAGTACTTAGGATGCATATTCTCACAGGATGGCAACATAGTGAAAGAACTGGAAGCGAGGTGTAGCAAAGTTAATGCAGTGAGCGCTCAGCTACGATCTACTCTCTTCTGCAAGAAGGAAGCCAGTACCGAGGCTAAGTTATCTGTGCACCGTTCCATCTTTCGACCAACTTTGTTGTATGGGAGCGAAAGCTGGGTGGATTCAGGTTACCTTATCAATAAGGTTGAGGTTACGGATATGAAAGTGGGTAGGATGATTGCAGGTACTAGTAGATGGGCACAATGGCAGGAGGGTGTCCACAATGAGGAAATCAAAGAAAAACTGGGAATGAACTCCATAGATGTAGCAGTCAGGGCGAACAGGCTTAGATGGTGGGGTCACGTTACACGCATGGGAGAAGCAAGTGAAACGTCCCCTTAGAAATATTTATGAATTACTGTGCTGATAAAACTCTTACATTATTTGATTTTCAAACAGCTGAGCAGAATTGAACGTACTGACATTTCTCTCTTTATTTATTCTGATCATGACTAAACTGACACACAATATTTTTAGCGCAAGGCAATCTGACTTTCAATAACCCCCTACAAAAGAATGGCCCTGACTAACAATAACCTATACCTTTCATGAATCACTTACCTCACAAAAATCTTCGTTATTCGAACTACTGAAATACAGCGAGTGCCAATACTGCCAGCTAAATAAAAGATTCTAACTACTGAAGTCACTAACTACTGATAGGCATAGTTAGCAAATGAAAGATTTTGATAAAGAAGAAACAACGTTTTTACCTTAATAGTGTTCAAAAGTCATTATATATCAGTTCATGACATCCAGTCTTACAAATTTACTCTCTCTGATGGACACACGTCCAGATCATCCGCTGTCAAAACTCCACCATCTTTCTCCCCACATCCGCCACTGCTGGCGGCTCACCTCAAAACGCGCAACGCTACGAACTGTTCACATCCAACTGCCCAACACTACAATGGCGATTATTCCAACAATGCCAACCAGCCACAGACTGCACACAGCACAGCCAGTGATTTTCATACAGAGCGGTAGGTGACGTTACCAACATAAAAACCTAAATAGGTAATGTCTGAGTACGTTCAGTTCTGCTCAGCTGTTTGAAAATCAAATAATGTGAGTCGGGGTAGACCAAGGAGAAGGTACCTGGATTCGGTTAAGGATGATTTTGAAGTAACAGGCTTAACATCAGAAGGGGCACCAATGAATAGGGGATCTTGGAGGAATTTTATAAAAGGGACAATTTTTATTTATTTATTTATTTATTGTTCCATGGGACCAAATTAAGGAGAAATCTCCATGGTCATGGAACGAGTCAATACATGAAATTATAACACGATAGTAGAAACAGATAAAATGAAATATAAAAAACATATTCAGGCGACAAGTCGTAAGTTCAAATAAAGAAAATCAACAATGTAACACTGGAATTTACTTAATTTTTTAGCTCTTCCAGGAGCTCCTCGACAGAATAGAAGGAGTGAGCCATGAGGAAACTCTTCAGTTTAGACTTAAAAGACTTTGGGCTACTGCTAAGATTTTTGAGTTCTTGTGGTAGCTTATTGAAAATGGATGCAGCAGAATACTGCACTCCTTTCTGCACAAGAGTCAAGGAAGTGCATTCCACATACAGATTTGATTTCTGCCAAGTATTAACTGAGTGAAAGCTGCTAACTCTTGGGAATAAGCTAATATTGCTAACAACAAACGACATTAAAGAAAATATATACTGTGAGGGCAATGTCAGAATTCCCAGACTATTGAATAGGGGTCGACAAGAGGTTCTCGAACTTACACCACGTGTTGTGGTCTTCAGTCCTGAGACTCGTTTGATGCAGCTCTCCATGCTACTCTATCCTGTGCAAGCTTCTTCATCTCCCAGTACTTATTGCAACCTACATCCTTCTGAATCTGCTTAGTGTATTCATCTCTTACTTACACCACATATAGCTCGAACAGCCCGTTTTTGAGCCAAAAATACTCTTTTTGAATCAGAAGAATTACCCCAAAAAATAATACCATACCACATAAGCGTATGAAAATATGCGAAGTAGACTACTTTTCGTGTTGAACTGTCACTTATTTCAGATACTGTTCTAATGGTAAATAAAGCAGCATTTAGTGTCTGAACAAGATCCTGGACATGGGCTTTCCACAACAGCTTACTATCTATCCGAACGCCTAGGAACTTGAACTGTTCCGTCTCGCTTATAATATGCCCATTCTGTCTGATCAAAATATCGGTTCTTGTTGAATTGTAAGTTAGAATCTGTAAAAATTGAGTCTCACTGTGATTTGGCATCAAATTGTTTTCCACAAGCCACGAACTTATTTCATGAACTACATTATTTGATACTGTTTCAATATTACACACAAGATCCTTCACTACCAAGCTGGTGTCATCAGCAACCAGAAATATTTTTGAATCACGTGTAATACTAGAAGGCACATCATTTATATAAATAAGAAACAGCAGTGGCCCCAGCACCGACCCTTGGGGAACGCCCCACTTACCAGTGCCCCATTGCGACTGAACATCACTACCGTATTGCGGAGAATTACCTTCTGCTTTCTGTTCTTAAAGTAAGAGGCGAACCAATTGTAAGCTACTCCCCTTACAATGTTCCAGACTGAACGCTGAAAGGCATAATCAATCTTAAATGATGATCGTTTACACCATCTAACCTCCTTCATACAGTAGATTCTAGCCAAAGATAACGTAACCTCCTCAATCTTGCTAAAGCTGACGAAGCTGTCGGCCGATTTTATTGGACGACCTCTGTCTGGCGACCGTTGTCGGTTGCACAGTGAACGCAGGCTGCCGTGTCGCCGTGTATGTGCTGAAACGATTATTGAAGTGTGGACGGCCCCGCAGCAGTGGGCCGCACTCAACGCTGGGACCACAGACTGCAGGCGGCGGCTCGCAGCTGGTGGCGGCGCGCGGCGCGGCCTTCGCTCGTGTCCCGACACGCCGTGCATTACGGAGTCGGGCAAAAAGCGCCCAGTCCCGATGCGGCCGCGATTTTCCAGGAGGGGCGGGGCAGCGGCCGGTCGCGTGTGGCTGGTGTGGGACACACAGGCGCAGTAGTAGCGCGGCGCGGCGTAGTAGCATAGCGTAGTACTCCGGAGTAGTAGCGGCCGCGGCCGCCGCGCTGCCGCGGAGTGGGACGAGTGACCGTGGGGGCGGGGGAGGAGGGGGGGGCGCAACGCCGAGCGTGGCCGACCGCCGCCGAGGCGGGCCGAGCGGCGGCGGCGGCGCGGGGCCGCGGCGGGCCGGTCAGAGCTGGCTGGTCGGGCTGGCGCGCTGCACGACAAGGCGCGCCGCTCTGGCTCGCGACGACTCGGGCGCGACGCTGCTGCCGGCGGGGGCGGAGCCGACGCTGTGGCTGCCGCCTCTGCTGCTGCTGCTGCTGCTGCTGGCCGCCGCGCCCGCCTCCGCGGCGGCGGCGCGCTGCGGGGGCGGCGGCGGCGGCCCGGGGGCGGCCGCGGCGGCCGAGCTGGGGGCGCGCGCGCGCGACGCCTCCGTCGTCGCCGAGGCCACCCTCGTATCGTCCGGCCCCGTCGCCGACGACGGGCGCTACAACGCGACGCTCAAAGTGACGGCGGCGCTCAAGGGCGACGCCGCCTCGGTGCGGCAGCTCCACCTGCGCGTGCCGCTGTGCGCCGGCGGCGGCGGGGGGCGGGCGCCGCGACGCCGCTCCAAGTTCCTCGTGTTCGGCGAGCCGGTGGGCGCCGGCGTCGGGCTGCGACTCGTCGGCGACCCCGTCGCGCTCAACAGGAGGAACCGCGCCGCCTTCGTCAAGGCCGTCAAGGACGCCGTCTGCGCCGCTGACGGTGAGTAACACGCCCGCCTGCCTAGCTGCTGGCGCCGGGTTCGCACCCCGGTACCGCTAATAGTGCGCTGCGAGATTCCGTCGTCAGCGTTACTAAACGATTCGACGTTACGTCGCTTTTCTACATCGCAGTAGTGATACCCTCCACAACGCCTTCGGAAACACGACGTCGAGTGTTTAGCTGTATCCTGTGATGCACCGCGTCCTCCACATTCTACTTAGCAAGTGGAGACTCAGTTACTAGTTCAGCCGTCATTTCCTTGGACTGTCACCAAATACGCTAGCGGGCGCTGGATCTTGTTATTTACAGTAAACCAACAGTATCTGCCGGCGTTGACCTCAGTGATTCATGGTGAAAGAAAAACAGTGTTTCGTCGACGGGAGTACGTTTCGCAGTGGCAGGTGCTCGGATCGCGGGCGCGCCCTCTCGCGCATCCTGCGCAGTGCTCGGCTTCTCGGAAATCTAGGCGAAGCGCCCGTCCTGTGTCTCCAGTGCGTGTGTGGCTGCTGGGTGCGCTTCTGGGAACATCACGTGCTTCTGTTGCGAAGCAGTGCGAACTAGGGGCGCCTCCGACGACGATGCTGCGCCACCAGACACACGAGTGCTGCGGGAGGCGACGGAGGAGTTTTGCGCTCTCTGGTCACCGACTGCTGCATTCGTAAGGCATTAATTGTTGGACCGTAGCCAACGGGCACCTTCGTACACGTCAGTCGCTTTGATCCATTTGCTGCCAAGTTCTTCGCGACAAAACTGTTGAAGGCGCCCCGTATGAAATTGTTCGCCCAAGATGCGTGTACTTTGTGACGGCATGTCTGACATTCCAACTGACTTACCTCCAACAGCTTTCTCTTCTGACTCCGAAACGTTGGCACTCCACTTCGATCGAACGGACGACACACGCAACGTTCATGATTTCAGAAGAGCACCGACAAATAAATGAATTTTATGAAGACAAAGGGCAGGCCAACTTCGCTGGAATTCTTGGCCGCAAGCTTTTCCATTTTACCAGGAGCATTAAAATAAATTTCGATGCTATAAACAGTAAGGTATCGTGACTTTAGCTGCCAATGTTCTTTGGCTATCAGCTCGTCGACAGGAATATTTACAATATTATCTTAATACTACTCTTTCAGCCCTATTACGTATGTAGGTCGCCCAGTGGGATCACACAAAAGCGAATGAAACAATTTAAAAACTATTCCTAACGAGCGATCAACATACTTCAGGAGTTGAGCTTACGTTTCGTGTACTTAATTTTGCCTTTCATCGTAAGATACACTGCAGAGGAAACCGTGACAACAAGTTACTATGAACTGCACACGACAGTATGCCTAAACGTTAGGGAGTCGTTAGTGTGATCAGCTTTTCTCGTATGCGTTTTTCGCTGTAGTCCTCTGCTTTCATATTTTACTCAAACTCTGGGCTGTCAATTTGCCAGAAGATTTCGACAGGTGGTTCGTGGCGGCGCAGTGAATTTCCGGTGAAAGGCGCGCCTGCGACGGGTTGGGACTTGTCATCTGATGCCGACGGCGGCTCCCTGCAATGAACGCTTTAAGCTCTACGCGTCGTACTTCTCTGTGTGTCTCCGCGATGGAAGTTGAAATGTTTGACCTACTGTACATCGTAATCGCTTCGTGTTCATTTTTCTCTAGGCTCTATTTCTCATTTAGGCGCACGCTAGTGTTTAGGGAAAAAAAGGCTTCAGTCCAAATCGGTATTTATCCGTGAAAAAGATTCTTCAAACCTCAGTATCAGTACAGAAGCTCGAAAACCCCGACACAACATGCAGAGTTATCTCTTGTATCCTAGAAAGTACTGTCAGCCAGTAATGGGTAGTTTGCGGTGGTCTTGAGTCGATAGAACTTTACTTCTTGATTCGCTCCGATAAGAGATCGATAAGATGAAGGAAGTGTCTGTAATACTAATTGCTATAACGATAAGACTTCAGTGCGGCGCGTACATTATGTAATCCTCGATAAAATTAAATGTGCTGCTTTCATTTCCTAGTCTGGAGTATTTGAGATTTTGTGAGGTAACGTCATCTTGTGGTCCGCTCTGAGTGGTGTCGAGTTCCTCTTTAGCAGTGCACCTGGTCGCTGTTCTTACGATATTGCCAACTGTGAAACTCAAAGCATTTACAGCTGTAAAGTGCACACTCATCTGACCTGAGACAAGGAACGTCATCTTCCCTGGAGATGATGGTGCCTCTAAGAAACGTCGCTGTTGATTATTACAATTATGAAGTGATTACTTCATGGCGTTTTATCGATTTCTTTGGAAATGAGTTCTCTCCTCATAATGAAGGTGTATCGATAGGAAGAGAGACGCTTTATTGGACGTATATCTTAGTCTGTCAACAAACTATAGATATTACTTTCCAGTAAAACAAAAATTACGCATGCGGGAAAGATGCAAGCATTTTTTTCGTTCTTCTAGAGGTACCTTGATAAGTACTCCATTCGCCACGAAGAAGAGCAACGGAGGCGTTGCGTTTTCAAGTTACAATCAAGTGATAGCAGAATGTAGTTGAGGTCGAGGCCATGCCAATCTGAGCTCTAGCTGACAACGGGAAATGTTTCTGCCGTTCGGTTAAGGAAAGCAACGTGGCGAGAAAGAATGACGGAGAATACGGTTTACTCTGCGCCGTAATTAATCTTAATTCTCTGTGAACGGCATCTGCTCGAAAATATATCTGATTTCGTTATAGCATAGTAGTTCCTGAAATTCCATACGAATTTTTAACGATGTAATTGGCTGCTACTTCGAAATCAGTTTGCACTGTTAATCATGAACGAGTATGTGGAATATACCAGTCTCGCACCCTCCTTATGGGGTGATTTCTCTTAGTAAGCAGACAGAGATGTTTCCGTTACTCTATTGAAAATCTTTTTAAAGAGTTAAACTCGCCTTAATATGTTTCATCTCAGCCATAGGATTATATTTACGTGCAGCAAATAACGGAAGCGAACAAACGATGTCAAGGCGCGGTGAACCAGAACTTTCCAGAACGCCGACAAGTGAACTCTGCGCACATGAGACGAAATGGAATTTATGCAGCGTATTAATAAGACAGGCTGGTTTCACACCTAGCAGTAAATAAACTGCAAATACATATATTTTAACAGTCCTGAATTTATGGGAATAATATTGGGTAAAATTTGTATTTACACACCTAGAAGTTAATTTCATTTTTAATGAATTTCCATGTAAGGTAGCCCCTCTTATTAACACTGAAATCGAATCAGTAAACACATGCCAACTGCTCTTTCCCTATTTCCGAACGGAACGCATCAATAGCTATAATTCACTAGAACGGAATATTAGATTAAAATTGTGTTACATAGAGGCTATAGTTTAACTGATAAAAGATACAGGGCATATTAAGTTATTGCCTCCTTACGGTTAATGCAGTAAATCTCAAATATTTGTCCACGAATGATGCCGTCAAACCAGTCCGTTGAGAGTTGTACAGCTTCTCTTCGTTCATGTTTAACTAAGAATGAAACCGCAAATTGCGATTATGGTTCCAGGTGTGCTGTACAATATTTCAGAACAAATGAAAATTTATGCTGCACTGCAGTACAGCATTCATGTTTAGTTTGAGTGGAAAGTCGTATGTGGGGCCATCTCCCACGACGCTTTCCCATATACCTGCATACGTAAATTTTATTTGTTAATCCATTTATTTACCAAGGTCAGAGGTCTTGAGATCTAACTGTTTACATTTTAAAGGCAGACATATTTATGTGACAATTACATTTCATGGGTGTATATGAAGCATTAAGTACTAGTTATTCATTTGGGTTAGCTGGGTCCTCGTTAAGCACCATCGCATTTGGCAGCGAGATTCACTTTCCTTTGTGTCCAAAATTACTTCATTCATTTTAAGTTGGTTTGTTTGCAATAACAGTATGTCCTACGGGCAGCGTGCCTTGATGTGAATTGTTCGTCTGGTTACATCCCGTTGTTGACACCTTTTTACGGAAGATATCTCTGTCCTAAGCGTCTTGGGGTACGATTCCCAATATCTGGAGGGTTTCTTTTGTGTTTGTAAACTAGGATATTGAAATATTGGATTTTTATTGAAAAAATAATCGTTTCAGTCAGCCTATGTACACCTATTCGTTTGAGATGATTATAAAATCGTGCTTCTCAGGTCTGTGAGCTTTCTTCTTTCCATAAACTTTTTGTTCTATTTTTTTTTTAAATTCCGTTCTGTTTCATCGAATTCAGTATATGTGTATTACAATAATTATATTAATTGCGCGGTAGTAACTGTAACACAGCATGAAAGATTGCGAAGAGAAGGAAAGAAGAACAACGACAATAAAAAAAGAAAGAAAAGGGAAAATGGAGGCAGGATGTTAACGTGTCTTAGAAAGCGAATAGCATTATCGATACGGAAGGTTCAATGCATAAGGGTCGACTGAAGAGGGACACAAAAAAGAAACCTCAAAATTGGGAAAATATGTAACTTACATTGCGGAGCAAGTCGTTCCTTTAGGCGGGTGCTTACAACAGAAACAATACTTGTGCCACGAAGGACTGACAATAACGCAGAATTTAGTGACCTGGAATTTTGGAAATGTTTTTGGTGTACATATGCCGCCCTTGAGGATATACAGTTTGATAACCGTGCCTTCGTATTATAAGAGTCCGGATACTTTTCAGTAGGTAGGTGTAAAGTTGTCATAGAGTGATGTGTCGATAATCTATGTTACAAAGGAATCTGGCACGAGGTCAGGGACTTGGGATTTGTTATTGATTTGACCTTGTGTAGGGTGTTACAATAATAGAAGACGGTTAAACATTAGCATCCAACCATTATTAGGTCGACGTCTCGGGAAAAAGCATTTAGTATTACTGCGAAAAACGCTGTGACGCACTCACCTCACGGCGCATATATGCAGTATTTTTCCCTCTAGTTTGAGAAGCCTTTCGGTATTTCGGAGGTACGGAAAGGGATTTCTGTATTATTTCGATCGTCTTGACAATATGTTGGAGTAGGTGTGAACTGATGTGTCACTGATGCCTGTAGGGATTTGTTTGCAGTTTAGTGGGGTTCACAGTAACTAATATTTTATTCAACCAGTCATGGAAACCTAAGATATTTCGTAATTGATGTTTACAGTGCGGTTAGAATTTCTAGTTTAGCTGTCAGACAGAACACAGGTGACAGTTACAGATGCTTGTTAACGCATAGGAAAACACTGAATATTGAAGGACACCTGATGTTTAGGCTGTCCGTTGCTTCTTTTACGTCCCTTCATTATATACAACTGGCGCCCAGTAAGATACTATTCAAACAAGAAACTAACAATTCTTTTTTAGTCTGTGTAAAAAATATGTCGTAGGCTTTGCTGAAAACTAGAAGGCTCACTACAGCTGTCTGTTGCAGATTCATGGCTAGTTTCATGTAGTCGACCACTTTTATGAGGGCAGACTAGTCAGTATAAATATTTCAGAAACATAATAATGAGTTTAAAATAGTTATTCGTAAATATTCAGGCAACGGCTCCGGCTCTTAAGCTAGGTATTCAATCGCTTTGAAATTGGTGTTTGAAGAGAAAGTGGCATCCTTTCGTAAGAACAATACGATTAAACTTTATTTGGTGGAGGTTTTATTGAGCCACACTGCATTAAAATGGGATTATATTGGTCTTAAGTGAATTATAGATAATATCCTTCATAGCAGGCAGTGCTGCATCGATGATAACTATAGTCTCGCGAATGCTAATATTGTCGTTCCAAGCTGTAGTAGAATGACTCCCATTAACTATATATTTTACTGTGTGAGTAGCGTCACGTTTAAAACAGAACTTGTAGGAAGCGTTTTCGTCGACTTCACGTGTTACAAAGAAACCATCGTTTAGATTTTTATGAGAAATACGAATTTATGATATGATCGAAAACTTTCCCCGTTCAAGGATTAGCAATTTATCCAGAAAATACTCTTTCTTTCGTGTTGCCTTATTTAAATAATAGGGGTACAGCGTTACCGGTGGATGGGGGGGGGGGGGGGGGGGTCTTACTGTCTTGGTACAAGGGTAAAATTCTTCTATTGAACAACAACATCATTAACGTACATGTGAGATTTCTGTTTTTTGGGAGCAACAAACCGCCTGCAAGTTGCGTGCCAGTCATGACGTTTGTCGCCAGTCAGAGGAGGGGCAGGCTTTCCACAGATCTCTAAACACACGGCGTGATTATGCAACTCAATAAGTCACTCTACGAATTTCGTAGTGTAGCGGAAGCGTTTGTTCCTTTCGATTTTGTTCATCGTAAATGACATAGGGCATCTGCGACCGTCGTCAGAAATTTTATTAAATCGGCTCCAGTTGCATACGAATGCACATACTGAGACGACCGATTTCCACTCGTGGGTAATTATCAAGTGTTATATCACAACAACAGCCGTGTTGTGGACCACAGTGCTCAGGATACATTGCTGAGTAGGCAAATTGTTATTTCTCCAACATACTAGAGAATTTTGTTATCCGCTGGAAGCCTGTGTGTTTGTGTGTGGGCAGGGGGTTCTCTTTTTTTGTTTAAGTGCTTGCTCTTTGGGCAGTGAGTGAGTTTAAAACAATACATCGTGACCGGGCAGAACTGGCCCTGATTGGTGGAGCATGGTGCTTAACAACATTGACAGACAGACAGTGTCGAACAATCGTTTACGGTTATAAGCGAAAACGAATTGTTAAGGAGGAAAAGAACGTCACACCCCCAGCTATGAAAGCGTCTTTGTATTTAGATATCAATGCAATTTCAAACCTAATTAGATATCCTACTTCGAGAGGATGACGTATAGCATAGACGCTGTTTCCTGCACTTAAACCTTTTTGTGGAGGAACAATTTCGAAATTTTCGCCCACGACTGCCAATTACTACCCTCCGTGCGTGATGATCACATACTGTAACTTGTTGACACCCCTTCCTAGGGGTGATACTTCCTCAGAGCCAACAGTTTCTCCTTCACTGAGGCGTAAAGCACACACTGAAGCAGCGCATGTTTTGTGTACAGTGATACACTTACAGTAACACAAAAACTGGAATATCTTTTGTAACAAAGAAAGCGACAGCAAACTCCAGCGGTCATACTTCCTGCTAAGCAAAATAAAAGGAAACACTGAGGATGGTATAACAGGACCGAACTTAGTGGGTTTAATAAACAATATGAAACAGTGTTTTGTTCAAGAGGAAATCACCGAATATTTTTTAACGCTTCAGTCTGTTGCAACACACATGTGTATTGCGATCTGATGGTGGTGGTTACTAAATACGAGCTGCCACTTAATACGGAAGGATTGTCTTTGACCACTCATCTAGAAAATCACTGTAAAATATTTCGTCTTTACACACGTCCCTTTCCTTACTATCACGGTAACGTGAATTTTCAAACTAGGTGCAATATGAACTACTAGAATCATTTGCTTGCCATTAGAGTTTGTCAGCCAATTTCTACAGCCTTGGCGGCAAATGAACTGTTCGGTCGGGCTCAGCCGCGATATACAACGTCGATTTCGCATGCTCAGATGCACCTAGTTGTTCTTGCGGGAGCGCCTATGCAGTCTGCGAAGTGAGCAATGAGCTATTGTGTACAGGTCAGGTCCGCGTCGCAATTGCAGAACCTACGCCCCTGCGGCCAGCGAAC
Organism: Schistocerca piceifrons; assembly: GCF_021461385.2. Taxonomy (NCBI): domain Eukaryota; kingdom Metazoa; phylum Arthropoda; class Insecta; order Orthoptera; family Acrididae; genus Schistocerca; species Schistocerca piceifrons. The sequence goes on along the minus strand of NC_060145.1, from coordinate 92,064,978 downwards.
GAGAACGAGAAATAAGGCAATCGGACCAGGATCTTATATCTCATGACGTCGCATTGTTCCGCCCGTTTAGACGCAAGCTTTTGACGCGGACCCCATATTTCCTTTAGCAGAATCACTCCGGAGGTCACCGTGAATGCGTCGCAGCTCTCGTAGGCTGCGTGAATACAAAGCTGTTGCAATGTGGGCCTATCTAACGTTTATTCAAATATCCGAGCTCCCATGAATAATCAGTTTTCGTACTTATCCATATTTCTGACCTCTGAGCTCGTGATTTTATCTAGAGGTGATAATCCATGTTTTCTGTTGGGCTTTTGAGGCTGTGTCGTCGCGCTACTATAATATATAATTTTAAAGAAAAACTTTGCGTAATGTCTGTTTATTCCTTGCTTTCAAGCCAAAAATACACGAGAACAACCACGACAATACCACAGAGTAACAATACCGACGCACCAACCGTAGCGGACCTCACCTGTGCCCAAGTTCAAAGCAGAATAGTCACGTGACAGTCGTATGATGCTACTGTTTGTATTTTTCGTTAAGGTCTAAACGTTAATTTTACACGTATTTGTCGTGTTTTCTCACATTTATTTACTAACGACGGGGAAATGATGCTCATTTGTAGATGCTGTGGATGCAAACCCAAATTCGTCGGAGAACAACATACTTCTCAGAGGTAAATACCACAAACTTCTTATTACAGTTATCCTGCTGCTAAGAGGCGCTTATGTGATGGTTGGAAGCATGAAGTCATAGGGATAAGTTTATGTGACTGTATGGCCATGAAGTCTCGATCCATTCCTCCCTCTCCCGCCCCCCAAAAAGTGATACATTCACGTAGCACGAATTCATGTTTATTGTCAATGTATGACACGCGTAAAGCTGAAATACTAAACACCTTTCCTGCCTCGGTCATGGATGTGTGTGATGTCCTTAGGTTAGTTAGGTTTAATTAGTTCTAAGTTCTAGGCGACTAACGACCTCAGACGTAACGTCGCATAGTGCTCAGAGCCACTTGAACTAAACACCTTTTCCCAAAGCTGTTTCACAGAGGAAGATCGCACTGCAGTTCCTTCTCTAAATCCTCGCACTAACGAAAAAATGGCTGACATCGAAATAAGTGTCCAAGGAATAGAAAAGCAACTACAATCACTCCACAGAGGAAAGTCCACTGGACCTGACGGGATACCAATTCGATTCTACACAGAGTACGCGAAAGAACTTGCCCCTCTTCTAACAGCCGTGTACCGCAAGTCTCTAGAGGAACGGAAGGTTCCAAATGATTGGAAAAGAGCACAGGTAGTCCCCGTTTACAAGAAGGGTCGTCGAGCAGATGCGCAAAACTATACGCCTATATCTCGGACATCTGTTGTAGAATTTCAGAACATGCTTTTTGCTCGCGCATCATGTCATTTCTGGAAACCCGGAATCTACTCTGTAGGAATCAACATGGATTCCGGAAACAGCGATCGTGTGAGACGCAACTCGCTTTATTTGCTCATGACACCCAGAAAATATTAGATACAGTCTCCCAGGTAGATGCCATTTTCCATGACTTCCGGAAGGCGTTCGATACAGTTCCGCACTGTCACCTGATAAAGAAAGAGCCTACGGAATATCAGACCAGCTGTGTGGCTGGATTGAAGATTTTTTTGGCAAACAGAACAGAGCATGTTTTCTCAATGGAGAGACATCTACAGACGTTAAAGTAACCACTGGCGTGCCATAGGGGAATGTTATGGGACCATTGCTTTTCACAATATATATAAATGAGCTAGTAAGTAGTGTCGGGAGTTCCATGCCGCGTTTCGCGGATGATGCTGTAGTGCTCAGAGAAGTTGCAGCATTAGAAAATTGCAGCGAAATGCAGGAAGATCTGCAGCGGATAGGCACTTGGTGCAGGAAGTGGCAACTGACCCTTAACATAGAACAATGTAATGTATTGCGAACACGTAGAAAAAAGGATCCTTTATTGTATGATTATATGGTAGCAGTTACTTCTGTAAAATATCTGGGAGTATGCGTGCGGAACGATTTGAAGTGGAATGATCATATAAAACTAATTGTTGGTAAGGCGGGTGCCAGGTTGAGATTCATTGGGAGAGTCCTTAGAAAATGTAGTTCATCAACAAAGGAGGTGGCTTACAAAACGCTCGTTCAACCTATACTTGAGTATTGCTCATCAGTGTGGGATCCGTACCAGGTCGGTTTGACAGAGGAGATAGAGAAGATCCAAAGAAGAGCAGCGCGTTTCGTCACAGGGTTATTTGGTAAGCGTGATAGCGTTACGGAAATGCTTAGCAAACTCAAGTGGCAGACTCTGCAAGAGAGACGCTCTGCATCGCGGTATAGCTTGCTGTCCAGGTTTCGAGAGGGTGCGCTTCTGGATGAGGTATCGAATATGTTGCTTCCCCCTACTTATACCTCCCGAGGAGATCACGAATGTAAAATTAGAAAGATTCGAGCGCGCGCGGAGGCTTTCCGGCAGTCGTTCTTCCCGCGAACCATTCGCGGCTGGAACAGGAAAGGGAGGTAATGACAGTGGCACGTTGGATGTCCAAACTATTTATCGTCCATGTTTCACTTCCATCCATGGCTGCACTCCATAGAAATACTTTCAGAAACAACTTCCTGACACTTGAATCTATACTCGATTTTAACAAATTTCTCTTCTTCAGAAATCCTTTCCTTGCCATTGCCAGTCTACATTTTATATCCTCTCTACTTCTACTGCTCCCCAAATAGCAGAACTCCTTTACTACTTTAAGTGTCTCATTTCCTAATCTAATTCCCTCAGCATCACCCGACTCAATTCGACCACATTCCATTATCCTCGTTTTGCTTTTGTTGATGTTCGTCTTATATACTTCTTTCAAGACACTGTCCATTCCGTTCAACTGCTCTTCTAAGTCCTTTGCTGTCTCAGAATTACAATGTCATCGGCGAACCTCAAAGTTTTTATTTCTTCTCCATGGATTTTAATACCTATTCCTGTACTGGTTGCTCAATATACAGATTGAATAACATCGGGGAGAGGCTACAACCCCATCTCACTCCCTTCCCAACCACTGCTTCCCTTTCATGTCCCTCGACTCTTATAACTGCCATCTGGTTTCTGTACAAATTGTAAATAGCCTTTCACTCCCTGTATTTTACCTCTGCCACCTTCAGAATTTGAAAGAGAGTATTCCAGTCAACATTCTCAAAAGCTCATATTACATCGTAAAACGCTGCTAGCTCAGTTGTGTAATCTTTGTCCTCCAATTTGTGATGCTCCTGATGGTGCTACACATTTTTCTTTAGTGTTAAACTTTCATAATCGTTGATTTTGGCATGTCTAATTGGTTTTTTACACAACAAGTTGAAGCAGTCAGAATTCTTTCGATTGTTTCTTTAATTCGCTGTATAGCCTCACGTCGTCGCCATGTGCATTATGCATCCACAAAGTTTCCAGTTCTTTCGAACTTACCGACATGTAACCCGAGCCGGCCGCAGTGGCCATGCGGTTCTACGCGCTACAGTCTGGAACCGCGCGATCGCTACGGTCGCAGGTTCGAATCGTGCCTCGGGCATGGATGTGTGTGATGTCCTTAGGTTAGTTAGGTTTAAGTAGTTCTAAGTTCTAGGGGACTGATGACCACAGATGTTAAGTCCCATAGTGCTCAGAGCCATTTTTTTATTTTTTTTTATTTTTGTAACCCGATGTTTGCTTGCTCTTGCGGTATTGGATTTTGAAATTTTCGAGCGAACTACTGGTGCACCTCTAGACAAGAGAAATGACGCAATCCGACACTAACAACACCCACACGTTCTTATTCAGGAAAAAAAACAGACCCACGTTACCAAAAACATGGATTATACTGACGTGACAGAAGAATGGAATAGCGATATGAGCATGTACAGATGGCGGTAGTATCGCGTACACAAGGTATAAAAGAGCAGTGCATTGGTGGAGCTGGCAATTGCACTCAAGTGATTCATGTGAAAAGTTTTCCAATGTGATTATGGTCGCACAACGGAAATCAACAGACTTTGAACGCTGAATCGTAGTTGGAGTTGCACACATGGGACACTTGATTTCGGGAAGGGTTAGAGAATTCAATATTCCAAGATCCATAGTGTCAAGAGTGTGCCGAGAATATCACATTTCAGACATTACCTCTCATCACGGACAAAGCAGTGGCGGACGGGCCTCACTTAACGACCGAGAGAAGTGGCGTTTCCGCAGAGTTCAGACAGGTAACACTGTGTGAAGTAACAAAAAAAAAAAAAAATGTGGGACGTACAACGAATGTATCCGTTAGGAAACTGCGGTGAAATTTGACGTTAATGGGCTATGCCAGAAGACGATCGACTCGAGTCCCTTTGCTAAAAGCATGACATCACCTGCAGCGACTTTCTTGGGTTCGAGATTATATCGGTTGGAACTTGGGCGACTGGAAAATCGTCTCCTCGTCAGCTGAGTCCAGATTTCAGTTGGTAAGAGCTGGTGGATAGGATTCGAGGGTGGTGCAGAGCCCACGAAGCCATTGACCCATATTGTAAACAAGGCACTGTGCAAGCTGGTGCTGACTACACGATGGTGTGGGCCGTGTTTACATGGAATGGACAGCGTCCTCTGGTTCAGCAGAACCGATCGTTGACTGGAAATAGTTGTGTTCGGCTACTTGGATACAATTTTCAGCCATTCGTGGACTTCATGTGCACAAGCAATGATGGAATTTTTTCGTTGATGACAATTCGCCATGTTACCGGGCCACAGTAGTTCGCGGTTGGTTTATAAAACATTCTGTACAATTCGAGCAAATGATTTTGCCACTCAGATCGCCCGACAGGAATCCCATCGAACATTTAAGGGACACAATGAGTGGTCAGTTCGTGCACAAAATCCTGCAGCGGTAACACTGACGCAATGATGATCGGCTGTAGAGGCAGTATGGCTTAGTATTTCTGCAGGGGACTTCCGACGACTTGTTAATCCCATGCCATGTCGATTTGCAACACTATGCTGGAAAAAAGAAGGTACGACACGATATCAGGAGGTATCGCATGACTTTTTCCACCTCGGTGTGTGACGACGTATTACGTAAAAGCATTCATTACTATTTGAAAATTGATCGAAATTCTATGACCATCCTATATTTATGAGACGACCGGTAGATAAATTCAGTAATGTGAGGTATACTGCCAATCAATCCACTGAATGTATACACTTTTCGAGCAACGTTACTATGCAATAACATTCAAACATGAAAGTCTGAATCATTTCCTTTGTACTATTCGGTTTTGCAAATCATTGTGCCTACTTTACAGTAGTCACCAAGTTTCTACGACAGGGGTGAATGATTATGTGCGCTTAATATTTTAGTTTCCCAAAGGATTAGCAAAGATTAAGTGGACTTCACGAAAAAGTAAAAACGGAATAATTTAGTACCTGAAAATATTTCAAAGTCTCATAAATCGCTGGCGGCCGGTGTGGTCGAGCGGTTCTAGGCGCTTCAGCCTGGAACCGCGCGACCGCAACGGTCGCCGGTTCGAATCCTGCTTCGGGCATGGATGTTTATGATGTTCTTTGGTTAGTTAGGTTAAAGTAGTTCTAAGTTCTAGGGGACTGATGACCTTAGATGTTAAGTCCCATAGTGCTCAGAGCCATTTCTGATCTCATACATCGCTACTTTGCTCCAGTACACAGCCTAAAAAATAGTGCTGGATATTCCTTCTTTTCGCATAAAAATAGGGAAAACATCGGCATTTAGCGATGTACTGACGTTCAAAATCCGCGGGGCGTTTTCCGACAAACCTTAGGTCGTTCCGTAGTCATCCGGCTGTTGGAGTCGGAGTAGCTTGGAGCGACTTCTGAAAGCGACGTCATTGCTACAGGTTCTAGCGGCCTTACACGGTACACACGACTAAGGATTCAACTGATGTTTTGCATTTTGTTAATTTGGGCTGAATGCCAAAATTCTGTATAACTCAGAGGGTCGTAATGTAAATGGAAGCCACTCGTGGGACGACTGGTCAGTTTGAACAAAAACCACTTTTATAATGCATTTATTAAACCGGACTTAGGGGAAGAGAAAAGTGCTAAAAACAAGAAAAAAATTACTAATATAAAAAATTGAACAGAATGTCATGCTGGTGTGTATCGGTCGACTGCATTTGATCTGGGAAACACGAATCTGAAATCAGGTACTGCTAGCGCGGTGCGTGATGTGAGGAAAACGATCGAAGTATTCTCTCTGATCTTTTAACTAACTTGTTTCAATTAAAACATCATCCTATATGGGAAACTTGGCCGTGCTTCGAATAAGCTGACTCATTTGTTTCAAAAGATGCTTGTAAAAAAAAGTCTGAAACCAAGAGATGCAGTACTTTCTTAACAGACGATTAACTCCTGGATTTCGGCTCTTCATAAAACGTTTTATTTCACTCCAAGTAAAATACGTTTATCAAGACCAGCCACAGTATGACAACTGCTGGAGGAATGGCAATAAGGCTAGAAAGGAAATTTCGAGTAACTTCATGTTACGGTCGAAAGTGTATGTTACGTTACATCACAACATACTGTTAATACGAGGAGATTTAGGTTGAAGAAACAAACAGCTTTCGGTCAGCAAACAATAGACCAAAGATATGACGATTACCTGCTGTCGACCTTTGAACAGGCACCGAATTCAAGAGAGTTACATCACACAGTTGTCCTCTAGTTTTTTTCAGAATTTTCTTGCGCAACGTTGTTAAGACCTGTGATTGAAGCTCTTAAGTTGTCGCGCACTGTGTGCACTCGCGGTGCCGAGAACGTCCAGTGACGACCGTCTGCACGTTCTTCTCCCCGCGGCGTTAGGCACGAGGGAAATTAATTTATTTTCCATATCGCCACTGAAGGTGAAACGTGTGTTTCGTATGTGGTACTGGTACGAAATAGTAATTCGTGATGCGGTTTCATTTCGGCTTAACTAAGTCAGAAAAATTAAAACAAATGTAGCATCAAAAGCAAATTGTGGAATAAGTATTCCATGACCAAAAGGTTATCTCTTTGATTGATCATATGGAATTTGGAAAAGAAAAACATTACATCGGAAATACAAAACACATTCTAAAAGGAGCCGCGGCAGACGTCTAGTCATTCCTCTTCTACTCCTAATCTCACACCCTGTGAGTGCCATTTCTTCCGACCTCTCAAAAACTATGAGGACACATTCTCCATATTCTAGCAAATTCTGTTCCTCAGCGTACTGGGAACAGTTGCAGAAAATGTGTTCCAAAATGGAAATAACGCGGTTACGAAACAGTGTCGATATATTGCCTTGTTCTGTGTGGGAGTGTCGTGACATAGATGTTAGGCTGTACCCGTTTGTTATGGCCTATAAGTCTGTTTATCACTATATTTCCAAATTATGGTTGTTACTAGCAAGAAACTTTGTAAAGGCGAGATGTGCTGTCGAGCTGTTTCTAGTATTTCTAACCTTTTCCACTGTTTATACAGTTCAAGGATTTACAGCAAATATTATCCTCCCAGCACTGTTCTGCGTAATGAATATTTAGGGACTGTGTGGAATTGTCGTAGAATATTATTCTACGTAACAACAATGAATGAATGTGTACAAGGAAAGCACACTTCGTGATAAATGGGAATGCAGGCTTTCTCGGCGAATTGCCTTCATGAAATATTTGCCTGAAGACGAAGCCTAAGGAAACTCGTAGACAACAGTAAGCCACGACTCGGCTGATAACACGAAGAGATTTTATCAAAATTCTGATATTTGTCACAACCACATGCTGATACTGTTGATTTAAAATATTGATGTGATGTACAATATGATTTTTCAAAATGGACTTGTACAGAGTCGGCTGTCTGATAAGAATAACTCTTTTTACTGTAAGACTATCATCGTTATGATCTGCTATACGGGAATTAAGAAGTGCTCCAGTCCAGTGAGACTTCGAAAACCGATGTCGCTAATTCGAATATCACATTTGAGATAAAGACCCAGTTTCGCGTTTCGGATCGTCTCGCATCGACGGCACCAGAGACGTGAATAAGAACACTTGCTAATTGTTCTCGGAAAAAATTATCGGATTCCGCTTGTTTCCAACTGTCTCGTACCATGAACAATCGCACAACGGCCTACACTTGCTATACGAAAAGGAAAGTTTGCATTGAAAGATGTAGTCAACGAAACTCATATTGGATTATGCATAGTTTATACTTACATTAACATATGTCTGATTCTTTCACTGTTGGTTGTAAAAGTAGAAGTAAAGATAACTTAATGAGGTTATTGTTTCTAGCGAATAAGGACGGAAGCAGTGGACTATGATTCTTAATCGGGAAGATGAAAATCAAGCATGCAAATAGTTCCTATTTTTATGAATTAAGTATCTTGTTTTGTGATATGGCGTTAGTATTGTCACCAACAATATTTCATAAAATTTAATTTTATCTATTGTTAAAATGCCTGCTAGTGTTGCAGTGTAGAATTTTTATGCTGCTAGCAGGACAAAAAAAATTCTGTATTCGTATTTCCAAACGTTTCTATTGCCAGACAGTCGTTATATTGTGACGTTACGAATACATAGGTTACTAAAATCGTTCTTTATTATTACATAACGAGTTGCAGCTGATAGGTAACTAACACCTCCTATTTTGTCATATATAGGCATTGTTGGAGACCGTGGCTGTTATATAAAGTAAACTGTTGATGGTGTACAGCAACCAGCCATAAATTGGTTTCAGGTTACTTTATTCAAAAAGTACCGTTACTACGGTAAAACTACTGTCACATCGTAATTAACATTTTATTTTCTGCATATTGACATCATTTACCGTCTTATTAAAAGAGTGACAGTTATAAGACAGTCTATAACTACGTAATATGGGCGTCACATCAATCTAGACGGATTTGAAAATGGCGGTAAAGCCAAAACAGTCTGTCGTGAATAAAGATTTCTTATTATAAGCAGCTATTTGGTGCATCTGCACTGACTAGTTTCTCATTAATTATTCTATCTACACATCTACCTCTTCCGAATTCTTCAGAAGCACCACATTTGAAAAGCTTCTATTCTTTCTTGCTTGAACTCCTTATGGTCCAAGTCTCACTGCAGAAAGAGGCTCCCCTCCTGAGAAATACTTTCAGGAAAACCTGAGACACAAATTTAAGTTTGATGTAAACAGATTTCTCTTTTCCGCAAACGTTTTACTTGTTGCTGCCCATCGGTATTTTATAGTCACATCTACTTCGACCACCATCGCTTATTTACCTGTCCAAATATAAAATAACCTAATCAGTTACTTCCAGTGTCTCATTTTCTAATCTAATTTCCTTGGCATCGCCTGATTTATTTGCGCTACATGTGAGTACCCTTGGTTTACTTTTGCTGATGTCCATCTTATAGCCTCTTCTCAGGACATATACAAAGAGTTAGGTGTGAAAGTCCAGATATTTCTAGGTTGGTTAGCACCTCCAAGTACGCAAGGCACAAATGCTTATTTTCCTCAGGGCTGCAGGCCAGGTATCGAAGAGTGGACGCATAGACGCAGAACAGATAGTCCATATAGACAGGCATCGCCCACTTCGTGGCACAATTACGACCACGCAGAAAAGTCAGGTAGTAAATTATATGGTGTGTTTGAGGGAAGACTGTTAGACGCAGAGGAAAAACAGGTTAACAAAAAAATGGTTCAAATGGCTCTGAGCATTATGGGACTTAACATCAGCGGTCTTCAGTCCCCTAGAACTTAGAACTACTTAAACCTAAGTAACATAAGGACATCACATACATCCATGCCCGAGGCAGAATTCGAACCTGCGACCGTAGTAGCAGGGCGGTTCTGGACTGAAGCGCCTAGAACCGCTCGGCCACCGCGGCCGGCCACTGTCACTAGCCATAGCTAACTTTTTCATGGAAGATTTCGAAGAACGAGCGTTGAAAAGTGCTCCCTTACGTCCACCCTGTTTCTTCAGGTATGTTGAAGATAATTTGGCCACATGGCAATGAGGCACTGCATCAGTTTGTTGATCATTTGTATGGTATACGGCAGAACATAAGACTTACAGTGGAGGTGGAGAAGGATGGGAAGTTATCCTTCTTAGATATGCTGGTGGAGCGAAAAATCAGATGGACGTCTCGGACATTCTGTGTACAGAAAACTGACGCAAACAGATTTATATCTAAACGCAAGTAATTTTTACCACCCAGCCCAGAAGAGAGCTATGCTGAATACCTTGGTACACAGAGCAAAAACTATTTCGGACAAGGATCATCTCGGCTCCGAGATCAACCATCTGACGACGGTATTCAGAAAAAAATGGATATTCTGATCGTGATATCAGATTTATTCTGGCGAAGAAACCTAGGACGCACGCTGTTCGAACAGATCAAGAGGACCAACACATCGCGCGGCTACCATTCTGCCGTGCAACGACCAGCAAGATCGGTAGAGTCCTGAGCCGGCAGGGAAACAGACCAGTCTTCCGGCCACCCAGGAAGATTAAGGGGATGTTGCAACCCGTGAAAGATAATCTCGGCCTGAGACTACCGGGAATTTACAGCATTCCTTGCGAGCGTGGGAAAAATTATGTGGGCCAGTCCATAAGAACTGTTGGCGATCGCTGTGTGGAATATCAGCGTCACCTGGAATACAGGTATCTAGAAAAATCAGCGGTGGCTGAGCATAGTTTGTTAAATAAACATAAGGTTTTATTCGATGAAACAAGAATACTTGCTCAAACTTCAAACTGCTGGGACTCTGTCATCAGGGAAGCTGTTGAAATTAGATTATGCGAAAATAATTCCAACAGACTCCGGATATGCACTCAGCAATGCATGGAAGCGCGCAGTTGATAAAGAAAGAGCGCAGAGGGAGACTTGTTACATTCCTCGCAGTTCTCCGCCTGTTGCGATGGATGGCGCTGCAAGCAACGCTGGATAAAGCGCGGCCGGCAGGGGGGGCCGAGCGGTTCTAGGCGCTACAGTCTGGGACCGCGCAGCCGCTATGGTCGCTGGTTCGAATCCTGCCTCGCGCAAGGATGTGTGTGACGTCCTTAGGTTAGTTAGGTTTAAGTAGTTCTAAGTTCTAGGGGACTGATGACCTGAGAAGTTGAGTCCCATAGTGCTCAGAGCCATTTGAACCATTTGATAAAGCGCGCAAACAAAATCTATGGACATAGAGGCCGCCACCTCCGTACGCGCCGTTTTCACTGTGACGTCATCCAGCCAATGAGAAGCCGTCCACTGCTTATAAAAGCGGAAGCCTGACCGGCCCACGACTGTCAGTTTTACTCCTGGCGAAGATGACGGAGGTAGTCATCGAAAGCTCGGGACTTTATCCGAATTTGACGCTGTAAGTAAACAAAACTTTATCTGCAATATTATGCCCTACTAACTCGTTTGACGTTTCTGCGAACATTCCGTTTGTAACCCACTGCATGCGGAAACATTTCTGTACGTAACAAGTTTGTTTGTGTGGCCATCCTCCGCAGCAAGCATATAAATACTTGTTCTGCAAATCAAACTGCCGTTTCCTGTTGCTATTTATTTTATTTAATCCGTACGCGTTTCGCCTTCTACTGTTTTAAGGCATCATTAGTGGTATCTATAATGATACAGTTTTGTTAGTTATAGATTACCAAACAGTTCACTTCGCGATTTTTTGTAAAAAAAGTAATCGATTTGCTGATCTGCATTTCCTCATATCTGGTCTGGAGGTCGCACTACCACTTTTATCAATGTTCTATATTCACCTCTTCATGTTTTCGCCATCGACACACTGTTCAGCATGTTTCTCACTCTTTTCTGTGGTGGACTATCGTTCTTCTGTCACTCGATACAACTATTTCGTCGTACACTTCCTGCTGAATGACCAAGTACACATGCCAAGCAATTCATTATTTACACTAATAGATAAAATAATAGAATAATATTCGCAAAAGGTATAAATATAAAAATAGTGTTCAGTGCAGTAATAATAGAACCCAACATCTTTACACCCACTCATCCATGACCCCTCCACAGACGACTGAAACGAAAAGTTAAAACAGTTGTCACCAAAGTGTCAGCCACTCGCTAACAGGTAGTAGAACCACCCCACCCCTACCAAAAAAAAAAAAAAAAAAAAAAAAAAAGACGATGGAATACGTAATGGAATCGCAATATTTACGCTGTGACAAGAAGTGTACGACGAAATAAAGACTCTTTAAAATGTAAGGAGAAGTTAAGAAACAATAAAAGCAGGTGATAAAATGGGGACTTAAATTGTAAAACGGCGGAAAATTGGGGAAAGTTAAAACATAAAGCAAAGGGTTGGCAAAGCGAATAAAAATACACAGGATGCAGACAGGTAACATAGTAGATAGACAATCAAAAATCATGGTGACAGTCTGGTTTCTGTTCACAAGAGATATCAAATCACACCCAGCGACAGTATGATGGCCGTTCGCAAGTCTTCGGAAAAGACACACAACACTACGAAATAGTTGTATCGAGTGACAGAAGAACGATAGTCCACCACAAAAAAGAGTGAGAAACATGCTGAGAAGTGTGTGGATGGCAAAAACACGAAGAGGTGAATATACACTACTGACCATTAAAATTGCTACACCACGAAGATGACGTGATACAGACGCGAAATTTAACCGACAGGAAGAAGATGCTGTGATATGCAAATGATTAGCTTTTCAGACCGTTCACACAAGATTAGCGCCGGTGGCGACGCCTACAACGTGCTGACAAGAGGACAATTTCCAAGCGATTTCTCATACACAAACAGCAGTTGACCGGCGTTGCCTGGTGAAACGTTGTTGTGATGCCTCGCGTAAGGAGGAGAAATGAGTACCATCACGTTTCCGACTTTGATAAAGGTCGCATTGTAGCCTATCGCGATTGCAGTTTATCGTATCGCGACATTGCTGCTCCCGTTGGCCGAGATCCGATGACTGTTAGCGGAATATCGAATCGGTGGGTTCAGTAGGGTAATACGGAACGCCGAACTCGATCCCAACGGCCTCGAATCACCAACAGTCGAGATGACAGGCATCTTATCCGCATGGCTGTAACGAATCGTGCAGCCACGTCTCCATCCCTGAGTCAACAGATGGCGACATTTGCAACACAACAACCATCTGCACGAACAGTTCGACGACGTTTGAAGCAGCATGGACTATCAGCTAGGAGACCTTGAAGCTGCATGGGCAGCTATACCTGTACACGCCATCCAAGCTCTGTTTGACTCAATGCCCAGGCGTATCAAGGCCAGAGGTGGTTGTTCTGGGTACTGATATCCCAGGATCTATGCACCCAAATTGCGTGAAAATGTAATCACATGTCAGTTCTAGTATAATATATTTGTCTAATGAATACTCGTTTATCATCTGCATTTCTTCTTGGTGTAGCAATTTTAGTGACCAATAGTGTACTACGTACAACATACTGCATTCTTTTGGTAAGATATGACATTATCCATTGGTTGGCGATACCATCAATCCCACAAAATTTCAATTTATCTAGACGAATGCTGTGATTCACACAGTTAAATGCCTTAGACACGTCGCGGAAAATACCAACCGGTGCTATTTTATTATTTAACGCTTCTAAAATTGGGTGAGTGAGGACGTAAATATCTACTACTGTACTTCGAATCCATACGATGCCACAAAATCACGCATTTTTTTTACTATACTTAGAAGTTTCTCACAGTCCACATGTCGTGTGTGAGAAGGTGGGCCGGTCCGAGTATGCCATATGTCATTCTTGATGGTAATTGTTACAAAAGACAGTGTGTAGTTGAAACGAATTTTTGTTGTTTCCTCGAATACACTTCTATTATAAGATGTGAGGCACGACATAATTCTGTGGATGTTGAAACAAGCCGGGCACGGTTTGAGTGAAACAGCACGCACAGTGCCAAGATAACGCTACTGAAAACTAAACGTGCATTCAGAATTCATCCCGTGGACAAATTTTTGTAGAAACTTAACTTTCATAGGTAAACAAACATAATTTCTCATACAGCTTTGCCCAATGTCGCTGAGTGTTTGCACAAAACCGCAGTGTCCTAAGAGTTATAGATCAAGTGAAGTGCACTCTGAGAGTATGGAATGAAAATGGTACTTTCCTACGTCCCGGTGCTCTTAAAATGCTTATATAACAAACGGACTGTATTTGCAGAATGTCCTACATTCTGTTGCGTCTAAAAATTTCGTACAGTAAAAGACAAATAACGAGGAGAACACGGCAAGTGTCATACACAAACTCGCGAGAAACTTCAATCAGTGGGACAGGGGTCAAACTAACAAGGGAACCTTCCAATCACACCCCCCTCTGATTTAGTTATAAGTTGGCACAGTGAATAGGCCTTGAAAAACTGAACACAGATCAATCGAGTAAATAGGGAAGAAGTTGTGTGGAATTATGAAAAAAATAAGCGAAATATACAAACTGAGTAGTCCATGCGCAAGATAGGCAATATCAAGGACAGTGTGAGATGAGGAGCGCCGTGGTCCCGTGGTTAGCGTGAGCAGCTGCGGATCGAAAGGTACTTAGTTCAAGTCTTCCCTCGAGTGAAAAGTTTACTTCCTTTTTTTCGCAAAGTTATGATTTGTCCGTTCGTTCATTGACGTCTCTGTTCACTGTAATAAGTTTAGTGTCTGTGTTTTGCGACCGCACCGCAAAACCGTGCGATTGTAGAGAGGCATTGGAGAGGCACGTCCTTTCGTCTACTAATCGCACGGTTTTGCGGTGTGGTCGCAAAACACAGACACTAAACTTATTACAGTGAACAGAGACGTCAATGAACGAACGGACAAATCATAACTTTGCGAAAAAAAGGAAGTAAACTTTTCAAGCAAGGGAAGGCTTGACCCAAGGACCTCTCGATCCGCAGCTGCTCACGCTAACCACGGGAACACGACTCTCCTGAGTCCAAACTATCCTTGATATTGCCTGTGTTGCGCGTGGACTACTCAGTTTGTATATTTTGCTTATTTTTTTCATAGTTCCACACAACTTCTTCCTGTTTTCTCGATTGATTTGTGTTCAGTTTTTCAAGGCCTATCCACTGTGCCAACTTGTAACTAAGTCTGAGGGGGGTGCGATGGGGAGGTTCCCTTGTAAGTGAGAACGTGTCTCGGCTTGTTCGTAGATATTCGACTGTTTCTGAGAAAACAACAATCAAAAGTTTTCGAGGTTTTTAGGTGCCTTTTAGCGAGTAAGGTCTGCAGCTCGTGGTCTCGCGGTAGCGTTCTCGCTTCCGGAGCTCGGGGTCTCGGGTTCGATTCCCGGGGGGTCAAGGATTTTCACCTGTCTCGAGATGACTGGGTGTTGTTGTCATCATCATTCATCCCCATTACGGTCGGAGGAAGGCAATGGCAAACCACTTGGACCTTGCCTAGTACGGCGGTGCGGGTCTTCCGCATCGTACCCTTACGCTCTGTGAAGGAGTGTGAGACGTCATCAAGGTGGGCCGATTAGATCGAAGAAAACTGACTGATTTGAAATCAGTCGACCGTTGTCCGAAGTCTGTACGGTTGGGCGGTGAGATCGGACGGTCCGAGAACGCGCACTTTCTGGGGTGCTGATTTGAAAAGATGGACCGTCGTCGTGGGAATGTCGCGAAGTCGGCGGCGCAGTCTGGCGGTGCCAGCCTCGGGCAACACCGACTAAAGGAAGGCGTCGGCGCTTGTTCGTGACGTCACGTCAACTAGGCACGGCGAACGCCAGGTCTGTTGCAGGCATACTCATAATGGTGGTGTCCCCCTCTCTGACACAGGAAAATGTGAAACTATTGGCGGTAGTTGACCAACACACATTGTTCTGAGAGATTTCTGCAATCAATTAATTGTGCAATACATTACACTTCTTAACTGTTTTAAGGAATGACATACAAAAACAACTTCATGGTCCAGCAGCAACAGAATTCGTGCTTCTTTACCTTATTTGTAAATCTGAGGAAGTTACGTTTGTACTGGGTTGCTTTTACAAGCGACTGTGAACATATTGGTGCTCTTCTTTAGGTATCTTGGTTGAATATGGGGTGAGGAGCACTGAATGTTAATGAAATATCTTGCGATTGTACACACTGGGGGAGGGGGTGGGGGGCAGAAGAAGAGGCAAAAGAGAGATACTTGTTTTATCAAATAAAACTTTTTTTCTTATAAAGTTTCTCCTTTCAGTTGCAAGAGGGGAATAATTATCTTTCCTAATGTGCATGTTTAGAAAAGTTTAAGCTCAGCAGTATTTTCGATGCATGAAGCTATTTTGTTTCCTGTTTCGAATTCCTTTCGTTGAAAACGACTGTAATCTAATGACTGGCAACAGTTGGACATTTACACATATAAATTAGTTCACATTTCCACTGACGATGTCAAACGAAAATAAATAAATAAATAATAGAAACGAGTGAATTGTAAGGGGGTTGGGCTAAGTTTCGATGGCAAAATGGATCAAGTAAATATAGTTACTTGAATGTAAAATTTCCGAAGCTTGCAATGGGGCAAAGCATCTTCTCATATTGATCTACGTTTGTTTCGACAGGATTCAGTAATACAGAACTATGATCTTCATTTGTAGCTTTACGATAGTAAGAAAATCTTTCATCTATATAAAACTGCAGAATCCAGAACAGTACCAAACATTTTGTCCGAAAATAAGAGATTTATAGTGATAAGCACGGGCAGGCGTTTCCGCGCGCGACAGACCTGGCGTTCGCCGTGCCTAGCTGACGTGACGTCACCAACAAGCGCCGAGGCCTTCCTTTGAGTCGGTGTCGCCTCGGGCCGCGCCGGGCGCCGCCTCGCCCGCTGGCGTCACACCGCGTCCCGCCGGCGCTGACATTGGCCGCGGCGCTGAACTCTGGTGCGCTCTGCGGCGGCAGAGGGCGTCGCTCGTGTCAGCCGAGCGCGAAGGACGCGCGGGCGGCGGCGGCGGCGGGCCGTGGTCGCCCACACGTGCCGCGCCCGCCCGCCTCTCTCTCAGCGCACCACTTCGCGTACCGGGAGACGCACTTCGACTCACCTATTCGCAGACGTCCACTATCGGCTGCAATTGTTATCGCACTGCTGCCAAACTCGGTAGATATTCTAGTGCATCGATGCGGAAAAGATTTACGCCGGAAAAAAAAAAAAATTAGTTCCAATTTCGGCCGCCAGGTGCAAATCTGGCGCCTCGAATGCAAGAATGACGTACGGAAATACTTGTTTTGCAAATCGATCTGCCTTTTCCTGCTCCTATTTACTTTATTTAATCCATAAGCGTTTCGCCTTCTACTGTTTTAAGGCATAATCAGTGGGATCTATAATGATACAGTTTTGTTAGTTATATATTATCAAACAGTTCACTTCGCGATTTTTTGTAAAAAAATGTAATTACTTGCGGTTTGCTGATCTGCGTTCCCTCACATCTGGTCTGGAGGACGCACTATCACTTTTATCACTGTTCTACACTACCGGCCATGAAAACTGCTACACCAAGAACAAATTCAGATGATAAACGGGTATTCATCGGACAAATATATTATACTAGAACTGTCATGTAATTACATTTACACGCAATTTGGGTGAATAGATCCTGAGAAATCAGTACCCAGAACAACCACCTCCGGCTGTAGTAACGGCCTTGATACGCCATGGAATTAAGTCAAACAGAGCTTGGATGGCGAGTACAGGTACAGCTGCCCATGTAGCTTCAACACGATACCACATTTCATCAAGAGTAGATTGTGATGAGCAAGTTGGTCGGCCACTATTGACCAGAGGTTTTCCATTGGCGAGAGATTTGGAGAATGTGCTGGCCAGGGCAGCAGTCGAACATTTTCTGTATCCAGAGAGGCCCGTATAGGACCTGAAACATGCGGTCGTGCATTATGCTGCTGAAATGTAGGCTTTCGCAGGGATCGAATGAAGGGTAGAGTCCACTGTTCAAAGTGCCGTCAATGCGAACAAGAGGTGACCGAGACGTGTAATCAGTGGCACCCCATACCATCACGCCGGGTGATACGCCAGTATGGCGATGGCGATGACGAATACACGCTTCCAATGTGCGTTCACCGCGATGTCGCCAAACGTGGTTGCGACCATCATAATGCTGTAAACAGAACCTGGATTCATCCGAAAAAATGACGTTTTGCCATTCGTGCACCCAGGTTCGTCGTTGAGTGCACCATCGCAGGCGCTCCTGTCTGTGATGCAGTGTCAAGGGTAACCGTAGCCATGGTCTCCGAGCTGATAGTCCAAGCTGCTGCAAACGTCGTCGAACTGTTCTTGCAGATGGTTGTTGTCTTGCAAACGTCCCCATGTGTTGACTCAGGGATCGAGACGTGGCCGCACGATCCGTTACAGCCATGCCGATAAGATGCCTTTCATCTCGACTGCTAGTGATACGAGGTCGTTGGGATCCAGTACGGCGTCCCGTATTACCCTCCTGAGCCTACCGAGTCCATATTCTGCTAACAGTCATCGGATCTCGACCAACGCGAGCAGCAATGTCGCGATACGATAAACCGCAATCGCGATAGGCTACAATCAGACTTTTATCAAAGTCGGAAATGTGATGGTACGCATTTCTCCTCCTTACACGAGGCATCACAACAAGGTTTCACCAGGCAACGCCGGTCAACTGCTGTTTGTGTATGAGAAATCGTCAGCACGTTGTAGGTGTCGCCGCCGGCGCGAACGTTGTGTGAATGCTCTGAAAAGCTAATCATTTGCATATCCCAGCATCTTCCTCCTGTCGGTTAAATTTCGCGTCTGTAGCACGTCATCTTCGTGGTGTATTAATATCAATGGCCTGTAGTGGAGCTTCTTGTAGGTAGATGCATATTTGTGTCGATTCACTACGCCTTCCCAAATGACACAAACACCGAGGGAATGCCACTTTAACATTCCCCAGAGCATAGCGCTCCCTTCTTGTCGCAGGGTGCTAACGGCCAAAGGCTGTGTGTCCGATGACGCATAAAAAGTGATTCCCCTAAAAAGGCCACCTGTCACCAGTCAGTGGACGTGCAGTTGCTGGACTGGCGAGTAAGTTCCAGCCTTCGTCTTCGACGAACCGGCAGCATGGGTGCTTGAACCGGGCGCCTGTTGCGGAGGCTCATACGCAGCAACGTTCGCTGGACGGTTGTTAAGGAGACACTACCGGTAGCTCCTTCTTTAATCTGGGCCATCAGTAGCTCAACGGTTGCACGTCTTTTCGCCCGTATACACCTCTGCAAACGTCGTTCACGCTTGTCGTCTATGGGCCGTGGTGCACAACAGTTTCCTCGGCGCCGTTTTACCTCGCACAGTATACTTTAACCACTGGCGCACGCGAACAGTTCACAGACGAAATCACTCCATGCTTTGCTCGAAAGCCTACGGTCATGCCTTTTGGACGCGATTCCGCATTCCAGCATATGCACTGTCTTTCGCGGTTCCCAACACGCGTTTTATACACTTCACGGCTAATTATGCTACTTGCCGCCTGTGAGTTGTTATTTCTACATCCATATCTACATTTATACTCCACAAGCCACCCAACGGTGTGTGGCGGAGGGCACTTTACGTGCCACTGTCATTACCTCCCTTTTCTGTTGCAGTCGCGTATGGTTCGCGGGACGAACGACTGCCGGAAAGCCTCTGTGCGCGCTCGAATCTCTCTAATTTTACATTCGTGATCTCCTCGGGAGGTATAAGTAGGGGGAAGCAATATATTCGATACCTCATCCACAAACGCACTCTCTCGAAACCTGGACAGCAAGCTACACCGCGATACAGAGCGCCTCTCTTGCAGAGTCTGCCACTTGAGTTTGTTAGACATCTCCGTAACGCTATCACGCTTACCAAATAACCCTGTGACGAAACGCGCCGCTCTTCTTTGGATCTTCTCTATCTCCTCCGTCAACACGATCTGGTACGGGTCCCACACTGATGGGCAATACTCAAGTATAGGTCGAACGAGTGTTTCGTAAGCCACCTCCTTTGTTGATGGACTACATTTTCTAAGGACTCTCCCAATGAATCTCAACCTGGTACACGCCTTACCAACAATTAATTTTATATGATCATTCCACTTCAAATCGTTCCGTACGCATACTCCCAGATATTTTACAGAAGTAACTGCTACCAGTGTTTGTTCCGCTATCATATAATCATACAATAAAGGATCCTTCTTTTTATGTATTCGCAATACATTACATTTGTCTATGTTATGAGTCAGTTGCCACTCCCTGCACCAAGTGCCTATCCGCTGTAGATCTTCCTGCATTTCGCTACAATTTTCTAATGCTGCAACTTCTCTGTATACTACAGCATCATCCGCGAAAAGCCACATGGAACTTCCGACACATTTCTCGCTGACGTCGAACATAGCGGTGTTGACATTAATGTGACTGGACCGTGTATTACACTATGCATGTTCTGTGTGTGTCTACTAAATTCAGTCTTATCTCTATAGTCAACACAGCATGTAATCTACACCTCAGGTAAAACTTGTATCAAAAACTCTAAGTCTGCATTATAACCCAAGAAATTATGCGTTGAAAGTCAGCGTCAGTGAATTTTGATGCTTAATCACACTGTAGTGGGTACTTTTTTGTGCAGTAGCATGTGCGCATAGCTCTCTACGAATTATTACTAATGTTTACTGGTGCTTTTATACCAGTAGGATGGTGATCCTATTAGTCGTGTGTGAAATATCCTCGCCGCAAGATGAAATCAATGCCTTCTCTGCGCGATAGCAATGGAAATACTATCGATGAATGCGCTGCCAAAGCAAAGTTACTGAATACACCCTTCAGAAATTCCTTCACAAAAGAAGACGAAGTAAATATTCCAGAATTCAAATCAAGAACAGCTACGAACATGAGTAACGTAGAAATAGATATCCTCGGAGTAGTGAAACATCATAAATCACTTAACAAAAGCAAGTCTTCCGGTACAGACTATGTACCAGTTCGGTTCCTTTCAAAATAAACTGGTACAATAGCTCCGTACCTAGCAGTCATATACAACCGTTAGCTCGAGGAATGATCCGTACCCAAAGACTGGAAAGTTGCACAGGTCACACCAATATTCAAGAAAGGCAGTAGGAGTATTCCACTAAATTAAAGGCCCATATCATTAACGTCGATATGCAGCAGGATTCTGGAACGTCGATTGTATTCGGTCATTATTCATTACCTCGAAGAGAACGGTCTATTGACGCACAATCAACACGGATTTAGAAAACATCGTTCTTGTGTAACACAACTAGCTCTTTACTCAGACGAAGTATTGAGTGGTATTGACAAGTGATTTCAAATTGATTCTGTATTTCTAGATTTCCAGAAGGCTTTTGATACTGTACCACACAGGCGGCTTGTAGTGAAAATGGATACTTATAGAATATCGTCCTAGTTGTGTGACTGGATTCGTGATTTCCTGTCAGAGAGGTCACAGTTCGCTGTAATTGACGGAAAGTCATCGCGTAAAACAGAAGCGATTTCTGGCGTTCCCCAAGGTGCTGTTATACGCCCTTCGCTGTTACTCATCTATATAAACGATTTAGGAGTCAATGTGAGCAGCCGTCTTAGGTTGTTTGCAGATAACGCTGTCGTTTATCGACTAGCAAAATCATCAGAAGACCAAAACAAATTGTAAAACGGTTTAGGTTCAAATGGCTCTGAGTACTATGGGACTTAACATCTAAGGTCATCAGTCCCCTTAGAACTACTTAAACGTAACTAACCTAAAGATATCACACACATCCATGCTTAAGGCAGGATTCGAACCTGTGACCGTAGCGGTCCCGCGGATCCAGACTGAAGCGCCTAGAACGATTTAGGAAAGGTATATATATGGTACAAAAATTGGCAGTTGACCCTAATAACGAAACATGTGAGGTCATCCACATGAGTGCTAGAAGGAACCTGTTAAACTTCGATTACACGATAAATCAGTCAAACCTAAAGACCACAAATTCAATTACATACTTATGAATTACAATTACGAACAACTTAAACTGGAAGGATGAATAGAAAATGTTGTGGGGAAGGCTAACCAAAGACTGCGTTTTATTGGCAGGACACTTAGAAAATGTAACAGTTCTACTAAACGACCTACACTACGCTTGTCCGTCCTCTTTTAGAATGCTGCTGCGCGGTGTGGGATCCTTACCAGATAGGACTGATGGAGTACATTGAGAAAGTCCAAAGAACGGCAGGACATTTTGTATTATCGAGAAATAGGGGAGAGAGTGTCACTGAAATGATATAGGATTTGGAGTGGACATCATTAAAACAAAGGCGTTTTTAGTTACGGCGGAATCTTCTTGCCAAATTGCGATTACCAACTTTCTCCTCCGAATGCGAAAACATTTTGTTGACACCGACCTGTTCAGGGAGATGCGAACATCATAATAAAATTAGAGAAATTAGAGCTGGCACGGAAAGGTACAGGTGTTCGTTCTTTCCGCGCACTGTACGGGATTGGAACAATACAAAATTAGTGTGAAGGTGATTCGATGAACCCTCTGCCAGACATTTAAATGTGATTTGCAGAGTATCCATGTAGATGTCAATGTAGAAAACAGTTTGCAGAGTACGGATGCAAATACACACACAGATGTAATTTAAAATGCTAGCAGCATCGGCTTTGCAGGTGTGGTGTGCGATGTAAAGGTGCAATCCCCAAGTTCGACGTGAACTCATCCATCGCTCATAAACGTCACCTACACGGTGTAATGATATAATTGAGCGACTGTGTCCGATGTTCAGCCGAATCTTCTGATATTCCGAACATAGTGAGGTTCAAATTTCATCGAATATTTAGAAGGAGAAACACACTGCCCCCTTGAAACACCCTTTAGAAAAATTAATGAATTACGGTGCTGATAAACCTCTTACGTTATTTGATTTTCAAACAGCTGAGCAAAACTGAACGTACTCAGACGTTTCTCTCTTTACTTATTCTGATCAACACTAAACTGACACACAATATTTTTAGCACAACGCAATCTGACTTTCAATAATCTCTACATATGAATGGCCCTGACTAACAATAACCTATACCTTTCATGAATCACTTACCTCACAAAAATCTTAGTTACTCGAACTACTGCAATACAGCGAGCGCCAATACTGCCAGCTAAATAAAAGATTCTAACTACTGAAGGCACTAACTACTGATAAGCATAGTTAGGAAATGAAAGATTTTGATAGAGAACAAGCAACATATTTACCTTAATAGTGTCCAAAAGTCATTTATACGAGGTGCATTCAAGTTCTAAGGCCTCCGATTTTTTTTCTCCGGACTGGAAAGAGATAGAAACATGCGCATTGTTTTAAAATGAGGCCGCGTTCATTGTCAATACGTCCCAGAGATGGCAGCACTGTACGGCAGATGGAATTTTACCGCCAGCGGCGAGAATGAGAACTGTTTTAAATACTTAAAATGGCGACGTTTTCCTTACTTGAACAGCGTGCAATCATTCGTTTTCTGAATTTGCGTGGTGTGAAACCAATTGAAATTCATCGACAGTTGAAGGAGACATGTGGTGATGGAGTTATGGATGTGTCGAAAGTGCGTTCGTGGGTGCGACAGTTTAATGAAGGCAGAACATCGTGTGACAACAAACCGAAACAACCTCAGGCTCGCACAAGCCAGTCTGACGACATGATCGAGAAAGTGGAGAGAATTGTTTTGGGGGATCGCCGAATGACTGTTGAACAGATCACCTCAAGAGTTGGCATTTCTGTGGGTTCTGTGCACACAATCCTGCATGACGACCTGAAAATGCGAAAAGTGTCACCCAGGTGGGTGCCACGAATGCTGACGGATGACCACATGGCTGCCTGTGTGGCATGTTGCCAAGCAATGTTGACGTGAATTACAGCATGAATGGGACTTTCTTTTCGTCGGTTGTAACAATGGATGAGACGTGGAAGCCATTTTTCAATCCAGAAACAAAGCGCCAGTCAGCTCAATGGAAGCACACAGATTCACCGCCACCAAAAAAATTTCGGGTAACCGCCAGTGCTGAAAAAATGATGGTGTCCATGTTCTGGGACAGCGAGGGCGTAATCCTTACCCATTGCGTTCCAAAGGGCACTACGGTAACAGGTGCATCCTACGAAAATGTTTTGAAGAACAAATTCCTTCCTGCACTGCAACAAAAACGTCCGGGAAGGGCCGCGCGTGTGCTGTTTCACCAAGACAACGCACCCGCACATCGAGCTAACGTTACGCAACAGTTTCTTCATGATAACAACTTTGAAGTGATTCCTCATGCTCCCTACTCACCTGACCTGGCTCCTAGTGACTTTTGGCTTTTTCCAACAATGAAAGACACTCTCCGTGGCCGCACATTCACCAGCCGTGCTGCTATTGCCTCAGCGATTTTCCAGTAGTCAAAACAGACTCCTAAAGAAGCCTTCGCCGCTGGCATGGAATCGTGGCGTCAGCGTTGTAAAAAATGTGTACGTCTGCAGGGCGATTACGTCGAGAAGTAACGCCAGTTTCATCGATTTCGGGTGAGTAGTTAATTAGAAAAAAAATCGGAGGCCTTAGAACTTGAATGCACCTCGTATATATATATATATATATATATATATATATATATATATATATATATATATATATATATATATATATTCCCCCCCATCCACCACTGGGCCGGCCGCGGTGGTCTAGCGGTTCTAGACGCGCAGTCCGGAACCGCGCGACTGCGACGGTCGCAGGTTCGAATCCTGCCTCGGGCATGGATGTGTGTGATGTCATTAGGTTAGTTAGGTTTAAGTAGTTCTAAGTTCTAGGGGACTGATGACCACAGATGTTAAGTCCCATAGTGCTCAGAGCCATTTGAACCATCCACCATTGGTGGCGGCTCACCTACAACTGTCCAGCACTACTAAGCGAATATTGCAACACTGCCAACACTGAATATGGAAGTTAATAGGAATATAAAAAAAGGGAGGAAGGTTTACCTGGTTAGCAAGAGTAATAGAAGGCAGATTTCAGACTACCTAACAGATCAAAACGAAAATTTCTGTTCCGGCACTGACAATGTTGAGTGTTTATGGAAAAAGTTCAAGGCAATCGTAAAATGCGTTTTAGACAGGTACGTGCCGAGTAAAACTGTGAGGGACGGGAAAAACCCACCGTGGTTCAACAACAAAGTTAGGAAAGAGAGCTTCACTCAAAGTTTAAACTCAGCCAAAACCTCTCAGACAAACAGAAGCTAAACGATGTCAAAGTTAGCGTAAGGAGGGCTATGCGTGAAGCGTTCAGTGAATTCGAAAGTAAAATTCTATGTACCGACTTGACAGAAAATCCTAGGAAGTTCTGGACTTACTTTAAATCAGTAAGTGGCTCGAAACAGCATATCCAGACACTCCGGGATGATGGCGGCATTGAAACAGAGGATGACATGCGTAAACCTGAAATACTAAACACCTTATCCAAAGCTGTTTCACAGAGGAAGACCACACTGCAGTTCCTTCTCTAAATCCTCGCACAAACGAAAAAATGGCTGACATCGAAATAAGTGTCCAAGGAATAGAAAAGCAACTACAATCACTCCACAGAGGAAAGTCCACTGGACCTGACGGGATACCAATTCGATTCTACACAGAGTACGCGAAAGAACTTGCCCCTCTTCTAACAGCCGTGTACCGCGAGTCTCTAGAGGAACGGAAGGTTCCAAATGATTGGAAAAGAGCACAGGTAGCCCCAGTTTTCAAGAAGGGTCGTCGAGCAGATGCGCAAAACTATAGACCTATATCTCTGACGTCGATCTGTTGTAGAATTTTAGAACATGTTTTTTGCTCGAGTATCATGTCGTTTTTGGAAACCCAGAATCTACTCTGTAGCAATCAACATGGATTCCGGAAACAGCGATCGTGTGAGACCCAATTCCCTTTATTTGTTCATGAAACCCAGGAAATATTAGATACAGGCTCCCAGGTAGATGCTATTTTCCTTGACTTTCGCAAGGCGTTCGAAACAGTTCCGCACTGTCGCCTGATAAACAAAGTAAGAGCCTACGGAATATCAGACCAGCTGTGTGCCTGGATTGAAGAGTTTTTAGCAAACAGAACACAGCATGTTGTCCTCAATGGAGAGACGTCTACAGACATTAAAGTAACCTCTGGCGTGCCACAGGGGAGTGTTATGGGACCATTGCTTTTCACAATATATATAAATGACCTAGTAAGTAGTGTCGGAAGTTCCGTGCGGCTTTTCGCGGAAGATGCTGTAGTATTCTGAGAAGTTGCAACATTAGAAAATTGTAGCGAAATGCAGGAAGATCTGCAGCGGATAGGCACTTGGTGCTGGGAGTGGCTACTAACCCTTAGCATAGACAAATGTAATGTATTGCGAATACATAGAAAGAAGGATCCTTTATTGCATGATTATATGATAGCGGAACAAACACGGGTAGCAGTTACTTCTGTAAAATATCTGGGAGTATGCGTACGGAGCGATTTGAAGTGGAATGGTCATATAAAATTAATTGTTGGTAAGGCGGGTACCAGGTTGAGTTTCATTGGGAGAGTCCTTAGAAAATGTAGTCCATCAACAAAGGAGGTGGCTTACAAAACACTCGTTCGACCTATACTTGAGTATTGCTCATCAGTGTGGGATCCGTACCAGATCGGGTTGATGGAGGAGGTAGAGAACATCCAAAGGTGAGCGGCGCGTTTCGTCACAGGGTTATTTGGTAAGCGTGATAGCGTTACGGAGATGTTTAGCAAACTCGGGTGGCAGACTCTGCAAGAGAGGCGCTCTGCATCGCGGTGTAGCTTGCTGTCCAGGTTTCGAGAGGGTGCGTTTGTGGAAGAGGTATCGAATATATTGCTTCCCCCTACTTATACCTCCCGAGGAGATCACGAATGTGAAATTAGACAGATTTTGAGCGCGCACGGAGGCTTTCCGGCAGTCGTTCTTCCCGCGAACCATACGCGACTGGAACAGGAAAGGGAGGTAATGACAGTGGCACGTAAAGTGCCCTCCGCCACACACCGTGGTGTGGCTTGCGGGGTATAAATGTAGATGTAGATAGATGTTGTAGACAATGTATTTACTTTAATAGTGTTCGAAAGTCATAATATATATATCAGATCATGACATCCAGTCTTACAAAGTCATAATATATATATCAGATCATGACATCCAGTCTTACAAATTTCGTTTTTCTGACGGACACACGTCCAGATCGTCCGCTCTCAAAACT